>NC_139317.1:6976907-7576907 GCF_056507025.1 Lutjanus erythropterus | reverse complement strand
GCAATATTCTCAAAGGATTATGAAGCCATATGAACAGTGGGCATGCTACTCAATGTAAGTTACTGACCTTGTGGGCTACGCTCTACTGCGTTCAACAGTCTTGGAGATATAAAGTGGCTTGAAGTTTCTAAAAGTTCTTAGGGCTATTCACATTATCCTCAACCATCAGATGTGAAATATTTTTCTTTCTTTGAGCTTACTCCGTATTATTATTGATGGTGCTTATATTATAATATATTACCATCTACTTACAGACTATCCACAGTTTGATATAGCCCAACGCCTGCTCTGAAGAAGTGCTCCAATACATCTTATATAGGATTGCTGTTAAAGGTCTGACGCGTCTCAAAAAAAGAGGATTTTTGAATGGATAAAGTTCAGGGGATCCACACTCACTTGCATTTGTGATGTTAGGGACTGCTGGGACAAAACATTTTGCCATGTCAAAACTGCAGTTTCAACTCACCAAGTATTTAATTCGGACTTTCTTTTCACAGATGACCAGGACTAATGGCGCCAGAATTAGGGTGAACCAATGGGAATGTGCCTGCCAACTGAAAACAAAATATTATGTAGTCAGTCATCTGCTAGGTGGCCATAAAACACAGTCCCAGCTGTCTTCAGTCAGTCTTTTTCTCATTTTGACGTTATGATAAATCAAACATCTTTAATATAAACAGAAGATAGCTGCGCTCTCTTCAGCACCACACAAGAATTCAGCAAACCAGAAATTACTTTGGTAACAGCTGCAAAAACTCCTCAGATACCGTCAGACATGATAGATGGTTAATTAACAGCAATGAGTTGTGTTTTATTCAGTGTGGAGAGCATCTGAACCAACAACCAGCATGTATTTTAGTGAGAAACCTTAATTTTTGAAAGAGTTTGTCTCTCATTCCCACAGTCTTATCCCACTGAAAAAGTACAGCTAAACAAGAGAAGATGGTAGAGTTTAGGCGAGAAAATACACAATGTACAGAAATACAGTTTATGGATAATATTGATGCTGAATTGGCAAGAAGACTGTCGATATTTGATGTCTTTTTACTTACTTTACTACTTCTTGAGTTGTGTTTTTACAGACAAATAAGGAAGTGCTGAAGTTTCATACTTTTTCAAGGGAGTCTGGCATAATGTCCAGAGAGCGCAGGGAGCTTTAGTTTAATTCCAAATGCTAATATGTATATTTTTTGATGTTCTGCCATAACAGCAGGATACAATTTTCTTCCGTGCCTCCCCTTGCCTGTCACTAATCTTGCAACCCTACTTTTAACTATAACCAGGCGCCCATGCTTCAGGAGCTCAGTGGTAACTTACATTTGTGATGCTGAGAAATCCTGGGAGACTACAACATAATTTTATGTGAAAATTACAAAATCAAGATTAAAAATCATCCAACTGACAATTGCACAGAGAACCAGAAGCCCTGGTGGGAGTGTGTCTATTAGACACAAATGAAATCAAGAAGACCACAGATGTTGCAAAGGAAAATATCATTTTACTTTATTACATGGAATATGGTCTTTTTATGATGAAAAATCAGCCAGTTGTACTAGTTTGTCCTGAAATGGTCCTTGCATTGTTCTACAGAGGTCAGAAAGTCACAATTCTTTCAGCTCTCCAGCTAATGACGTGTCAATCACACATCAAAGGAAACACCCAGAGTGGAGCAGTATTTCATATTTGGACATTTTCTGTCTGCGATTGAACACCACTTTTTAAAAACTGCCATCAGAACCAGGACGTTAATGGACAAAATGATGAAATCCAAGCAATTAGCAGTTAATGATGGCTGTGACAGTGTCATTAGTTGGTTGCCAAACCTGAGGAGGGCAGGTCTTACTTAATATGTGCCAGCCAGAAGGCTGACACCATGAATGATAAAAGAATAAGCAAGAGCGGGGTGCAGCTGATAGCTTAACTCTTCAGGCTAAGACAACACACAGCAAAATAAAGGTGCTACATGGTACCACAATTGGTGCTTCAGAATGATGCCACAGAAGAAGCATTTTTAGTTCCACAAAGGAACCTTTTACCTTTCAAAGAAACATTTCTGCAAACAGTTCTTTTAAGAACCCCTAAAAAGTGGTGGTAAATGGTGCTCCAAAGAACCTTAGCAAAAATAGGTTCTTCAAGGAACCATTTTTTCAAAATAAATCATTCTTTAAAAACATGTAAAATGAAATTATTCTGGGTAGGTTGAAGGATAAGTACATGAACACAATTACTGACCCTTTATTGTCATTGCTATTTAAAGGTAAAAGTCAAGAGTCAGATTCAGTCTCTGATTTTAACTCATCCTAGTGTTGAGAGCAGTGGGCAGCTGTGAGACGAAAGAGACTTACCACTGCACCACTTTTATTACTATTACAAAACATTACAGTTACAGACTAGAAAGGTATTAAAAATATTAGCTTTAGAGAAGCACAAAGTCCAATGGCCAAACATAAAATCAGTCTATATGTCAGAGGACATAGAGCCCTTAAACCTTGACATAAACACAAACACTTAAGACATAACTTCAGAAATACTGAAGCATTTTCAGACTCATTGTCATACATACATTGTTAGAAATTCTGTGCAAAACATAAATGCTTTACAGCAACCAGGTTTCTCAAGGGTTCAAGGTTAAAAGTCTTTAAGATCTTTTAAATGCTACATACCCACCACCACATAACTCAAATAAAATGAATTCTCTTTAGTACTAAAGAATCATAAAACATACACTGCAATAATCCCCTAAACAAAGTGGTTCTTCAATTGATGATGGCTCTTTGTAGAGCCAGAGAGCCTTTTGACAGATCATTTAAGAACATGCCTGATGGACAATGAACGATAGCCCTCATCCTTAAAACATTTTTGGTTGATTGTCTGTGTACATTTGTTAATTTAAATGAAGTGAAATCAACGCCAAGCTCAGTAAACAGCTGGGGACTCAAACACACTATCTTGCTGATGAGACCTAGACTGGACTGGACCGGACCCAGAGTCCTGCATGGGTCCAGTTTTGAGAACCCAGCCCCACAAGCAGCCGTAAAGCCGAGAACCAGAACCGACCCGTTACCAGCAACGATCCTATAGTTGAATCTGAACCTGCTCAGAACCGTGAATATAAGCCCTGCTACCTGACCCCCATCGGTGATTAAACACGCATATATGATCCCTCACTTGCCACTCTCTTGTGTTCTCAACTGGTGCAGCACCAGCTGTCAATGTGCTTCCATTGTGACAACGAACCTCACTTGTGGCTATCAAACGCTAAAACTTAAAAAAAAAAATGCTTCACAAGCATCAAAGCTACTGACAGCGCTATTTTCACAGTCTCTGAGTGCACTAAAATCATCCCAAGCCTTGAGCTATGTATTGTCCACATTTTGGTACCCTCCACTGGCTATTTTTGGCTTTACCTCATCCATTTTAGCCAGCAGTTAGCCCACATTGCTGTCAGATCAGAGAGTGATGTCACATCGTTTGGAAAGATTTCTCCTGGGAAAAAAACATCAACTCTCAGCTACTCCCAGCCTGCAATTAAAAGCTGGTACAGGCTAGTCTTCATGGTCATTTGACCTAAAAACAACTAATTTTACCAGTACAACCTTTACTGTGACAATGGCTTTTCTAAAATCTAATGAAAAGACCACTAACACAATTAACATCTTTCTGTTTCCTGCAGGTGCTTTGCATAACTGTTGCAAATTAATAAAAGTCATCACTGAATGTTATTTGGCACAAATTTCTCAAACTGGTTGCGAAAAGAAATATTAAACCTTTTTTTTCCTTGTGAATTGATAGTTGTGTCATGTTTCATATCCACTAGGACCCTGCTCTTCCCTCACACTTTGAGGCCATGTTGTCACCGTTGTTAGATTAATTGGTGTGGTGATGGATGGAGTAATGGTGGAAAAACAATCAGGATGGGAGCTTCACCAGGCAGGCTCGCCAGATGACAACATAGAAAAAAAAAGAGCTCATTATCTGGGCTATCATGTTCATGGTTCTGCAACAGCACCTTCACATCAGTGAAACACTCACTCGTCGTGAACAGTGCTCCAATCAAACACAACAGCCTGGCAGTAAGTAAAACCTTTTGTGAAACTCAAAATGTTCCATTCTTCTTGACATCCAGTCAGAGAAGCTTTGATTAAACTCAGTGGGAATCTTAATCTTAGATATAGTTGTAATGGACTGAGGAGGAGAGCAGAAAGAAAAGACAGTATGTCTCCTCTAAAAAAAATCATGGGATCATAATTTCTATCCTAATGAATAGTCCATTTCTTGTTGCTGAAATAGTTTTACTATCCAACGTCTGTTACCTGCCTTCTAAAGATTAAATGAGATGATTGTTTCACAAAGAGTAATGTGTGGCATTGAGTATTCCTTTCATAAATCAAGGGAGAAAGCAATAGTTTCTACCTGTCAAGGTAAAAGAATGAAAGATCCAACTTGTTAGTTAAAATTAATATTTATATGGGAAAAATATCTTAATGGGTGAAGGGCACTAGTGTCAAGCATTCCATTGATCAAAAAAAGCTCAAGTGTATAAATGAGGCTGGACAAAGTCAGATCAAATGTATTTCACTATAATTAAGTGACAAAATAAAAGTTCACAGTGTTCAGTCTGTTTTCAAGTACCTCTGGTTCTTGAACTGCTTCTGTTCCAGTCTTGCAAAATTTAGAGCAAACCTGGTTACGTTTCCACCAGTTTAGAGTGAAACCACTTTAATCAAAGATGTTGTCAACAGAGGGCGTGGCACAATGCACGACAAACTATAAAAATAAGACTTGTCCACTTTGGTTCCTCAGGAAAGCTTTTTTTCGTTCTAGCTGGGAACCAACTTTTTGGGTTCCAGACCAATTTCATGAAAATGCTCAAAATTAGGTACAGCTAGGTATCGTTACCAGTACCCTTTAAGTGATACCGATACCAGTAGAGCACTTCATTCAATGTTGTTGGCATCGCGGCACGCTAAGCAGTCAAATGCTGATTCACGCCCTTAGGTGCATGAACCAGAACCGGGCTGGTTCCATGCAGGACACCTAACTGTGTGTAGTGAAATCAAGATTAACTCCAGCATGAGGGGAGTGTGCAAAGATATGACATCAAAACTCAACAGCATTAAAATGCAGCATCGAGCTCCTACAAGGATCCATTTTAGGGCTCCTTTTATTGCATCTATACAACCAAATATCTGTTTGCACCTGGAGCCCTGTCTCCAAGAAGCTAGACTTATTTACAATTTATATACTGCAGATTTGCTATTCCAAATACATTATGATGAGAGACGCTGTGCCTGCCTGGATTATGTTTACAGTCATCTATTTTTTTTTCCTTTGGAGAAAACAGCATTTGTGTGCAGCACAGCACATGAATGTAGCACAGCAGGGAGGACATTGTGGTGGATATTGGCCATGCGAAGTGTCTCCCGAATTGCACATGGAGCTACGCTTAAGCAACAAAAGAACTTTTGTTAAGATCAGTAAAGATTGTGGTTCAGTCACAATGATCTCTTCCCAACATTAAGCAAGTGTGGTGAATGTCTACAAGCATAAACAAGTTTAACAATACTCTAGCCTAGTTGCTGCAAGCTGATTTTTTTTTTTTATATATATTTTTTACAAGAGCATGTACTTTGGCAGAATGAAAAACAAATTAAATATAGTGTCATATTTTCAATATTTTGAGAGTTGTTAGATACATTCTTGTATGCCCAATATAGTGGTAAATTCCATATTAAATTTCTTCACTACATATATTATATGAGTCTGGACAGACATGGATGTAAACTGTAACTTGACTTGACTTGACAACTGTGTAGCAATTTTATATTTAACTGCTCTGTTTTATACGACCATTGACAGTTGACTTCTCATTCTTCTTAACGGGTCACTAGGGGCCGCAAATGATCAAAAACTGCTTCAGTTTGAAATCTTGCTTCAGCTACAGACAACGCATGTCGGGGTCATGTTAATGAAGAACTTTGCAAATCTCTGCTGGTTGCATCTGGCAGATGGGGCATTGCAGTAGGTGCTTCAACATTTGTTGCCTGGCTGGGATCTGCACTCTACTGAGTGCAGTCTTAGAGTTAGTTGCATTTTTTTAATATAGCAAATTTGAAAAGCAAGAGCAATCAGTTGATTACATTTTCTTTCCATTTCAACAATCACAATAGGTGCTGGTATATTTCTTATTGATGAGGGACATATTTTCATGTTAAATAGCGTATTTCAGGTGCTTCATCTGCAGTTTTTTATACTCTCAAAGTACAAGGCCCCTGGATAAAGAAATTCCCTGTTTCCTTCAGTAATCGATTTGCCGTGATACAGACATAAAGAATGTATTGAGTGAGTCGTTTGTGCTGAAATTTCATTTTTTCCTCTCGATGGATCACAGACACTGGCCACATCCAGCAAATACCTCAATGCTCAGCAACTATTTCCAGCAAACACCCCACTATCAAACACCCGTTTCATAATTTCTCCTGCAAGCTTCTTTTCCGCCGCTCTTTTTAAGACAACATTTTGCTCCTGTTTATTCTTTGTGTTTCTAATCCTACGCTTTGTTCATACCATCATGATCGCTCACTTATTCTTCTGATCAGTCCTCCCCTCATTCTCTCTGGCTCTCTCTGTTCGCTAAGCTTTTAGGATGAGGGGGCGAGAAACCCCAAAACATGAATCATTAAAAGATGTGAAGAGAAAAATAGATCACTGCAGATGCACCTGCAAAAATAACAGTGTGCGATGAAGGGAGAGGAAGACGGGGACAGAGGAAGAGGGGGATGGTAGCATTTGGCTTCTCCTCTCCTCATAAGACAAAGGATCTGTCCTGTGCTGAGCTGGAGCGATTCTGTCTTCACAAGTACAAGAGGCTTTTAGAAGCAAGCCAGCACAAAATAAGCTGCTGATTATTTCAATTACATGATCATATCCTTATCATCACATTTTGTGGGTTTTAGAAACCCCGCTGAATAAATTGTGCTAATTTTAAACATAATGTAGATATATATGCATAAGTCAGTAAAGGACAAGGACAAACTGAAACTGAAAGACCAACACAAAAGTAAAGGGTAAAAAAAAAAAGGTTTCTTTAAAAAAATAAATTGAATAGGCAGTTGGCACTTGTCCATCATTGAGTGAGACAGCACTTTACTGTTGGACAAAGCTTGGAACACCCTTTTTGTGTAGTGTTTGATTGTATTTCTGCAAAAAAAAAAAAAAAAAAAAAGCCATATTCTTTGGACTGAATACCAATGAATTATTCCATGGCCTGGGGATGAGTGCTCAGTTCTGATTGGCTGAAGGGTTTCAATCAATTCCTGATAATAGACACATACCAAGTAGTTCTGCGCTGACCACATACTATCATCCTGCATCCTGAATGAATAACCATAGCAACAGGGATGCAGTCAAAGCCTCCGTTTACATTTTATTGCAACACCTTAACAAGCCATACGCTGACTGTAAATGCTTATGTATTTACAACAACAGGTTGTAAATAATGTATCTCTTATGGCAGTGGTCTGTGTGGCCTTGTGGACAGAGAACATACATTTGTCCGTGAAAATGATTTGATTGTGATTAAAGAACAGAGTCATGGCTGGGTAGTTAGCTAGACTAAGATTATATTTACTGTTTGTCGACTGTACGCATTGTTTTTGACTTTGAATCTTGCTAGCGCAATGTTAGCTTCGTATCAAAGGTTTTTACTACGTTTCCATTGAATAAGAACCTTATGGTATGGGACTGATTATTCCAGATACTGAGGTTTTTCTGTGTGCAATTAATTTGCATGTTAGTGCTAGCCTCCACATCACCAGAACAGATTTCACTGACCAACATTAAGGTTTTTATTATTTTGGTTTTTCCAAAGTTTTGTTTCTGACATTGTACAGATCTGACCAACCAAACTCTGTGTTGTTGACAAGTTCACATTCAAAATATTCAATATGGCAGATGACTTGCTTCACAGAACTGAATGTGCACAGCTTGAGCTGTTTAGAAGTCATATCTTACCCACAGTTAGCCGCTGCCTGGCTCTCTGACATCACTCCTCTGCTTCTCCAAACTTCCTGAAATGTGCCATGCAGCAGCTGTGGTAGAGTTCGAGCTTACGAACCAAGCAATGAAACTCACCAAGTTTTCCCCTCATTCTCAATATTGGCTGTACACAGGTATGTCATTTTTTCTTTTTGTTCCCTTGTTCATTCCATCGTTGTTGGTGGCTTGATGTGAATGGTCAGGTATGTTGAAATTTTGTGTAATTTATTTGCCATTTATTTGTGCCGCTGTTGATGTGTAGAGGCCTTTAGCCAAGGCTCAGGTGTTACCCAGCTGTAATGGCCTGTCGCGCGCCTTACAGTTCTGGCCTCCATGTCATCATTAATTCCTGATAACTGACACCTTGTGACCATTGCTTATGTGCCAAAATATTTACAGGCTTTGTGAACTAATGCCACAACTTCCTCAGCCACAGAGAGCTGCGAGTGCTGCTGCCTGCTTTATTACCGGTCACTAATGATTGTGAGTCTTGTCATTTTTCTTGAGGCTCTCCTGTCTCACCCACAATGTAACAGGTCAAATGAAACATTGAGGAGCACAGCAAAGAAAAACATAGTAAAATACATGGTGAAGCTTGCTGAACATTAAAGGAAACTGTTCTCTTCCATTAATCCCTCAAAAACACACATCATGGCTCCTATATTTCACCACTTTCCTCTGATGCTTTGAAAGAATATTCATGGTTCACGCCATCAGTCATAAACTCAAGACTACCACTCTCGCTTACCCACTCAGGAGCCAATCAACTAATCAGTATGCTCTTTATAAACCCGACTAGCTGCACCTGTTGGTATCGATGCCTCCGTCCGACTGTTCATCACTATTGATATTAAGTGAGAGGATATGAGGGAATAAAGGTCATATCCCTGTCATACATTATTTAGCATGGTCAAGATATCTTTCACATTTAGTTTTTAGTCACTCAGTTGAGAGTGTATGTCACAGTATGAGCAAACAAACAGGATGGAGCAGGATGAAGTGCAACACACCCACATATCTGAACACAATTCAAAAAACATCCCCCCTGATAACGCAGTCAGGGACACCTTCAACAAAAAGTTCCATCTGCACAGATGCTTCCTACACATTGCAGAGATGGACAAATATATTTGTTGAAGTTTTTAGTCACACTGTGTGTCAGTGAGTGCACCACTTTGGTTCAAGCTGGAGTATTTCAACAATAACTGGGTAGATTTCCATTAAGTTTTGTACAGATATTAGTGACACCCCAATGATTAAACCTATGAATTTTGGTGATCCCCTGATTTATTCTGCAGTGCCAGCATGAGTTTTATATTTATAGATCTGGGTGAAATGTCTTGACATCTATTGGATGGATAGTCGCTGAATTTGATATAGACATTCATGTCCTGTTTAGGATTAATGTAATTATTCAAAATTTTCTGTGTAATTATATGGGTGGATGGAAGGACAGCATAAATATTACTGGGGAAAATAATAATTCTTGGAAACAAGCGTGAAAGCTGACAGCAGGTGGTCCTCGGTATTGTCTCCAAGATTAGTATGATGTGAAATGTTTGTGTTCTTTTCTGTGAAATCAGTTATCTTTACTAAAACCAGCAGCGCTGAGGTGTTTTTTTTGTCAGCGTTCATCCACAGCGGTGTACATGGCGGATTAATTCCATCTGAACCATGGCATTAATGTATGCTCAACAAAAAGCAAATCTCTCCCAAACTGTTTGCAAATTTCAGTCAGTGTCTTCTTTTTATGCTAAGATAATCCATCTACCTGACAGGTGGGCGTACAGAGATGCTGATTAAACAGCATGATTATTGCACAGGTAATCTTTGGACTGGTCTCAACGAAAGGCCACTCCAAAATGTGCAGACTGATCTTGAAAAAATGCTTTTGTTAATTACTGAACAACAGCTATTTGACTCAGGGCTACACATACCATTTTTTCCCAGGAGGGCAAAGTCATGGCCTGCCCTTCTCTGCCTCTGATTGGCTTACCCTGATATTTTTACCTCTACCTGAACTAATCACTCCTCATACCTAAACCTAACCAACCCAACCAGTGAAGGCAACAAGTCCTAGCCAATCAGAGGCAAAGTAGAGCAGTAAAGGACTTTGCCCTCCTTGGATATTTCTTTTATCTTTAACCCATACTTTAGTGATTAAAACATGCCATTTACAACATGCCAAGACAGTTTTGAGCATCCTTTTATTGTGAAATCCTTTCAGTTCAAGGCACACTTGTGCAATAATCCTGCTGTTTAAGTGCTCACTAACATGGATTTAAAAAAATGTGAATAAAATTTTAGAAATATTGATGAATTCCCTGTGTTCCTGCTTCCACACACATCTGCAACCTTGGTGTCATCTTCGATTAGACCCTCTCCTTCAAACGTCAATCACATTACTAAAACTGCCTTTTTCCATCTTGAAAACCTTGCCCACTTTTTGCCCTTACCTTTCCCTAGCAGCTGCTGAAATGCTCATCCATGCCATCCATCATCCATCATCGCCTCCTAACTCGACTGCTGCAACGGGATCCTGCAGGGCACGTCCACCAAAATCCTCAACAAACTACAGTACGTCCTAAACTCGGCTGCCCTTCTGCACCTGAGACCACACTGCCCCGGTCCCTCAAAACCTCCATTTGCTCCCCATTCAACAAACAGTGGAACAATGCTCCTAATCACCTACAAAGCCCTCTGCACCTCGCTGACCTCCTGCACTGACATACAACTGCATACCTGCAACCGTCCGACGGCAACCTCCTCCTCACCCCTCTCACCGGATCCAACAACTGGACCTGGGGGGGACAGGGTCTTCTGCATCAGTGCCCCCTCCCTCTGGAACTCTCTCCCCGAACACCTCAAATAACCTCCCACACTCCCCTCTTTCAAACTGCTCTCAAAACGAACCTGTTAGCCCCCATTCTCCTTTTTCACCTGGTTCGTAGCTTGTTTTTATTCTGATATCGCTTTCTACTGTTTTTCAGTTGTTGTTTTTATTATGATGTTGCCTTCTCTTTTTTTCTGTCATGTAAAGTGTTTTTGGTTCCTTTTATAGCACTATAAAAATAAAATGTGATCAAATTCTGAATAAAATTATTATTTTTGTTGTTGTTATTACAAAGCTTTTGTAAGCATTTAAAAAGGTCTTAGATGTTTCATTTCAAGTCTTGAAAAGTAAGAGAAAAGACAAAAATGTTGCCTTTATATTTTTGTTGAGCATGTATGAGAAGGAAGCACAAAAGTTGTTGTTGACAGTTCACCAGTGTTTTCCTTGTGTTTCTCCCTTCCCTGTGTTTCCAGCTCTCCCCCGTCTGTCTCTGTGTATGTTGGCCTAGTCCGTCCTCGCTCTCCTGGCTCTCAGATCAGCTTGACCTGCGCACCTGTTCACAATCAGCTCAACAACCCCCCACCCACCCCACCTGCCTCTCATCACATCATCAACCTGCAGTATATCTAACCCGGCTCTTCACGAGATTGTTGCTTCAGCCTCGGTGGTGGTTATGCTGTGTGTTTTTCTTCTGTGATGCAGTATCCTGATTTTTGTTGTGTTGCTGTTTCTCATAAGCCTGGAGGATCACCACCTGCCCACTTGCCTCCCATTTGCTACCTCACTGGTTTGCCAGCCACTTCCTAGCCTCCCGGCTAACCCTGCCAGCCACACTTCCCCTCATTTCCTCTGTCCATGCCAGATCCTTCACCAGTTCTCGCTCTTGCTGCCGCCAGATCCCCTACTCCTGCCATCGGTCCCTCATCCAGCATATTTTTGAAGTTTAGTTGGAGCTGAAACACACTAAAACAGGCATATCGCTGTGCAGTTACATGGGTTTTTTATATTGCTATTTACAGCTGCAAAACAGAGGTGTAGTATTTTACATCATCTAGAATGTTAATCCATTATTAATAATTCAGCTTTTGTGTCAGTCCCAGGATCAAATGACTATTTGAACCATTGTTTAAAAATATACCGGCACTTAATCATTGCAGAAGGTTTGATTTGGGGGATTTTACACCTAATTTTATCATTATGAAACTGTTTTTTTTTTTTTTTTTTTGGCACACTTTGCACATTACACCCCCAAAACATCGTCATGAGCTTAGGATCCCTCTCAGCTTTGCTATTTTTCAACCCACCTACACATCAAACCTTCACACCTGTTCTGTGGGCATTGTCAAAAGACATTTTAAAACAAGGCAGATCACTAACTGAGGCAAAAGTCGAGGAGGGAAAGCTGGATATACAAATAAACATCATGCCAAAATAACTCCTCAAACTGTAATGTTCCACTTTTATTTAATGCTTGTGTACATGAAGCCCACGCTAATAGTATTTTTATGGAACAGCTGTGTGGGTGAATCTTTTTTTTTTTTTTTTTTAGTGTATGGCAATTTCAGGTTTGAGCTTTTAAGGAAGATAGATTAAATTACTTGTCATTAGACCACCTCAATTTCCAACTGTGAAGGAGAGACCTCCGGGTAATTATTCTCTCAGCTCCTGTGGTGCGTCAGGCAATCGTTTTACAGCCTCATGTGGATGGTGCGCTTCTGGTTGCACCTTCATTAGATTTGGCTGTGATTAGAGCTGCGTTAAGGGCAGTTGAGCTGATCTTTGTTAAGAAGAGATTCTCTTGTTTCTTATAAAGTTTAAGGAGCATTATCTCACAGCCGTTTTATCTTTTATAATCATTTGCTGACTACACTCAAAAGTCATCAACACACAGTGCCATGTCTAACCTTAAAACAATCACATGGACATTTTAAAAGAATTTTTAAAGGTGGATCTTATCTCACTCGGGGTTACAAGGCATCAACAACTGCTAGGCTAAAAAACAAGGCTTAACTAGTCTGTTATAGGCCTCATTTTGGCTTTTGTTGTGGTTAAAAAAAATAACATCCGTAGAAAAGTTTTGTTTCATGTTAAACTGGGGTCCCTGTTATGACCCACCAAAGTTAGGCCCGATATAAGATGAATAAATCCCCTTTTTTTTTTTTTTGTTAGCTTCACCATCATTTCCAGTATGTGTCTGTGTGATCAACATAATGGAGCGTTCAAGGTCCGCTATACAAATGAGAGATGCAGACTTCAAAACAAAATAGACTGTAACTCGCTTAATTTTGATTTTCATGAAATGTGAAGTTTCTTACAAACCTGAAAAAGTGATGATAAGTTAGTAAATTCTGAATTAAAGTCAGTTACTGCAGTGTTATTAGTTTTATGCCAAAACATTAACCTTCCAAAGAGCCGCAACTTCAAGTGGGACATGCAAGCTCTGACCTTTTGTGCATTTCTCCAAAAATCTATATCTAGTTTTTGATTTAAAGCCTTGTGGTTCAGATTATGTTTAAATTGAGAAGTTTAGACTTTTCGTCAGGCTTCATGTTTCTTCCTTGACCTTAAACAGTAAGGTGATACAGGTTTACATACATCTATATAAGAAAACTTAACATACCATTAAAAACAAACAAATTTTAGTACATTTCAACTGGTTGCATCTGGAAGTTGTGGTGGCAGCGCATGTGTCAAGTCTAATTTAAAGTCCTGTGCAATTTCCCAGCTTAAAAGGAAGGAGATGTCTACTCAGAGTTGTGACTGCATTTCACTCAAATGATGAAACAACTTTTCCTTTTTCTTCCGTCTTTAATTTGAAGGTGCAGTTCAACAGTCTGACAGTTTTAGGCATTTAGCCATTTAGGTGAAAAACCTTTTAAACAAATCAAAGAAACACAGAAAAAAAAGAAATGTTAAATATTGCACATGATGTATATTACTGCAAATAAATGTAACATTAAATAAATGTAAATAAGTGCCATAAATAAACAAATAAACATCTTTCTGAACATGCAAACCCATTAAAGTGCCCTTTTTTACCTTAAATTATATTAAATGCAAGTGTTGTCTGGAAACAATGAGTGAACTCTTCTAATTTGTTCTAAATTCAATAGCTTAAAGGTGCAATATATAGCAATTTTACAAGTACAAATAAAAACAGCTGTCCAAATAGCGAGTTGGACCAATATACTGTATATTAGTGAAATCCTATTTAATATGATCTATGGTTGAAGCGAGTTATTGCCCCCCTCCTCCTGAGACCTAGGGAAGCTCTGCAGGCTGCAGGAACACAGCAGGAGCGCAAGATGAACGCAGCATCATAATTTGACAATAACAAGCCCGGTATCCTGAAAACAAAAACTCACTTCTCCGAACATACACACCCTGGACTTTGAATTAATTGACTGCCGGCCAGACTTTAACTGTTTTAAACATTTACTCCTTCTTAGAGACTATTGATTTTTTTTATGACTCATAAACAGACACAAACTCATTCGGTGAACATTTGGCATTATTTTCTGCTCTAATGTGAATGCGGGGAACAAAAACAATTCATCCAGCCTGGCCGAGAAATTTCAAAGGAGGATAATACGGCTGTAGCATTGATGTCGAAGAAGCGAGTATTTAAACTTCAGTCAGACAACTCACGTTTAACTATATTCTTAGAGTTTGCTGTCCAGGCTCTTACATCATCACTCCTTGCAGATTATGTTTACATAGAGATATGTAGGAGTGATGAACACATATCTTGGACCCCCTGTCGGAGTCTGCGGGTGGATGCTGGGGAGCAGGCAGTGACACAGAGGGTGAGGCATGTACATGTGACTGCGGTGCAGCTCGAGTCGACTGCCTGAACCAGCTCACAGGCGCCGCTGCATATATTTCCATGATCTCTGATAATATATCACGGTTATATATTACAGATTCTTCCTTTAAACCTCAATTATATACTGTACGCACCAAAGATTACCTGTGTTCAGTTGTGCTGGTTGTTGTGTTTGTCGTTTTTCTGCAGCTGTAGTCAGCAACTCATATTGTATTGTCATTTGGCAACTGGCTTTTTTTAAAAACTGTGTCTTTATTGTAACTAGAACCTGACCGACATTGGATATTTGATACTGACAAAAATTTTGAGAGTAACAAAATTCAGATAACAATATACTGGGCTGTATTCATATGCTTTAGATATGGCGGTGGTAGCTACTGTGACTGCTCTTTACTGCTCCTATTAACATTAGCCAAGACAGCATTGCTAAGACACATGCTGCTTATATCAGACTTGACAGATGTGTTACCAAAGCGCCACAGGAGTTCATAAAGACGGGACGCTCAGCCAGCAGAACCATGACAATTCACTGCACACATACACCCCCCTGCATGTAGTTGGTGTCGCACACTCATTCTAAACTGTGTCGCAGCCATAATCATTACAACCAAAGCAGCTACTCGCACTCACGTTGTTACCAGCGGTGGCCTACTACATAATACATAACACTTTCATAATACAGCTCAGCAAAATGTTGTGAGGGTTTGCAAAACATAATGCGAGGTCACATACAAGATCTAAATATCCCATCATGACCTTTGGGGGGGCTCCATATTTTTCAACATGAACACATTGTTGATAAGGGTCCCTTAGATCTGGCAATTAACAAACTGCGACCAAGATATTTACTGAGCAGTTTGAAGCTGAAAAAACTATTTCATGTTATTTATCAGCCAACATGATACTGATATACCTATAGCGCTTAACTTGTCTGTTACATGAGGCCCTTAAAGTCTGTCTCAATGCAGTACTCACGTTCCCATATTGAAAGTGTTATTGGTCGTTAGAATTTTTTTCTCTTGTCCATGCTGGCAGCAAATAGAGTCCCTTTCTAAGGTGATTCCAATGCAAGTAAACACATATAAATGTGTTCAAAAGTTCAGAAGAATCTAATATGAGGCTTCAGCAGTCTTGGACAAATCAAATCTTTCAAGGTTACACTTCTTTTATTATTGAATTTGCTCTGCGTTTCCACAGACAGTATTTTCCTGCTGAACTGTGGTGGAGAGAAAGTAACAAAAGGAGGAGGGTTTTTTTTATTTTTTTTCTAAAAAGGCTGTAACTTGCAAAGAAACTCAATTGATTTGTTTTACTCAGACTACTGATAACTTGTATTAGATTTGACTGAACTTTTTTGCACTGTTGTTTTTGTGCCCAAGACTTGGATTTCTGCTGAAGGTTAAAACTCTCATACAGGGTAGCCACATTTATGCATAACAGTGATGGACGTACTGGAGTTATAACTTCATTGCAACTTCATCGATGATTTGTTTCCTCTGTTCTGTTCAGTGTTTAGTTTTGCTACTTAAATGTTTCACAATATTTGCTGCAGTGACAATACTGCACACATGTAAAACGACACTGAACGCAGCCTCTCTGATTATCAAATTACATCAAAGAAAACACCTAAACATCAATACAACACACAATAATGCTCGACATAATTCAAAAGGTAAGATAGCCTGCAGAAACTGTTAGGGAAATCGGAGAAAATAAGGCATTTGGAGCAGGTAGTTTATGCATACATATGGATTCAGAGCCCATCCACTGAAATGCTTTGTTGCAATTTCATACCAAGTGAACACTCAGCACATAAGACAATATCCACCACAGCTACAGCCTGTTCACCCTGCTGCCTTCTGTCAAGAGATACAGAAGTACTCGCTGCCGTGCCACCAGACTAAAGAGCAGTTTCTGTCCTTAGGCTGTGAGACTCCTCAGCTCCTTCGCATGAAAAATAATTTATTTTTATTACTTATTTATTCATGCATTTATTTGATTTTTGTTTATGCAAGCAGCATAAAGACAGTCCACCAAACATTTTATTATTCAACCCTTCATTGTAGAATGATAAATAAAGGAACCTTGGAACCTAATACCTTGAAATTGTTTAGAGAGGGGATCTCTGTGGACAATATGAAAAATGAAAACAATCAATGGTCCTTTCAGTGTTCATGAGAATAGTAGTATTACCCTGAGACTGAGAAAATGTGAACCTTTCTGTTCCTTGTTGGTCCTTGAGTTGAGATTGTTTGGACACATGGCTTTGCATTTATATTGTGAAACATGGATGATGAATCCTGCTGGTATTGAAGGAGCAGTATGCAGCCACTGCATACAGCAGTCCAAATAGCAAGTTGGAGCCACAGAGTATGTATCAAATCAGTTGTAATCTTGTTTAATAAATGGTTGAAGTGAGTTGTTTCCCCCTGCACCACCCTCCTCAGACATAGCAGAGACACGCAGGCTGCAGCAGCTCCACAAGAGTGCAGGATGTGTGCAACCTCGTAAATTGACAATAACAAGTGAAAATGAGACCTACACTGCAAGTTTATCAGCTATTGTCTGTCAATGTAAAGGTAAGCCCGTTATCCTGAAAACAAAAGCCCACTGCTCTGAGAATACACACTCTGCACAATCAGTTAAGTAACTGACTCTCACTGCCTGCCAAACTCCATTAACATTTTGCTCAATTTAACAGTTAAAAACATCTACACCTTCTACAAGATCAGTAATGATTTCTCATGACACATAAACAGACACTTACTCATTTGGGGAAAATTCAGCATTAATTTGAACTCAGATTAATGTGAAATAGACACAGAAAACAGTTATTCCAGCCTTGTCCTGTCAAGTGAAGTGAGTGTTTAAACGTAAATGTTTCCTTGATCTCTGATGACACATCTTGGTAATTCTATGATTTATTACAGTAAATATATTTCAGATGTCTCTGTTAAATGTAACATTTTATTGTATGCTTTTGCTGCTGTGGCTGTTGATTTTTTTTGCCCTGAAGTCTTCAAACCACGCATGTAGTGGTGTGTTTTTATTCAATGGCATTTTAAGAATTCCTCCCTCACTGACACATCTTGACCCTGTTGACTCTTAATGCTTTAAGCTTTGTGTGTTTGTCCATTACTGTGGCCGCTGACTGCCCCTGCAGCCTGACAAGGCAAAATGAAGAGGCTGCGTCTACCCCCTCAGTATTAAAGCAACATTTTAGCCATCGGCTCGCTGCGTATATAGTAAAAAGCAAAGGGAGGAGTTCTTGACTTGAAATCAAAACACTTGCACAAAGTAATTGCAAGTAAGGAAGTTTGTGTACCAGCCAGCAGTCTGTTTGAAGTTCTCAAAAGGACGAAGAAACGCCTTCTCTGATAAAGATCAGCACTATAATTGAAAAGGGATTTTGAATCATGAATATACATTAAGTAGCCTGGACTCCCTTCTGTATAAGTCAGTGACAAGAGTGTTTTAGCACTCGTAAACTTCAAAAGGTTTATGTCCTGTCCTGCGTACTCTCCACTATTTCCTGTGTGTTTCATCAGATAAAGTCTTCAGGTTTCTCTTCATTAAGTATGGGGCATGCTGCTTTGCTGCATACTGTATGTCAGCATGTTTCAGATGGTCTTCAGATTGTCTCCTTTGAACCAGGCAGAAAACACACTCATCATATTTAGCTCGGGAGGGCTACAAAACACTGCTGGCTGGCTGTGTTACTGCCATTGCATCACCTTGACTTCCCCACTTTAGACTACTTAATTGCTGCTCGTGCCTCGACTATGAATAAGTGGGGTGGGCATCCATCATTACTGCGCCGTTTTATTCTCGAGGGCCCCTAAACACTGCTATATTCATGCATGACTGTTAGAATGTGGGTAAGATTTTAATGTATGAGGGTTCTTTCCGTGGAGTGTAAAATACAGGGGTGTCGCAATTCAGTATTGACAAGTATTATATTGACATCATGTTCATAAAACATGATAATATTGCGTAAATAATTCAGCACCTCTTAGTGTATGGTCACATACTTACTATATGGTCTTATGGTCTCGCAATACCACATGAGTGGAAATCTCGGTGCCGACCGATCACCTGGGGATTTCTAAATGCAAAATAGTTGCTTGAACGGCTGCTAACAAACCCACTCACCCTCACATTTTTTCAAGGACACTTCTTACCGGACACAACACTCTCCCCCCGTTCTACTCAGTGGTAGACAATCAGTATCACCACCCCAATATGAATGGCTGCCCTAAAGTCTTTGGATAGGTTTTGCTATACAGGTTTTATTTATTTTTTCTTTTACTCTCAAATTGTTTCAACCCAGTTTTAGCAGCAAAAGCTGGGAGATTGCTCCAGTTCTATTGAGCGAAGTGTTTAGAGATTGACTTGTGAGCCTAGTATGCTCTTAAATTGTTTGTTTCTTTCTCTTCTGTTTGGTTTTAATCATCTGCTGAAGAGTTTTTCCTGTCCTGAGCTGTGCACATCACATGATGCTTCCAGTCAGGATTGCTCCTCTGTAAAAGTTGAAGAGAACTCACGTGTCTGGATGGAGACGTGTGATGTCCAGGATGTTGATTCCCAGTAACCAAAAAGTAAAACTCTCTGTAACCTTAAATGACTCCCCCCCCCTCTGTTTTTAGACAACTGGCTGCTAAGTGGTTTTAGCACTCATCCCAAGCCAACGCTGAAACAATGTTGTCATTTAGATCATCTCCCCTGTTTCCCACTCTGTTAGTACTTGTGTTCCTGTCGTAAGTGTGCCATACAGCTATCGATTCTGGTGAAATGGCCTTTGACTAGAAGGTGGCACTGAACCAGCAGCACATACCACTACTCTGTATTGATCGCAATTCCTGCTCTACAGAACCTTTCCATGCTTGTTTATTTAGAGCCTCTGGTGTTTTGACAGAGCAAGGCAATAACTGGCCCGGCACACGGGACAAGCATGTCAAACCAGGTGGAGAGAACCCGGAGACCCCATGAGTGATTAAATGTGTTTCATTCACTGTTGTTAGTTATTGATTGGTCCTGAGGATAGAGGGGAAAGAAATGATATCATAAATACATAACCAAGAGCAACAAAAACATAAAGATTCACAATGAGCTGATGTGCAATGGAACAAACATAAATATATTTAATAAATTAAAGTATAAATCTGTGTAGATACTGTAATAACTCATGAATTGTCCTCAATATGGCATCAGAGATCAAGGAAACATGTCAAGTTGACTCACATCTCTGACCTCAGCGCTGCAGCCACTGTGTCTCCTTTGAAATTATATTTCTGGGTGGGAATGACTGTTCAAATTAATGCTGATTGTTTAGACTCATAAACAGACACTTAGTCTGTTTATGAGTCAAAAGAAATCAATAATAATATTGAAGAAGCCGTAGATGTTTGTAACGGTTAAATTGAGCAAAATATTAATGGAGTTTGGCAGACAGTGAGACAGTTACTTAGCTCAACGTGCAGAGTGTGTATTTTTGGAGCAGTGGGCTTTTGTTTTCAGGACAACAGGCATAGCTTTACATTGACAGACATTATACAGTTATAAACAGCTGATCGATTGAGAGATTGCCCTTAAACATTACAGTAACATAAGAATAACAACAATAGAGCATCAAATATAAAGTGAAATATAAAATACAAAGTGTATAAGGAGTTGATGCAAAGAAACAGTCCTTAATAGACTAACACAAGTAAGCTAAAACAGAGTATTAGTATTGGCAACTACAGTGAAAATAAAAGTTGGCAGTGATATTGAGAAGTAAGAATTTAGAATTCATTTTGTTCTGCAAATAGAAATAAGATCATCATGCATAAATCTATAAATTCAGTAAATAAATGCACAGCCTCTTACAGAAAAATGGCAGTTACTTGTACCTATAATGCATTGAAAAACATTACAGTGAAGTAATTTAACACCACTTAGACACACAGCGCATCATATTTAGCAAGGAATGATCAAACAACACAAAACAAAGAAAAAACAGACAAACAAAGACAAGCAAAAGAAAGAGAGACAATCAATACAACAAAGACCAACTTGTAAAAAGCAGCTTACACGATTTAAGTTCCTGTACCCTGTTCCTTTCTGTCAGTGACACAATGTGAGCATCCATTTCCATATTTGATCAATGTTATTTTTAAACATTTGTTTAAACCTATATAATTGTTACATATTGCCCCTTTAACAGCTGAGCACATATCCTGTTTTAAGAAGTAACTGAGAGGGTCTTTGTTAAAATACCACTGATTTAATCTCAATTGAGGAAATAAGTCAATTAAGCATGCAAATGATAGCGGATGTGTATCTTTCAGTCTTTTAGCCAACTGGTGTTTTACTTGCTCACAAGGGGAGTGTCAGAATTTCTGCATCGATGAGCTTTACTCAGCTCATGAAGGCTTTCACTCATTAATTCATTATCTTCACTTAACCAGGGTAATCCACTTTTAACCATACTCTCCAAGCAACCGCTTTCAAGGGAGTCCTTGGTACAATACTGTGATGCTGATAGTGGTGCTTTGTATCCTACAGAGTTCTGGATTTTGTTCTTTACATTTGATAAATGATAAATGCTCTAAACTATTAATTATTCAGCCCGCCCTCATTATGAGATCACGATGTGACCACTGGATTTGTGTATTTTGATGTATATTTTACTAACCGCATGGCTGGATTTTCCATTCCTCCTCCTCAGAGAGGGACATGACTGCATGTATGTGCTCTGACATGGATTTTACCACCTAACACCACAACCTGACAAGGATTGTGCGATCCCCTCTGAACCCTCTCTGAGCTCCTTTCACTCTCAGAAATGCTCATTTCAAGACATGCCTTACCAGCAGGTGCTTCCAAGTTGTCACAAGGGCTGTCAACTATTGTGACATTCAATTACTCCTTCAGTGCCTGCCATCACCGAAGTGCCTCACTGGGGGCACAGGAGGTCACTCTATCCCTGCTCTGATTGGCTGATTTGGCCTGGTCAAGAGAGCAAGTTTCGCAACCTGAAATAAGACGCTGATAGCATCTGACAGGGATCACGAGTATGGTGCAACAGGACGTGCTTGTTCTGATTCTTTCCAGGTTTGCCGTTACAGGTAAAGGCTCTGCGTACATGTGTCTGTGGGCAGCTGTGTACATGTTGTACTGAGTATTCAGTCCCTCGAGGTTTTCAGAGAAACAGACTCGGCCGCTGTTGTGAAAGAAAACAACTCTTTTACATTAAGCTCTATATCTTTTTCCATCAAACTGTATTTAATTGTGTCTTGATTGTCTTTTTAACTCGTGATGTGAACAGTTTCATAGTTCAAACACCTGGGTGTAATAGAGAGCTGAAGTTATGCCCTTGTGGTGGTGGACCACCATGAGACCTTACTTCAGAAAAAATACGAGTAGTAGTCTATGGCGAGAGACAAATTAATTTTGATCCTGTTTGAATTGTGTCACGAATCACACATACAACGTTTGACAATTGTCAGATGTGAAAGATAATTTTACATGTCGCCATTTGTCAAAAAACTTTTAAAGTATAACCCACAATTTCCTCCAGGTTCGGCTGCATAGCGTTATGACTGCACCACACCATGCTTGTGATTCCACCAGAAGCGGCGCGGCGTGTTTCTGATACATCCCAGAAGCGGCTCGGCTCTCCATTCTGCAGAGAATATGTGTTGAGTCTATTTTTGACGGATGCTGCATCAATTGGCACCGAGCAGACCGGGCAGGAAGTCGGACGCGGAAAAGGAAGGGAGAATCCGGTTCATTTTCAAAATAAAAGACCCAGTGCAGACTCACAATCATAAAGACAGACAGAAAAGAAACTATTTAACCATGTTTAGCCATGGTTATGCTTATCCATGGTAGAAGCACAAAGAACAAAGCAAGAACTAATCAACAAAATCTGTGCAGGTGAACATAATCAGGCGGGCGAAATGCTCCACTTGCTTGTTTTTTCACTTTGTGGCTGATAAACGACCAGGAGTCACCGGATAAGATAACAGTGATGTTGGTGTTGATGATTTATATTCTGCAAGACGAGAGACATAGTTCACTGAGCAGTTTCACATAAAACTAAACTACAGCAAGTCTACGACAAACTTAAGTTTTAAATTGACGAACTGGAATATCCTGCTAAAATTGAGTCTCTTGGAACGACCACAAGATTGTGTGTCTGTGACCGACTACTGTCATCTGATCAGATCAGCAGCATGTAATTTATGATGGCAGGTCACACTAAAAAGTTAGAAATAGGTGAAACCAAAGTGGACTTGAGTTGCAAGAAGATTGGCTTTGTTCACTACATTAGGAATCCTACTGAATCCCACAACAGAGAAATGTCTGAATCACATTTAGACTGAGTTCATTATTTATTGTGGTTTTGTAAAATTACTGACATGGCATGGCATTGAGGGCAGCATAATAAATGTGCTTGTTTTTCTTGGCCATTGAGTTTGAAGAGCTGTTGTTGCTTTGTTGTGGATATTTGTTTAATATGTTGTATTTGTTGCATTTTAATGTGGCCTCCTGGTGAAATAAAGGTAAAATAAATAAATCAGTAAACACAGACATGACACCTGTATCAGACTTCATTAGCTGTGACAGGATGTGTGAGCTGAGCTATGTCGCAAATTTTCTTCAGCCGAACCAAAAATAGAGTTACAGCTGCTGTCACACGACGTGCAACGCTTGCCAACACTTGTCATTCAGAGGGATCTCGGTTTTCTGATAAGTTAGCATGTAAAGCTGCCTTTACTCACCTCAGGCATGTGGTTGTCATCCCCTTCTCATTTTGTTCAGCGTTTCACATCAAAACAACATGTTGTTCTATGAAAAACAAAGGCTTCGAAGGAACAGAACTCAAATTACATTACCAGTGTCCATTTTAATTGAATAACTTAACATCATATTATCAAGTATCTCACATAAGACAAACCTCAGCTACAGGTTCAAAACAGTGACCAAATAATAAAGAAGATGATTGTGTGGTGTCAGGAAATCTCAGGAACCACTAAAATAATGATAACTATGTGCCCCACTAGAAGCAAAACAAATGCCACCACCACGTAACAACTGAATTTTGATTAAACCTGGTCGCCTCCCTCGGGAGATGTTACAGGCACGTCCAACTGAGAGGCGGCCATGGGGCAGACTGAGGACTAGCTGTAGGGATTATATCTCCACCCTGGCCTGGGAACGCATCAGGATCCCCCAGTCAGAGCTGGCTCACGTAGCCAGGGAAAGGGATGTCTGGGGTCCCCTGCTGGAACTGTTACCTTCGTGACCCGATTTTGGATAAGCAGTTGAAGATGGATGCATGGATGGATGTGAAAACCTTGATGTGCTGCTGGTGCGAGGGAAAGTTGGAGGATCATCAAAGTAATTAGCATTGATCCTCTGGCCAACATGGCTATCTGTAGTGTACCAACATTCATGGCAAGCCATCGAATAGTTGTTGAGATATTTCAAACTGGACTGAACCAGGTAGCCGACTAACAAAAAAACTGACTGACATTGCCATCCCTAGAGCTCTGTTGCAACCAGTGTGTCTTAAATCTCCTAAATCTCTCTTTTGTTGTCAGAGCACTGGTGTCTAATCACATCCAATAGGGGAAAAACAGGTTTTCCTTCCATTCAGTTCACCACAAGATTTTATTTACTAGGTCTGTCTACTTCGGGTTGTGCTAATCTGGCGATTCTCCTCTGGGAAATGATAAAAGTTAATGATTTCTATCTGGGATACCAGGTGCATATTGGCAAAACTTGCTAGAACATAATTCTACCACAGCTTTGGCTCTGCACAGAAAGCCAAAGCTGTTAGTGAGAGGGCAAGCACCAGAGTTGCCAAATATTTAATATAGTCTTCACTGTCATTTCAAGAAAATTGCACAGTAAAGTGTTTAGCATCCTAATGCAACTTAATCTTCTCAATGTTGAGATAGGTTCCTTTAAATATGTTGCTCAAAACTCATTTTAGACTCATGATTAGCTGTCATACAGCTGACTGCCACAGTTTAATTTAGTCAATTTAATTGCTTTTCTTTGGCAAGGTTACCTCTTATGTTTGAATAAAAGATTGATTCTTTAAGCTGTTTTTTACAGCAGAGGCTGAAAAAAAAGCATAATCCCCCTGTAAAGTTGCAGACACTTTGCCACAGTCTGCTGTATCTCGCACACCCAGATAGTCGAGCAAGAACAAATTAAATGCATCTTTTGCAAATTTGTGCATTAAATGTTTCTTGACATCATGGGGTTTAAAGGAGTAATTTCGGCCTTCCGAGCTTTTAGAGAGACTCTCCAGCCTACGCAGTATTACACTGACAAGCAGTTGTGTCTATAATAAAACCCCCTCTCATCCAGATAAGACAATTTTCCACTTTCAAATATGCACTGAAGTCCAATTTTGCATGTTGTTGAGTTCTCTCCCATTCACACCTTTTGCAACCTAGTGTATATATTTGCACAGGGTTGTTCAAAGCTGTGTGTGTGAGAGAGAGAGAGCTACTGACAAAGTATTGTAAACAATAAAACATGTAGAATGGGGTTGTTTATTATCCTTCACATCGGTTACTTCTCTAGAAGGAGTCCGAGGCTCTCTGCCAGAGGATCCATCATGATCAATCATTACAAACTATTTGCTTTCTACAAACAATTTTACAAGCCTGTCATATCGAAGTCCCAGGCTAGGCTTATTTTCTATTTGGTATTATTTATATTTTATTATATCAGGTACATTATTTGAAATAATCAGAATCTGAGTGCTACACACTCTCTTGATGTGTGTGTGTACATTTGTTATGGGTATTCTGTGCTGACATGGTGCAAATATTTTAATGCACGTCTAATTTCTTTCCAGTACATTTCATTTGTGTTGTCCTTTGGCTGAGAAAAATTTGAACCCTTGGCCTATAATATTATGAAAATGCTCGTGACACTGTACAGAGAGGAGGTCAGAGCCCTGACCTGACCTAGACCCACCACAGCGACACCAGCACAAAAAAAAGCAGGACAACAGCTCTTCTTCCTCCACAGGCTTCAGAGGCTCGACATGGACTCTCGGAAACCCCGCAGTTTTTACACAGGTACAGCTGAAAGTGTCCTGACTGGCTGCATCACCGCCTGGTATGGGAGTTGCGCTGCCCTCAGCTATAAGGCTGTACAGTGGGTGGGGAAATTGTGAAAACCAGTATGAAGCTGCTATCCATGGAGAACCTCTACACTCAACAGCATGTGTGCAGGGATTTATTTTCATCAGGTGGGCCATGTGCCATGTGGGCTGTGTGTTATGACATACTGACAGTTGGGTGATCCTGAAGCATTTTCTTCAAAGAAAACGCATCATCTGTTTCCTACAGAGCAACTATTTTGCCAAGAATAGATGATGACTCTTTTTAGTTGAATTTGTTGTTCTACCTGGTTAGTCACAATGTTTCCATGTGTATTAGTGTACAATTTTATTCATCACAATTATTCAGGCAATAACCATCTGCAGTTAAATGAACGGAAAGTATAAATGGGGTCTAGTTTAACTGCATCTTGTTTGTTCCCTTAATTTATTTTAAAGTTTATTTCAGTTAGAATTGGCTGTTGTAAAAAATAATTGCTCATAATCTGGAAACAAAACTGATGCATTTTTAATTTTCATATTGCGACATAAATGTGATCCTGGTGTAAAATGAGATTTATTTTCGTGAGGATGTATTCAGTAGATTCTCTTATTTTTCCCTGTTATTTTTAATCTACATAACTGAATTAATGGTAACTACATTTATACATATTATATTCTGCTCTTTAATTTATATCTGGAACTATATATTATGATGCACTTTATGTGCATGTAATTAAAGTTATGATTAAGATTGGCGGAGTGATATGTAAGACATGAGATGTTGGTGGTGTTCAGTTGTCCTACATTTTCATTTGGACATTAAAGTGGCTCAAGTTAGACAGGCGAAGTTGTAAGCAGAGAGAGAACCCTGTCTTACACTGGTAATGATCTAGAGATAAACAATGCTGTTTTTTATTTCAGGGAAAACTCCTATAAAATCGGTTATCACACCATGTTGGTGGGACAGATTAAAATCCACTAGAAAAAACTAGTAAAGGCAGGAAATCATGTTAGGATACTTAAGTAGAAAACCATGCTAATTTGTTAAACTTGTCGGTTACAACAATGAAAGCAGTTAAAACAATGAAATATGGAAGACAAGAGGATAATGCTGACTAACTTTATCTTATTACACCATGCAATCTACTGGAAACACTGTTGTTGATACAAATGATGTGTATCTCTGCTGTACATTGTTTTTTTGATGTTTAAATCACTAATGCTTGTCCAATATGTTCACTTTAGCTCTTCCAATCTTTCTGCCCCCCCGGCAGCTCTTTGCCACTCCTCCAGTCTACCCAGTAAAGGCTTATGTTGCTCCAGGCTCCAGAAGCAGACATTCTGTGCTGCGGCACATCACACCTGTGGAAATTTACTCTGCAATATAAATAGGCCTCCAACCGCAGCACAACAACAATGGTTAGCATGCTGGCAGATGAGATAAGAAAACATGAGCTGAACCTCATGAGCTCACATTGTGTCACTGTTAACATCCTCTGCCAGTAAGTTAGCTGATAGGCTGATCCATATGCAATTTTTTGGGAGATAGCTTCACTTTACTCTTTATTCAAGTCGGCACCAAAAATCTAAAGTGATATCAGGGGCTTTCACAATACTGTTCGTGAGGCACGGACAAAAGACAGGCCCTACTGAAACATATGGCTATCATGCCACATTAGCCCTCTATCAGCAGGCAGCCTCGCTGTCATTCTCCCCCGGGGCCTCAGTTTTTCTCTAGATAAACAGTCCTGCTGATCGGATCATGTAATTTGCAAGCTGTAAATTAGCAGTTATCTTACACTGTTATTTTCAAACGTTTTATGCCCAAGGCACAGTAAAAGAAAAATCTCAAGGAACACCTGTATTCATATCCATGTAAAATATTCTCTATACCCAACCTAACCAGTGGAGGCAACAAGTATCCAACTGGAGTGTGAATGCAGGGAAAAATGTCTCAATAAATCAGGGCCTTTGATGGGTTCCACTCTATCTATTTTGCCCAACCATCTGGCAACGGCACAGACAGCAAAAACTTCTCTTTGTTGGTTTTCCAAGGATTTTTTTGGATATAGAATTTGCCACTAGCTGTATTGGGAAATATGAAGTACTGATACAGACGCTCAAAGTTGACAACAGTTTTAGATAGGGGGCAGTTAGACCTAACTGAGCCAGCCTTTACATTGACAGACATGACTTACCAGCAGCTTGTCATTGATGAAGTTATTTTTTAAACAGTGACAGTTATTTTTGTCTACTCTCCTACAAGTCAGTTGCATCTTTTGTTGATATAATACATTTACTTGCACATATTTTTCTCCCAGTGGTTTGAGAAAGGACTCCGGAAGGACTGCTATGTACTTCACAAAACCACCTGCAACTGCATCATTTTATCTTATTCTTGTATCACATACAGAGAGGAATCAGTAAGTCAGAAAAGTCACATTTTCCCCAAATTGCTCAGTTTGGCAAATGTCATCACTGGAATAGTCTGCACAAATTGCTGACTCAACACCTACCTCCTCCAAGGCCTCATGTCAACAACACTGTCCTCTCAATCTGGCAAATTACTCATATTTGTATTTAAATGTAGGCTTGTGATTAATTAATGGTTTATCATGCTCACAAATGTCACAAATGCCTGCTGTGCAACTACAGCATCCAACAGTTCAAATGATTTAGCATTTACTGTAATTTGTCTGTTTTCTCACCTTTATAATTTGTGTCAGTTTAGCTGCAAGAATCCACGTGAAATGAATTATGTCATTTGCTATGAGAGGGTCTGTACACACAAATATTACATTTATTTAGCCACCGCTTTTATCCAAAACAGGTTACAGTAAGTGCATGCAATCATGTGGATACAATCCAATTTCAAGAATCTTGCAAGTATGTTAACTTCATCAAATAAGCTCAAATGTTTCAAGTGCTACATTTACAATAAATGTGTTTGAACATATTCATGTATGTAGACAACCAAGGCCCTTCCGCCAAACTAGCTCTAGTTCCTGGACTGGTTCCATTCGACATTCTTGGAACATCGGTGCTATGTTTCCACACATTTTGAGTGGAGCCATTGTCATAAAGACGCCATTAAGAGAGGGCGTTGCTCTGTGCACGATGACCTCTAAAATGTGACATGTACTTTGGCTCCCAAGCAAAATCAAAGTTTTGGTTTCAGCTGGAAACCAACTTTTCTGGTTCTAAAACAATTTATTTTTGATGGAAGTGCTCCAAGCAGTTCAACATTTTGTGCACAAATGTAAAGAATCCGATAAGCTCACCCAGTTTAAGCAGAAATTAGCCAAGTGTGGAGATGGGAATGGGACTAATAAAGGAATATCTTATCTAGCCACAGTATTTGGATCCTCAGATGGACGGTGCAGTGCTACAGGAGTTCTTTGATACCTTTCTGTGAAAAGTTCTGTGAAGACTGTAACTGACAGGAACCAAAGCACGCCATGCTCCTCTGCACAGCAGCAAATAAGAAACATTTCTCATCCAACTTTCTTGTCTGCAAAGGACATGGCGGAGCATTTCTTCAAGGCTTGTAGTGTCATCATGAATACAGGGTGACTAAGAGGAAAAGAAACATGAAACAAAATGTCTTATGGTTGCTCCATACTCAGGTGTACATAGGTTTTAATGAAATATACACTACACCTGATTACATCTGATATCAGCATTCATGGTTGGTATTCACATTGTATTTGCATAAAACTGAACTTCCCAGAAATGCGGGGTTAAATCCAAAATACACACACAAAGAAAGCAGGTGTGACGGAGCTATAAACGTGTTTGGAGAGTTGTAAATAGAAACTCATGAAATATGGATGGTCTGGATTGTAGATGAGGAACAAGCAACGCCAGATGCCATTAATTTGCTCCGACGAAACTATCAATAGTAATAACAGCAGCTGCAAAAAACTACTCCTCTCAGCTCTACACGTTCATTATGCTTCCTCTGTTTTAAACAGCAGGACAGGAAACAAGGAAACATTATTTTGTAATTACCTGAGCTCAGCAATGTAAGAGATAATGACAAGCAGTGCGGTGACATACATATCTCCATGTCACATGATGTATATTTCAGGATGTCACGCACCAGATTATATCAGAAATAAACACTTTTGGAAATATGACTTGATAAATAAGTGATTTCTTGGCGCAACCTGCCGTGGAAAAGTTATGTTAGACCTTTTTTCTTCTCTACATTGAAAATGTCCATCCATTAAACATTATGACTGCAGCTTCATCTTCCAAATCATCTGATTAATCATTCATGTAAATCATCTTGTTTATCCATCCATTAACATCTGCTGTCATTTCAGAACTTGACATTGCTGCCCTGCCCACACAGTGGTCCAAATCAAATCTGGCCCCTGCACACTCTGCCTCCTCGTTCTCACTTTGTTTGCAGCACAGACGTGTGTGTGTGTGTGTGTGTGTGTGTGTGTGTGTTTGTGTGTGTGTGTGTGTAGACACATATTTACCGCTTCAGCTTGTTGCAATGTTATGTCGGCATCACCTCCATCTTTTTTAGGTCAAGACTGACTAACCTCAGTGAGTGGTGGTATGTTTAAGGGTTTATGATCTACATGGAGTGAGAAAAATTACTTAACTTACTCTAAAGAGATCATAATTCTTGAACATAACGCCACTCATTGAGATTGGCACAGAAAAACATAGTGCTTTTCATCCAGCTCCCTGTTTACATGCATTTGTTCACAGGTCAGTCTTGACTTAACAAAAATGGCAGCAAATTCAACATATGATCCAAAAGTCAATGCAATATCTACATATATATGTATTTATGCGTTTGCTTGGCGGATCCGACAGTCCAAACCAGTTAGCCTTAAGGGCAAGTGGGTTAAAAAAGTCCTCCAACACCATGTCTGCATCGATGCAGGCTTGCGGCTCGATCACGCTACACTCTTGATCAGACACTGTGGTGTCCACACAGGCTGTGTTTCTGCTGCAAGACGGCTGCTGAAAGCTTTCTTTCTACATAGAGTCTGCAGAAGAGTTTGAAGAGAGTAAAATGGATGTTTTCTGAAGGCAATGAAGGAGGGAGGGGTGAATGGAGGGAGAGGGTTATTTTCACATCTGTGTCATATTGCAGAGATGTAGACAATTAAACTGTAGCAAGAGACGTCCTGATACATTTTCTATATGTACTTTTGCCGAGAACCAGGTCACAGGAAAAAAATAGGCGAGACCCCGAAGCTCTAGACAAAGTGTGGCTGCGGCCGCACCTGAGCAGCGCTGCACACACGCACCGTGTGGACACTCTAACCTGTTAATGAAATGAAAACCAGCAGGTAAAATGATGCACTGCTCAAGCATCTAATGTGAATCTACTACTGTGTCCAGAATGGAGGAAATGCCACATTACTGCAAATTTAGTTCTGTGAGGTTTTTTTTCCAAAGGATAAGTTACTTTACCTCAAACAGACATTTGATGGACTTTTTCATGCACACATGACAGAAAGATATGACAAAAAATATTCAACAGAACAGAGGTATGGCCAGAATTATTTTATTTATTTTATTAATCATTTTTTCTTTCAGGCTCACAATGTCATTAATGTAATGAGTGGGTCATGTCAATGCTGTGGATGAGATTATGGTTTAATTTATTTCTTTTTTATTTAATTACAGTATCCATTATGGTGAATTTTCCTGTTTCTCTTGGACAAAGACGAGGTTGTCCCAAAACTTGCAGGTGTATGTTGACCCTCCCCCTTATCTACCTGACCCTCCACAACCATGAGCGTCAGCCACGGAGAGGGAGTGTGTAAGGACCGGTTTGGGAACGAGGCGGAGTGTGTAGGGGCAGGATTGGAAATGGGCCAGCGAGTCCCTGCCTTTACCGATCACCTGATCCTCCACCTGGCTGCACACCTGCCCCTCATTACCCCATTATCCCCACAGTATAGTGTACATGCCTCCCCATTGGCCCTGGTTGTTTGTCTGTTGCATTCACAGTGGTTCACCCATGTGCTTTGTGACTTTTCCTCCCCGTGTAAGTCATTTTGACCTCTGACAGTTTTTGTTTTATTTGTCTGGCTAGCCGCCTGATCCCTTTTGATATGTTTTGGCTCTGTTGACCTAACTGTTGCCAAACTGTGTTCTGCTTATTGGCAGATCAAACTCAGTTTTGACCTTTTTGGTGTTGCCTCTGCTTGTGGGTTCTAGTGCAGATGTTCCACATGACATGTTCTAATAAATTACATACAAGTACAAAGAAAGCTGGTGTGGCATGTGATTAAATACCAAATATTTCTGTATGTAACTCTTTCATTTGTCTTCTTAGACCAGTGCTTCTCAAATAGAGGTCAGTTACACTCAGCACAGATTTCTTAATTTCAATAATCATGATGTAATAAGTAATTATTCATTTATTTATTTTTATTTGCAAAAAGCTTCATTTCAGCCTGAGTCAACATTCTGATTAGACTTTTAGCAATCAGCACATATTTACCCAAACAATTTCCATTCTACAAGTAATTTTATATGCCTATCAAGTCTAAGACTAAACCAGTTGTTCTTTTTTATGTTTTGTTACTTATTTTATATTGTCTATTATTTATATTTCATTACATTTCATATACGTTCAACATTGAATTGCATTTGATTTATCACTTGTATTAAATTTTATTTAAATAAAGTCTGATTGTTTAGAATAATCAGTTTCTGCATTTTATTTTATGTTTGCACTAACAGTGATGTGGTGATGTTATGCCAAGGGACATATAGGCGTCCCCAGTATATTTTCTCAGGGGTCCTTGGCTGAGACAAAATTAAAAATGTATGTTTTAGACTAGGATTTTCTATCTTGTCAAACTCTGTCCAGCTCTACAAGACTGTGAGATGACATGACTTTTTTCTGTTCTCCAATGTTCTATCATTTATTTAACAAATATTGACTTTTGGAAGTGTGGCTGAACTGTCAAAGCATCTCGAAACAAAGGAAAAAGAAGTCAAGTACGATAATATTTCCCCAACACACACTGCATCGACTGAGCCACTCGAATCACAGCCAGCTTCCCTACACACATTGTAGCATGTGCAATCAAAAGATAATTGGGAGCCTCTGGTGCTAACAAATCAAATCCACCATCAATTTCCATATTTCCCTCCTTCAATTTTATGCTCCATCCTTGGCACTCCCATAAATCCATACACATTACTGCAACATGGATGCAGTATTCAACAAAGCAATGAAGACAGAAAAGTCCCACTCCCCGCTTGTTTTTTTTTCTTCTTTTCTCCTCATGTTATCTTTTTAATTCTAGAAACCTGGCAGTTTCTGAATAGAAATTGTTATTTAGCCAGAATTTCACATAATTTGCACAGTATCGTTCAGCATATCTGCTGTTGACACAAACATTTAATTAGCAGGAAGTGGGCCTATTTTTCACACCTGCAAATTAACAAAGAAAACATGACATCAGTCTTCTGCTGATCTTATTAACACCTTCACAGAAATCCGCTTTTCAGAACACAGTGGCCAGAAGCTTACATGAGGCTTCATGTTTATGAAGCCATCTTGTCTCTCTGATAAGTGACTGTGGCTTTGTGCAAGTTTTATAACAGGCAGTCTGCGCAGTTTGCACACACTCCAATGCAATCCGTCTTCATTTTTGTTAAAAGACGGGGCTGAATGTGCCTGGTTTTGAATTTTAATTCACCATTTAACTTCTATGGGTGCGTAGTTATAGTTAAAAGTGGGGCTGCCAGAGGGGAAATTTTCCTAAACACTTGGTAGTGCTATTTCTTGCTATATGGAGCTGTCAGTCATGACCAATAAAGCTGATCTTTCACGTTAAAGCTCAGATTATATAGTTCTTTGATATATAAAATGTCAGGTTTTCATCGTGTTCTCTACTTTCACCAGTGAGTGGCAGGTAAACATTCACAAAGGGCAACCATTTACTGCCTGCTGCTCTTGGAAACAATCAGCTGATAATTAACCTGATCAGCCACCACCAGTAATCAATGCAGACATTATTAAACCATTAATCAAACCAATAACAACAGCAGTCAATGTCAGACAACCTTATCATACTTTAACAGCTACCCAGTGTTCCTATAATCATTGCAAAATGTTAAAAAAAGAATACATATTAGTAGGATGAGTTCAATTAAAAAGCCCTGCACTTTCCAGGAGAAATATCACACCAAACTCCCTTCAGAAAAATATGAAATATTAATCATTTCTTAACTGTAAAATCACATAACTCTACAAACAAAATAAAAAGTGTCATATGTCGACAGTCTTCTTGTCAATTCAGGATCAGTATGTTACATAAAGTTAAACTGTATTTCTGTATAAACTTTACATTTTAGACTTTGTCGCCTGAGCTCGATACCAGCCTCCACTGGTTAACTGCGCTGATGTAGTGGGAGAAGACCATGAGAATGAGAGGTGTACCATTTCGAGAATTAAGTTTTCTCACTAAAATACTTGGTGGATCAGATACACACCAAATTAAATACTTAACACCAGGTGGTTTTGTTTTATTTTGTCATTTTTTGGCCATGATTTTGCCTTGGCATAGCTATAATATTCAAAAGGTTGTATGATGAGGGAGTAAAAGATTACATGTAACACGATTATGTAATTGGGATATTCCATTACAGTTACAAAAGATGTAATCTGATTACAGATAAATTCAGTAAATATGGGAATTATTAGCAGATTACAATTTTTAAAAAACATTTTTAAATGAAGAAGTTAACGTGTAATTTAAAGAAACATTTACAGGTCAGACTAACTAAAATTAGCTACACAGACCAACTGCTAATGTTAGCTACACAGAACAACCGCTAACGTTAGCCACACAGAACAACTGCAAACATTAGCTACACAGACCAAGTGCTAATGTTAGCTACACAGAAATCATGTGCAAGCTAACCTGCTGCTGCTTAAATTTTCATCGCCACTATTAATCTAAATATGCACTCAAGCTGGACAGCAATTAACTAGCCTACAATGAACATTTACATTATATTAAAATATATATAAAAAATCACCATATTTGGTACTGAGGTAATCCAGAAGTCATGGAAAGCAATCAGGTTATAATGTTTTAATTTTATGATACTTGGATTAAGCTTCTGGCTACAATTTTAACAGGTCAGGCGCCAATGCCTTTATTCAAAAATCTATACAATGCTTTTCAACTCTCCTCTTGAAGATGTCTGACACTGTCTCCAGTAACAGCCAATTCCAATATCAAAAAGCAATCAATAGGAGACGGCTGCAGTAGCCTGGCACTACACGAGAGATACCTGGTGAGGTCTAATAACAAACTAAGCATAAAAATGAAATGGCATCTCTGCCTGCTATCTTGATGTCCTGGTTTACAATATTTCTCCACTTTGCCTCATTTTTGAAATCTCAACATTTGGATTTTTAAAGGGTAAAATGTGCTTGTTTGTGAGTGTGGCATGACCACGCTCTGCAGGCACTACACAGCAAAAAAGATGACATTGCAGGTGAAAATCAAAACCAATTACAGCTCTGGGATATTGGTTTTAGGGGTTTTACAGGTGGCAGCAGCGAGTGGGGAAACGACGGCAGAAAAACGGGCTGGCTGGCTGGATGGAGGGAGCGAGTGATGATGTAGATGGCAGAGGAGGGAGTGAGCTCCTAGAAGCGTCTGTGAAAATCAGTGGCCCCCTGGGAGACCAGCTGAGCTCAATTACCAGGAGAATACAGTTGCAAAGGGAAGCCGAAAGGATACAGCATTGATCTGTCACACACTGACAGCGGGGAAGAGAGCGCAGGCGGGGAGGGAGGGGTGGGCGGCAGACTAGAAACAGAGTGAGAAAAAGAGATGAAATTGGAAAAGGAGCGAGCCAGAACAAATAGTGAGGTAAAGGAAGGTAGGCGTAAGTGAGAAAAACAAATTCGACTGTTTGAAGGAGGATTATGCTACCTTAAGTATGTGCATATGCTGGATTTATAAAGTCTAAAACGGTGCAGTTTGTGTTTGCCAACAGTTTTCGCTAAAATAAAAGAAAGATCATCGAACCAGACTTCAGTTTCAGTCATTTCAAAGGATGAACAATCTAGAATAGTAAGATAATTATAACCAAGTCATTTCTCATGCTTGGATATTTTACATTAATTTAATTATTGTAATTTTGTTTTTGCAATTCCTTGATTTTTTTTTAATTTCATTACTTTGTCCTTTTATTCACACACACACACCACATTTAGGTGCAGGGTGCAACCTCAGGCTTACTCAGTGGTTATCAAACTGCGGGGTGGGCCCCCCTGGTGGGGCATAGAGTCACTGCATGGGGACCATGGATGACCAGAGGAAAAATATGGAGCAAACTTACATAGGCATAATAGGATACAATATAATTGGAACAAATAGGAGTTTGCTAATGCTATCTTGCTGATCTATATTTCACTAAAATTCAGTCATGTTACTATTTGGACTGCTCTACACATTTCTGGATGCACAATTGCTACATACTGTTCCTTTAATTTTCTTATTGCTACATTTTTTTTTTAATTTGACACTTAGAAGTTGTCATTTTCATTTTTATTATAATATTTTTCTTTTGAAGTGTTTCATAATCAAAGCTAATCATCATTGCTCCTGTTCATTATTATTTATGCCAACAAAACCCACAGCACAGCCATGACATATGACCGCTGTTGGGCAGAAAGACTTTCTGACAGAAAGCCCTAGAGGCCAACTTCTCCCACGTGTCCAGCACTTCATTCAAGATGGATGCAGGGTGAAGGTCTAATGTTTCGCCCACAGTTTGAGGATCCAGTGGAATGATGAGGTTGAGTCACAAGCTCTTTCTAATAGGCTACTTTTTCATTGGTTTAATAATCTTAAAACCCACAGACAGATCGACATAAACGTCGACATAAACCAATAGAATTAATTGATGCAAAAAAAAAAAAAATAGCACAGATTAATGGGAAAAATCTCCAAATGAGATAAGAGGTTTCTGACAATCATATGTATGTTTTAAATAAAGTCTTACACTGGTAATCATGAAAAGTAGAGCCTTTTTATCATATTTATACTTATCATACCAACTGACTCTTACCATGTCATCAGCTCCTCCTGCTTCATGGAACATTTACATGATAGTTTGTGTGTAACCCTATCATGTTACTGAATTACTGACACTATAAGGTTTCTGTTACATAGAATTCTGTGTGTCAGTTGACTCACTGTGCAAATAAATATGTTGACTCACTGTGCAAATATGGCACGAAAAAAACTAGAAAAATAAAATAGCTTAACAAGATGGAGTTCTGGTGAAAGCTGCCTCACGTACACAAGAGATGGATGTACCCTATAATCAAAGGCATATACACTATCAATCTTGAGAAAGATACATTTACTGTAGCAGCTATATATGACCTTTATAACCCGATACTGTGTTGATATTCGTCATATCTGATCTGTGGAAATGACGGGAGGAGAACACTGGTAAAGATATATCTAATGTGGAAGAGCCTGACACAAATATAAAACAGGTTTTGTATGAATTACGTAAAAGAGAAGCTGGGCAAATTCATTAAAATACAAGAGTGCAGAGGGAAGGCAAGATGATACCACAGGCAACACATCTGACAACACAAATGCAGGTGAGGATTTGTAAAAGAGAGCAATGAGAAAGAAACATAAGAATGAACATCAATTACATGCAGACCTGTTGGTCATGACTTTGCACCACTTGAGTCCATGCAGCATCCCGCAGAAACAAGACACAGTAATAGACTCATTATGCAGCGATAAAGTCTTAGCTTGGATCACAGAGTCGTGGTGATTTCATCACTCTGGTGTAAAATCTCTTTTTGCTCAGCTGTGCCGTGCCGTGCTAAAGAGGTATTCCTTTAGCAATGCTTTGCCTTCAGAGATTTTTACAAAAAGACGGTCCACAGCCTTGCATGCAATTCTGTGAGGTTGTTCTTTGGCACAGTGATGTTTTGCGCTAAATGCTAATTTTGGCATTGTAAAATGATAACATACTAATGTGTGGCAAGAACATTAACCATCTTAGTTTGGCAGGTTAGAAACATGAACGTCTTAAGGGGGAAATGGATACAGTGTCATAGGGGGCCTCCGTTCAAGCTGCTCAGTCACACATGAAGCCAGCTTCCACATATAATTCCACACTGTGCAGCCTGCAGAGCAAACGCACAAGAGACTTCCAGTTTAGTCCACCTAGACTTAAATGGGAATAAAATGATCAAAATCAGCAGCTCTTTTAGACTTTCCGATAGTTAAACAAGTCATTTCCCTGGGGTTGTGATGCTCAAAAATATTTATTCACTGTTTTGCAGCCACTGTTTCACAATGTAAGCTTATGGGGGAAAAAAGTGTTTGCATTATACAATTTGGCTACTGCATCAATTTTGCTTCAAAGCCCGTTGCAATTCCTGGGGGCTTTGTTAGAATGCTAACATTTCCATAAGATTACAATTACATAACATTTGGCTAATTACTAATGCTAGCATGCTAACTTGCAGAAGTACAAAAACTACTATGTAATAAAACCACACAATGAATCATTTAACAATTCAAAGGTACGTAGAAGCCAGATAATTTTCTATTACAGAGACCAATAGGGCAACTGCTTTGTGTTTTCTGCCATCCAGCAGGAGCCGCCATTCCTGTGCTGGGATGTTGTAGTGTTTGCTGGTCGTGCCCAGATTTGCCAAACTCTTGTGAGATTTTCTCATGGTTTCGGTTAAAATCATCACTGTCACAAGATCTTTCCCAGATCAGGGGTTCCCTTCTAGACACAGTGTGTGCTGTTGCCTGCCAACAGTGACAGCGTGGATAATTGGAACGGCGATGTTAGACAGCGGCCCTCTGTAACTGATGAAGGTTCCTTCTAGGATGATATTAATGTTCTTCAAATTTTACATTGTGGGTAGACATTGGTTGTAACAACAGCCTTAAATGGATTATGGAGAAATCGTGAAAAAACAGACCACCTCTGCCACAGTCAAGCGAGGAAATACTGTGTACTATATTAAAAATAATAAATAGGATTTCATATTTTTATAGATGTTAAAGATTTTCAGGAATTAAAGAACCATTCTCTTAATATTCTTGATTTTCTTCATGCCACTTCTAAATGCCCAGTGAATCTATGTGCAGTGTAATGATCTCTCTGCCTAAAGTGAAGTCTTGTGTGATTTTTATTCTGCTTTTTCTTTTTTTTTCTGACGTTGTAGTTTGACATCACTGTTGGAGCAGCCAAACTGCACAGGTTCTTACTGACTTCCTGGGTATCGGCAAAAGCAAAGTTTCATAAAAAGTAATGGTAAGAGCAGAAAATTGTATACTTCTTATGACAGCTTGCATTCAATTGCATGCATGCGTACTGGAGGGAGAGCACCAGTGGCAGCTTGTTAACTTTGAGTACTTCAGCAGATTTATCTACAGGGCATCCTGTAGGTCACTGCAATCTTTTTTCTCCACTAGAAGGGGACCATAGAGGGCACTTGATCACATCTTCTGAGGGCACCCTAAAGGACACTTTATGTTGGCTTGAAGCTAAAATGCATTTGTTTTTTTGCCCACAATAAAGGCGAAAACTATTGATCAGTGAGTGCAAATATTTTGTATGCTTTTGACCCCCCTGCTGCTTGTACTTTTCAAATTTCATGGCAATCCATCAAAATAGGTTGCTGATACATTTTACAGAAAACCACAATGTCAACTTTATGACGGAACCAGAAGAAAAGTCAGGGGAAGTGAGGTCAGTGAGTTCATCCTCTGGGGATCATGAATGGATTGACCTTTTGTTGCCATCTTATACAGCCATGCTGCTCATGCCTAAAAATATTAAGAAACTGTGAAAAGTTTCATTCTTTCATTCTTATTTTATGAACAGACCGTCTTAATGTTCAGGCTGTGCTGCACTAGCAGGGTTCTTGCTGATGAATCAGAATGTCATGAGTTTGCTGTTGGCCCCAAGGCGAGCAAGTGACTGCTCCCCACGGATGATCTACAGCTGCCTAATTCACTGCTGCTATGTGTCTGCTGTGAGCTGTGGGATGTATGTGCCTTGTATTCTGCCTTCACCTGACATGAATAATCCTGGACCCAAATAGATCTCTCAACTAGTTCAGCTGTCTTTTTGTTCCCGCGCATTAGAGGGGCCATAGAAATTGTACAATGCGCAAAAGAAATTAATTTTGCTAATATAAAATGAATGGAGGTGTCGCAGCCGCAGGTGTTGGCTCAGGCTCATTTTCAGACGCAATTATTAGATTGGATCAGGAGGGTACATGAGTAATCATTTGTGGAAAATCAGTTTTCATAGGATTTTGATGGCACCTGCCGTCTCAGTGGGCTAAAGCTGCAGATATTCAAATGTTGACTAGTGTGTTTGAGGAGGAGACGGTCACACTCGATCGGTGACTGATCCCCTGCAGCATGTTTTTCTGGCTCTAATGATGTTGTCAGGAAAATGTCAAAACTGTCTCCATTTTACAATCTTTTAAAAGTTATAGATGTTTTCAATCAAAGGATCAATGCTACAGTAAAAAAAAAAAAAGAAATATTAAAAACAGAAATTGCTCACACATTCCTCTGAGCCTTTAAAGTTAAACATTTAGAGGGGAAACACACAGGAACATGGATGTAATGCTGTGACAACAGGTCTTTTTGAAGTCTGGAGTTTTGGGTTTGCTGCTTTCTACCATCTGTAATTGGGTCACTGTTGGCCCAGAAAATCCAAACTTCACTTTGTGTTTTTGCTGTTAGAATATCAGAAGTGGCAACACCACAGGCAGGATACTGCAATTTGTGTCCTCCTGTCCCTCTCCAACAGGCAACGGTGGTTCCTTTTAACCATGAAAGCAACCTTTCTCTAACCACATCCAGCGTTTTTCCCAACCACAACCAAACAGTCTCATTTGCACGCCGTCTTAATTAGACCCTAAAGTAGTAGCCTAATCCTTAAAAGGGAACTCCGACAATTGTACACATCAAAGTCTGTTTACAGGTCTTGGGGAATAACTGCATATATGAAAATGTTGTGTATTTGTAAAATTAATAGTTTTAATTATTAGGCCTCTATGTATTGCCTTATTTTTAGCTGCCACCAGCGGCTGTAGAGCTCACTCTGGCAGCCGGTGGATCGGTCTAGGGGTCCACCCTTTGATGGCCGCAGTTTTCTCCATAGGAGGCTGAAATTCGGTTTGGAGGTCAAGGTGTGTGTTTATAGTTCATGCCAAGTGGCTAAAAGGGGGTATGCAAATGAGAGTGACCTGTTGCTAAAACGTGCATAATGTCCAAATGGATTTACCTGCACAAGATTTTTATAGAAAAGTTGGTCATGAACCAAAGGACAGCTGATTAACTGTTTGTACCATGTTGGAAAAAGGGGTCTGGCAGTGGGAGTGGCCTGTAACAAAAAGGAGCAGAACTTGTAACAGATTCATGTGACATTACCAAGACACTGAATTTAATGTATTTGGTTTGTTTGACCCCAAATGAGAAGAATTGGTTTTGAAAATGATAGATGCAGTGTGTCTGGGGACTCATTACTGTATACAGCCACACATCTTCCCAACTTTATTCACTGATTTTGGATCATATTTTATGATTTTATGGATGAAATATTTTCTGGTTTTCCCACATCCTCTGGTTGCTTCACCTCAACTTTTGGTGATTAATGAAGTTACTTTATGGACAAATCTTTGCTTGTTTGCGGTTAGCTACTTTAGCCACTCACTGCTTGGTAGCACAGTTGGCTGTGAAGCTGATTCTGCTCACTCTGGAGCTCAAACATTCAGGGAGTGCACGACTAACTAGCAGTAGCAGTTAGCCACATTAGCAAGTAACGGTAGCATCCATCAGAAACACAGAGTTGTGCAGCAGCAGTACATCAGACGGAAAAAGAGAAAATATGCAACTTTCCTTTCTTTAAGACATCCTGAACATTAACATTATCCTGAGCAGAACAGTCGAACAAAGACAGTCTGAGTGGGTGGTAGTTCTGTGTGTTCTCGCTGTGCTCTGCCTGGAGCAGACGACCATATAAAGAAACACATGATGTGCCAACACCAGCCGGTTGCATCAAGTCATTGAAAGTAAAAACAAACGTTGAAAACGTTGCATTCAGAGCACTCTGAAACCTGAGCTTTGCTCAGGGGGATTAGTTCTACATATGTTTACCACATTATTTGTCACTTTGGCCATGTTAAATATGAACGTCCAAGATTGTACATTTTATATATATGACAGAAAATAGCCAAAAGCATGATAGGTCTCCATTAAAGCTGCAAAACTGAAAACCCCTGGCAGCTTACTAATCCACTTGACACAGCAGAAAGAATTATTGTGATTCTACAAAGGAAATGGTATTTGGACTTTTGCTGAAAATAAAAATGTACTGACAGCTTTGATGGTGCTGAATTCATCCTGAACACGGCCACTTTGTTCCAGTTTGACTGTATAAATTTAGAATCTGTGAGCAGCAGCTTACCTGTTTCCTATCTAGAACAGCCTTAGGCTAATAAGACTACTGTATACCACATTAGAAGATTTGAATAATTAATGAGCCATGTCTATATTGCATACAGCCTCTATTGTATCGATCCTGATGCTGTGTGATGGCCACAGCTAACAAGCCAAAGAAAAGAAGCCTACATTCTACATTTTTCATGTCAGCGTGAGGCAGCTGAAGGCAGATGTTTCAAGCCAAAAGTGTGAGAGTTATCATTGCCTTTTTCAATCCGTGAAGGGGGTGTGGTTAAACTGAAACACGGTGGTGAATTGCTCTTTGAGCTTTTCATTTAATAAAACTGGCAGTGCCTTTTTAAAGGTGCAGTAGTAGACCACCAGCATCACCAAAACAAACGCACGCTTTGTTAAAACTTTCTCACTTGAAATGTTTCAGATTCATGTTTTAGTGTACTATTTAGCTGTAATATGAGAAAATTCCTCAACTGGCTGCCATATTTAAAACACAAGAGGGGCAGGCAGAGAAGGATTTGGATACACATACAAACATGTGCGACCATCCTGAATAAACGGAGAAGCCTGAGTAACAACATAATAACAGGTAGAATGACTTAATTCTCTGCCCAGGATGCAAATAGCAAATAGTTGTCTTCTGACATCTAGTGAGGCTGAATATTGTATAGTGCATCTTTTGCTATGCTGCTGCAGGAAAGGAAAAAAGAATATTATCTGTATTATAGTGCACAATTTCAATCCAGTCAGCTCTTCAACCACTTTTCGGGTATTTAACCAGACTGCTTGGCCATAGAAGTGTTTATGAAGTGGAGACGAGGGAATTCATGCAGATGTGTTTGTGTAAAGCAAAAATAAATGTGTTCTGAGTTTGTCGCAACACAGAAACATGTTATAAGTCACCCAGCCAAAACTGAATGATAAAAAAAATCCGCTACGGCCTGAAAGGTGGATGCTCGACGCAGCACTTTATTGGACTTATAGACACGTGTTTGAGCCACCGGAGCCAGCAACAACTTGTTCAGGAATCAACTCTTCTCAGTCTGCAACTGGAAGGTTTTTTGTTTATTTCTTTAGCATTGGGTTGTTGGAACTGAAGCGAGCAGTGACTACCAGGCCGAGTCGCTAAAGGTACGTTTGTGACCGACCGTTGTCGAGGGTGGGGGTATAGTGTCATTGGTGCCTTGGTTTGCGAGGCTTATATACGGTTTTGGGGCTTTTCACATGTTTTAGGCAACTATTTTACAATATTTCTAATGCGTTTTAAAGAAAATCTCAAAATTCTCTTTTCACAGACTTTAAGAATGAAAGGTTTCTTTTCAACTTGTAATTTCAAATGAAATATAATAACTTTCCAATATACTACTTCTGTGAAGCTTATTATCAATCTGACTCACTTTTCTGACTTCATCAGAGGGGGGTCTTATGTTCATTTTATGCGCATTATTAAAAACTTTATTACTTTCATATACAATAGTTTCCTCTCCATTCTCAAAGCTAATTCTTTCTCTATTTTTGTCAGGAAAGGTAAAATCAGAATTGCCTTTTTGATTTGGGAACAGAAGCAGCATCCTCACAGGGTAAGTTGTTCCCAGGTGTATAAATTTATTAGCTCCTGCTGCATGTGGTTTCATTCGGAGCCCTGTGCTCTTCATCAGAACCTCCTTGGCGTCCTGTGGTGAGCCGGATTACTCTGCTTCTCGGGGACGTGTCGATGACACTCAGTGGCTCTGTGGTTTTCATTTGTCTTCTGTGCGATGATGAGCCTGAAGTACTGTGAAGGTGTTCGTTCAGTGATATGCCTCGAGGGCAGCTTTGAATATGTGGACTTCTACTTTTGTTATTGAGTCTGGTGTTCAGCCCGCCACCTCGTTACGCTCGAAATGTGCTTGTTTTTATCCCCCTGACTTCTCAAGCTTTTACAATGATCCTGATTGGCTGTGAAAACTGGCAGGTATGATTCAAAGATAGAGATTTTCTACTTAAGATTTGTTTCGATGTGACAAGTTTGACATCTTTCTCACTCCGCCGTCTCTCTGGAGAACATGCTCGTTATTTTTCATACCTCTGGTGAAACAAGTCAGGACTCCCCTTGAGGATGTGTATGCTATATTTGATATTGATTTTATAAAGCCTATGTATATTTCATAACCAAATGTTTCAGTGTGAACAAAAATAGTCTGAAACTAGTTAAAAAAGCCCCCTGCTGACAGCAGCAGCTGGGCACCAATTAAGAGGACAAATGGGGCTTTTAACTTCATTGCCCATTAAAGGGCTAATCTCCCATTGCATATTAAAATAGCATTGTAGTTGTAAAACCCTTTTGTGCAAAGACAGGCTAACTGTCAGAGATTGATGAACATTAACACACTAGACAACACATATTCTCACATCCACACGCTGCACCTCATCTTGATGCACAAATTACAGTGGAATTTGGCCTTCAACCTTTAAATCTGTCGTCATGACACACCCATCTCCTAAACCAGACAGCTCCAACCGCTCTGATCATCTAAAAGCTTAATGTAGCAAAAGGATAACTGCCAGTGACAATCCAGTCTGGCTTTCATTATAGTGTCCCGGGGACAGAAGTGATTATGCGTGGAAGTAATATGACATCTTCAAAAAGGCTGCAAGACTTTGAAGAACAGCATTTATTCATGCATCAAATGGAACAAATGAAGTTGAAATACTACAACAGAATCCAAGCCTGCTGATAACAAAGCTGCAGCTTTAAACGGGAGGAGGTACAGTATTTGTGTTTGGCATAATTGGAAAAGGAGCTTATCCAGGTTTATGTAAACAGAATATGTCATTAACAATCGCTGAGTGTGTGTGTTTCCATGCTTAGTTACTGAATACATCAGTGTGTGTTATATTGTTGAGGACCCTTTACATTAAAGGGATTATTTGAAGTGCAGTTGTATGAGCTACTTAATGGTAGTCAGTATATTACCAACAGTAGACAGCGATCGGCACGGCCCCAGTTTGGAGAGGCAGAGAGGAGAACCCTGCAATAAACTGCTGTGGACAGGGTCAGCAACAGAAATGTCTTCTAACCACTGAAAAAGGTCCATCAGTATCAACACAATGTGACATAGACAAACTAACAAATTAAGGCAGTCACAAACCAGCTTCTCCTGTGCTCTATGGGCTTAAATGACTGATTTTGTCTGCCTTCTACATGCATAATATCAGTTTCCTGTTAGAAAAGGCTGCCTGATGGCAAAGTAAAGGATTGAAAATATTCTAAATATATTGTACATTTGACTTGATATTTTTAGTTTGAGGCGGACTTGTTTTAAAGTGACTAAAATACATTTTGTTTCAGATCTTGTCCACAGCACAGCCTGGTGCCTCTCTTTGCTTCTCCAGGTTGCAACCTGAGGGCACGCCGACTGCCATCTGCTGAAGATAATACACCGACTATGGATTAGTACCACTTCAAAAACTCTGAACTATCCCTTTAACAAAAAAGGTAAGTTAGAAGACATTTAAATTTACTCTATAAATTTTTGATGCACTCTCCTCTATGTGCTTTGCATTAAGTACAAAAGGCCGTGAATCATTTATGTGTGTAATGTGATAATTAACATTTAGCCTAGCCATTTTATTATGACTCCAAATAGGACATTTGCTAAGATCTGTTTTTTTTTTTTTTTTTAATAAGGAAAGGAACAACAGGAAGGAAAAGTTGAGTACAGGTGCAGTAAGATTTTCACTTATCTCCCAGTCTGTTAAGAGCCAAAGAGACACAGATTTGCATCCCGTAGATTCACACAGAAATAAAAAATAAGATATGCATCTATTGTTTAGGAGAGAAGAGAAGAAAAGTTGCAATAAAAGACCCATTTTCATCTCTGAATGTGATAACATGAGCCCTGTAGCCTCTCAGCTCTGTGTTACCTTTTCATCCTCCCCTTCTTAGCTCCTTCTGGACCAATTTCACATGGCAGTAATTACAAAAACAGAATGCTTTTGGAGCCTCTCAGCTTCTGGACAGCTGCAGATAAGAAAAGGGCTCTGGACTGCATAATGGTCAGGATTAACCTCCCTCACACCCCGGCTTTCCCAAAAAGTAAGGCAGTTGACGGGAAGCAAATGAATTCCATTAAACAGCACATCACAAAAAAAATCACTCAACGTGGATTACATCACACAAATCACAAACTTAAATGATGCCAGGTCAGATCGATGGATATTTATTGTGTATGATAAATGAAATACGGTTTATGGACAGTAATATTCATTTGACAAAAACAAAAAAGATGTCAGCAAAGTCTGTGGAGACGATTACTGACTCTCACCACAGCAGAAACAACAGGAACAGAGATTGAAAGAAAGCCAAACATGTTCTGACAAATAAAGGCCTTTGTTAAATAACTGTATCTGTACTATATTTGAAACCTATATATCTGCAAAAAATATGTGGAAAAGTATGCAGTAAAGTATGTGGATTTTTTTTTAATGAGTCAGTAAAAGGTGTGACAAACATTAGCAAATTAAAAAAAAAAGCATTAAAAATGAACAAAACATAAAATATCCCCCCCAGACATCAGTAACATGACTTTCAAATACTAGTAAAATATCTTAAAAGTAAGTAAAGTTAGTCTGCAAAATATCCCCAAAACAATAAAATATTAAGAAAATTATAAAAAACAAAAAAGAAATCAGTAAAAAAAATCAGACAATTTTTACACATCACATAAAAAAGTCACAAAATATCAGTAACTTATATAAGAGTGTGTGAAGACAGGAATTAGTTTTTGATTAATTTCTGTAACACACACACAGTGTTTTGCTACACATAGAAAAAACCCACAATGTATTCTTACATAATCCGTACTGCACAACTGTAGTGATACAAAAAACATGTGACTCAGTGGAAACCATCACATGAGAGTGAGATCGATGAAAATCAATGTTCACACATGCACACAGGTTACTGCTGCTATTACTGTAATACCAGTGAGACACAAACCATTTCTCCCAGTTTACCCCCCACACCTTGATCTCTACTGAATTTCAGTGTGGAGTTGAACGGTCACCGTTTCCAGGAAACCGGTCTGTTTCTGTGACCTTGATCACTGACCCGGACGCTGTTTCTAGAGACAAAGGACATGATTTACAGATAACCACCACCACGGGGACACACACACACACACACACACTGTCTGCTTAGCCATGTGGTCGATATTCACTGGTGCATGTCATTGTGTCTGGGGAAGGGAGACAAAGGTTAATGATGGGGTAAAGGGCAAAACCTCCTTCCCCCGTGTGCAGTTTGTGCCCATTTTGACTGAAGAAGGAAACAGGCAACAAACCACAGAGAGCTAAACGGGGACAATAATTGATGTACAGAGGTTGTGTGTGAGTGTGTGTGCGTGTGTGTATTCCCCTAAAATGTCTGTGATGAACTGTAGATGGATCATATAATTTCTCATTAGGCGACAGTGTCTGGATTGTCTGTCTTATCTGCATTAAACTGGGAACACACACAATTTAATACCTGTTTTTTCTACATCATGGAGAATTTGCATTAAAAAATGTTCTCTCTTCTCAAAACCGATTCTTTCCACCAAAATTATGCACACAGCTTTGCAAGGGATGATATGAAATAAATAATTTGGCACATAATGTCTTAAAAATTATTTTATTGCTTCTGCAGAGTCTATGATCATAACCGCATCCTTAGCAACAGACTGTTCTCCATAGCAACGGTTTGTTTGTTTGGTAACGGCTGCCGTAAAGAAATAACAGACCCTAAAATGTTGTAATTGACTGACAAATCCATGTAATAACACATGAATATCTCCCAAAGCATTGATTTAAACAGTGGTGTGATAAATTTAAAACACCGCTGTCAAAATGCTGTTTATTTTTGTTTTGGTTTCATGCAGCCATGTTGCATCATCGTAATCAAATGTATAAAATTGCATAGAAATTGTTTAATTTTTCTCCTTTTTAAAGTTTTGCGGGGGTTTTACATTGTAGGCTTATGGTGCATTCAAAGACTGATGCTACATTCTGATACAGTAATGTGAATGTATCATAAAAATTCATATCACCTCTGGTCTTTTAGCCACAGTCTCAATGCTCTCTGCAAATGATGGTGTGACCACAAGGGGTCACCAAAGTTGGCATAAAAACATATCTTTGGATTGTTTTTCATCATCGTGTGTTTTATGTATGCATGTTGTTTTGTTACTGCAAAACACAGATCTGAGTTTGCAAAGTGAGTCACTTAACTTTTATATTAGAAACAGTTTTGTCACCACTGTCTGAGTATAAAAGTCTGGTTTGTCTTTTAGATTTCTGTGAATTTGTACTTTTAAGGTGAGTAAAATAATTGTTTTGTTTTGTTTTTTTTGTTCATATTTTTCAGGAGTGGTGGAGGAATAGAAAACCCGAATGTCTTGTGAATGTCATTAACAGGTTTGAGGATGCTGTCAGGTCTAATTTTAGGTTGTCGGGGTGAAATAAAACGACTTGGTAACTGAAGGATTCTGGTTTCACAGCAGTCTGTTGTCAAGTTAAGAAACAGGTCCTGGAAGCTGGAATTCAATATCTGAAGAACTGTTTTGGCGGAAATCACTGCATCAGAGGATTCATTTCTTCTTCTCCTGTGTCTACCCCATCTTCTTCTTTGGTATCTTCTTCTATTTCTTCCTTCCAAGTACTCAGGCACTAAATTTTTCACACATAACACATTATGAAGTTCTACAATATGATGCATTGTTATAGATTAAACCACCCATCAGTGCATAAAGTAGGTCAGATGAGTGCCACTAAACTAAAATATCAAAACGCTGCTCACATGATAATTTTGTATTTAAATGTTCAAAAATTTTAACTCTACAAGAGTCATTTTAGAGACTGAATTTTAACTTTTACTTGTAAAACAGAATTTCTACATTGTGATGTAACAACTAGTAAAATAAAACATTTCAATAAACTTCTATTCTGGTTCTTCATTTAGTTCCAAGTCGAAATATAAATGATCTGTCCTGGACACTGATGCCTGTGATGCCTCTTTTCTTTTTTGCTTGCAGATCAGAGAAGAGGATCTGTTTCTGATTTCATATCTGAGAAATAAAGATGGGTGACAAATTAAAGGAAAAAGTGTCATTGTTTGGCCACTATGAGCCTCTGGAGCAGCTTCACTGCTGCTTATAAGAGATTCTCCAAGTCTGCGAACTGTGACAAACACACATTTTTTACAAAATACATTCCCTAACTTTGTGTTTTGGTGGGGGAGTTGCTGTCAAACACCAAAACCTCACACTGCTGTTTGATCGTGTTAAGAATTTGTGACTGCGAATTTCTTGACATTTTCTTATTCACCAAACCGTTCAGCAAAGCATCTACGTTTTAGTTTCATCTTTCAGCTGTCTGCATATGATCATATAAATTAGATTTATTCATATCCATTTCTTTTAAGAGTTTAGTGTAGTGTTCTACATTCATAAATGTGAAAAAATAAAATTTAACAATGACATTGTTTTAGTTGTTATTTATTTTCATCATCACCATAAAGTGGTAATAAATTAAATATAGCATCTGAGAGCAGGAGAGAGTTTTTGAGGTCTGAGGGGAGTTCTTCAGGACCTAAATAAAAACAAAGACATTTCCAGTTTAGTTATTTGTTCACGAGAATAACTTAAGCCAATATATGAAAAATTTTAAGTCATCAAAAATGGGACTTACTTTATTTATTCCAGATTAGTAGAAACAAGGCAGGTTCTGCAGTACTTGAAGTGAAATCTTTGGTGTGGTATGCTGAAGGAGGTGCAGCGAAGCCACAGTCCGGTTTTGATCAGACCAGAGGAACTGGAGGATTCAGAGGAGGCTTTACCCTCAGTGCAGGAGAGAGTTCTGGAGGACTGCACCCTAACAAAGACAGAGACGCTTCAAGTTTAGTTTTCTGTCCGTCAGAGTAACTTACTGATCTGTCCAGCTAAAACATTAAACATCTTATATCATCACAGTATTCAAAAAAATGGGGCATACTTTCTGATGCCGAAGGACGTCTAATGGAGGTTATTTTTAAGGTGCGCTAAGGCCACGGTCAGATTTCAGTCAGACCAGAAGGACTGAAGGACTCAGGGGAGGCTTTGCCTTCTGTGGAGGAGGGAGTGACGGAGGACTGAGAGGAGAGTTTGCCCTCTGGAGAGGAGAAAGTGCTGGAGGATTCGGGGGAGATTTTGCCCACCTGAAGAAAAACAAAGACAGTTCCTGTTTTCATCCTCTGTTCACCAGAATAACTCGCTGTGTTGTCGAGCAATTTCATGAAAAATCTTGAGTCATTAAAGTTGAGACTTGCTTTCTTTATTTATCCCAGATTAGTAAGAAAGTAGGAGTAGCCAGAGGAGGCTTTGCCTTCTGTGATTAAGGAAAGAATGGAGGACCAGTTTTCTCCTTTGTAGAGGAAGGAGTGATGGAGGACTGAGGGGAGAGTTTGCCCTCTGGAGAGAAGGAAGTGCTGGAGAACTCAGGAGAGGTTTTGCCCACCTGAAGAAAAACAAAGATATTTGCAGGTTTCATCCTCTGTTAACCACTGTATTGTTCAGCCATTTCATGAAAAATCTGAAGTATTTTAAAGTATTTTAAGAATGAGACTTACTTTCTAATGCTGAAGGAGGTCTCATGGAGGTTAAATTGGTAATTTTTAAGGAACAGTATGGCCACTGTCCAGTTTTTGTCAGACCAGAAGGACTGGAGGACTCAGAGGTGGCTTTGCCCTCAGTGGAGGAGTAAGTGTCGGAGGACTGGGAGGAGGTTTTGCCCTCTGTACAGGAGGGACTTCTTAAGAACTGAGGGGACGTTTTGCGCCCTGTGGAGGAGGGAACGCTGGAGGACTGAGGGGACACTTTGCCCTCTGCGGAGGAGGGAGTGCTCGAGGACTCAAGCTTTTCCAGAATTAGTTCACCAAAAGAAAAACAAAGACATTTTAATTTATCTCTTCATCAGAATAACTTGCTGTTTTATCAAACTAATTCATGAAATATTATCATTAAATCATCATAGTATTTTAAAAATGGGACTTACTTTCTTTTCTGATTCCAGAAGAGTAAGATCAGTAAGACAGTAATACATCAATTCTTGAGGACTGAGTGGAGGCTTTGTCTGCTGTTCTGCAGAGGTCATTGAGGCCCTGAACAGTGTCTTGGTATCTTGAGTGCTTTGTAACACCCACAAGTACAGTGCCAGCGACCCTGCTCAAATGTGCTTAAACATAATCAAACGTTAGGCGACGAATCTTGCCAGATGATGCATTTATTTTCTTCAGGACAAATCTTCTAAGCAAATATATACGCTGACACACATTTGGTCATTTATTTCCTTATTAGATCATATATGTGTGTATTTCATGTTAAACATTGCATTGGGTTCAGACAGTCGTCCCTAAACACTGACAAACGGTACGCTGGATTCAGGCCTGAACTGGGGAGAAAGAGGGGTTATAACTATACCTGTATGCTGGTTTTAAAGCCAACAACATCTACAACATTATCAGATGTTTACTAGGTGGGATTTCTCAGAGACTGACTCATTTTTTGCTGCAAAAAGTCATAGTTGGACCTCTCAATGATGATTTGACACCATCTGTTCAGGTCTTTTGCCTGTCTGTGGCCCTGCAAGGCTCTTAGCCAAAGGGCTTAAGACCTGGTCACCTCAATACTTTTAGGATTGTGTATTAAGGCGGAGCCCTTACTGTCATGGCCCAGGTTTGATCAGTTGGGTGACCCTGACGGTTCACTGATGAGACATGTCATATGTGTGGATACCAGCTTATATAGGAATCAGAGGAAATGAACCTGCAGACGGATGTGCAAAGGAAGCTACAAGAATGGATTGTACTGACATTATAGTACCCTTGAGTAAAATTTTAAATGAAGACCACAGCAAAGCACAAGTTAAAAGAAAAGTGGGAAAGGCAGTGGGAAGAACAAAGAGCAGGAAGATGGTTTCACTGAATTCAAAAGAAAGCAAGTACGAGGAGGTGCTGCCAGAGAGAAAACAGTAAAATCAAGGTTATGTTTTGGGTGGTAGCTCAGCTGGTAGAGCGTGCACCTCTGCAGCAGCAGCTGTGGGCTCGACTCCTGCATTTCTGTCACTATGAATGTCACTACCGAACACCTATTTTCTGCAATTAAGGGAACCTTTTTTGTGAGTGATTGCAGAAAATGCAGTTTTTATGTGTGAAGGACTATTCAGAGCTGTGTCAGCGAACCACGTGCCAGTGAGCGTCTTTGAGATCAGCCCAGAACTGTGACTAAACTGAAACAGTCAAACTGAAACACAAATACACAAAAATTTTAGCTCAATCATGGAAATCGTGAATGAGACAAATACCAGCTGAAACAGAACATTTCTAAAAATTGTCACTAATGAAACAATCATGACTGAAAGGTGATTATGTTTTGGGAGTGGCCAAAGGGAACAGTTAATCCTATATTTGGGGGAAATAAACAAAATTTTGGCCCACGTATGCAAATCAATGGTAATTTAGCATAAACTCAGTGTCATTTAAAATTCTGTAATGTGGCATTTTTTGAAAACCAACTCATATATAACACTTTTAAAACTGTCACTACAAAAACAGCCACGACTGAAACATATTGAGTTATCAGCTAAAATGTAGTGCATTGTTCACTGTGAATTAAAAGTTTTTTCCTCATCTTTTATGTTTTCCTCATGAAACTGGCAAGATTAATATCTCATATGAAAATAATTTCAGTTTTGCTTCAACCATGTTCTGTTTTTGTTGTTTTTCCAGTCAAGGTTACAATTGAAAACAAAGTGAAACTCAATTTAGGACAACATTGCCAAGTGTTTGGTTTGTGATAACACCTTGATCTTTACTTATCATTTATCAGCAAGGTCGGGGTTTCAGGAATACTCCTTAATGTGGTTTAATTATGGCTTTGAAAAGTTTTGAGGTTGTATGAAAGCAGCTAATTAAATCAAATGATTCTAAAAGTGACCCAGACACAAAATAAACGTCAGGTAAAAGAAAAGATTTTTTATTTGTAGCTAGCAAGCCAGTCCCATTTTTTAAATATAATAAAAAAGCTGCAATAATCTTTCAAATATAATTTTGAGACACTGATACAGTCTATACAGGCTGGTCATGTAGACTTACTTTCAACTTTTTCACAGGTGACACAGTTGTTGACCCACTGTCACATTTTAAGTTTTTTCTTGCTGTGTAAGTACTGGATAGGCAGGTAGGTGTAAAGAAACACCTACACATAGTTTTTGCGATATCTCTGTTCTACTTTAATAACTCTGGGGCTACAGTGAAGCCAGACTCCAGTTTGAAGCCCCGATGCTTTTAATCCTCTTTAACTGCACCCTGCTTCTCTCACCAAAGAGAAACCAGCAGCAGAAAATCATTTTTCTACTCCACAGACCATCAACAAAGGCTTACATTTAGCTTACGGCTTTGCGCAGTTTACTCACGGAGAGCGTGAATTAGCGATACAGACAGACACGGGGTAAGAGAAAAAATAACATATCAACAGCTGGTCACAAAATAACAGGGTCACGAGGCCACACTGAACATTATGGTAATTATTCAGTAATTAATTCATTATTAATTAAACAGTGGACTTCTGAGAAGTCTTTACTCAGCAACTCTGCTTCAGTTTAACTCATCTGGCGAATTGTTAATAGTGGGCGTCCCATGACAAAAACCTAAAAGAGTGCAAATCCCCACCAGACAACAGATGGTGAAGCACCTACTGCAATGCCACCACAACTGCCAAATGCAAGCTCTAAAACATATCGACTCGTAGCTGCTAACAAGCTAATGTTAGCTTTTCATAGTCTAGACAAAGTCTCCTGTGAACACAAAGATGTCGCAGAAACATTACAGGGATGTCTTATTACACACATTATGACTGACTGAAGTAACATAACCAGCCCTCACACACATCTCATAAAACCAACGGCCGTGGAGTCAAAAACAAAGTCTGCTGTCATGGCAGTGTCAACTCAACATGGCACTGGTGTTTTGTGTCTGGTTAGGGAAAATTTAATCCCTCCTGTCCACGGTAATCATTTAGAGTGGAGGCAATGTCAGACTGAATATGGAAATGAAGTATAATGAGTTGACATTTCAGTCTTATATCAGGCTACTTAATCATGACAATCACACGATAAAGCATGAGGTTATGGTTTTTATTTAGTCTGTGTTTGTGTGTCTTCAGATGAAGCTGAATTGTGTTGTGGCAAAAACTGAGCCAGGTTCAATGTTTGACCCCGTGGCTGGAGTCGGCACCCCACTGCATAAAAAAACAGCAGCTTCAGTGAAATTAATGTGTGGGCTGCATTTTTATACGCAGCACCAATATTGGTCTGAACACGGTCTGAGGGAGTGAAAGAGTTCAACCTGCTGTGGGAAGTGATGTCTGGGAGTGACGGTTTTAAAATTATTACTGGAATTCCTCATTTGTTTTTTGTGGATCATTAATTATGAAATTATGTTTTTAATTTGGTTTTCCTTCCGTGATTATGAGTTCATGCGAGAGATGACAGTTCCTCGTAAAAGTGCTCAACCTTTGAGGTGGAAAAATACACTGCTTTTCTTTGATGGAGCTCAAGAAAATGTCTGTGCATCTCCGGCTACAGATAATTAATAAACTCAAAGGGCAGAATCCTGCACACACCCACAGCCAAACCTCACATGTTCCTGCAAAGCCCAAATTACATTCAGTGACAAACAACATTATTAATAAGACTGTACATTTTAGAGAATAATAGATGCAAAATTGTAGAAAACAAAAGAAAAAGGCAAAAATTAACATACATGACAGCTTTTCTAGTTTTGGAGTAATTTTTATGGACAAATTGATGTTGAATTGTGTTCAAAAGCCCGATGAGTAGATGTTGTCCTGTATGTGGGGGAGCCTTGTGTGGCCTTCAGAGTGTTTTTCATTAAGCAGTGGTTTTTGTCGCTTCCTCTTATGTGGCGTGAGATTTGTCAGCGTGAGCTCGTCAGACAGAGCGGGCAGCCCCAGTTCTAATCAATATTTAATCACACAGCTGGTCTGTGAAGCTGCCAGATAAAACCTGCAAGTTAGTCGGTCCACTTATATTACTATAATAAGAGCAGTTTAAGGTCAGAATATAGCTACAACTCTTAGCTAAGGCGTTATTGTTTTGGTACAGTGTTCAGTACACAAACACACAGGTGCACATATGCAGCATCTCAATTCCCAGCATTCAACCCTAATGTCTTAAATAAACAATTGACCTGTGGACACATATGGTGAGTATCAAGAAGTACTTTTCATACAGCATGCAGGCATTAGTTATCTAGCATCAGGTAGTGTTTGAAGTGAGAATAACTTAAGTTTGGCAGTTCCACTTTACAATAAGACCAATGATTAGAAATAGTATATAATATGGTTATTATTATCAGGTTGTAAGCACCTTATAAATCATCGATAAGCTGTTACAACACACTGGATAAAAAGGGCAACAGTGACCTGTTGCTTGCCAAATAGTGAGCCTATATTTATCTGTTAAGCTTCAGATCCTCTGCTCACTGAGCTCACTTTTCAGCAGCATTTATACCTGTCAGTTTCAGTTACTAACATTTAGCCACCATCAGCAGATCTTAACAGTCAAAAAGTTTCACTTGTCACATCAATTTAACATCACAGCATCCAAGCCAAAACCAGATTTTAACATTTCAGGTCTGTTGTCAATGTCCTGTATTGGCACAGGCAGCCCTCACTGCCTCATAGAGCTGAGCAAAATTGCAACAACATGGACAAAAAATAAAAAACAAAACATAAAAAAACAATAAATAAAAGATAAAAGTTAATAGAATGAAATAAAATAAACACCAGTGCTATAAATAATATATAAAACAATGATTAAAACTGAAAAACTAAGGCGTTTTTCCAAGCCAAATTAAAAATATTTTTTAACTTTAATTTCCTTTTTAAAATACAGAAAGAGTTTCCCATTCTAATATCCAGAGGCAGTGAACTCCACAGTTTAGAGGCATAAAAACAGGAGGCACTCTCACTGCTACTTTTATGGGACACATAAGGAACATTTAAAAGAAAAGTGGTGGATAACCTCAGTGATATGGCTGCAACATAAAATGGAAGAAAATCTCTGCTGTGGGGAGGGTTAGGGTGTTTACAACTAATAAATCCAATTATAATAACTATCTATATTATAATTGTATTATTTTATTGAATCATTTGTAAGGTTTTCATATAAAGTGGTACCAGCATGGCTTGATAGAGACAGCAATTAATACAAAAATGTGTCAGACAGATAATATATGAAAAAAAAATTCAGGTTCCTTTGGCTGCTCCTAGTGCTCCTCATAAATTAACAAGAACCAGCTGCTGAACGAAAACAATCAGAGCCAGCTTCAAACCCAGAACATCAGTATCTGATGACCTGGGAATGAGTCCCATTCCCAGATCGATTGATCTGAATTGATTGTTGAGTCTTATTCCCAGGTCATCAAACACGGAGCAGTTTGGCGGGGGGAGGTTGGGGCATGGGGGCCGTTGCAGTGGGGGCTGCGTGAACCCATACACTGGGTTGATTGACACATCTCATTCGTCTCTGCTCTGCTCCCCTCTGTGTGTGTGTGGATTCAGTGGATATAATCACACAGTAAAGGCTCTTACACTGAGATGATATGAAATGAGAATACATAAATTGGGTAAATAACAAATTAAAGAGTGGAAAGAAGTTGGCTGACTAAAAAATAATCTGAATTGTTTCTGGTGTGGACAGTATAAACGTACTGTGTGTTTAAATAACAGCCAGAGGACTTTCACTACTCCTCTACAGCAGTGTTTTTTGACCTGGGGGTCGCACAACCATTTCTGGGGGTCTCCAGATGCATGGGTGCCTAGTTATAGATAAAAGTGGTGGTGCAAAGTTAGTGACGGGCATGTGGAGTTGTAGCAGGAAATTTTAATTCTGTTGTCATAACAAAATATTTAAAAATATACATATAAGCAGTTTGAATTAAACTAGAGCTCCCTGTGCTCTCGAGAGAAAACATTACACCAAACTCCCTTAAAAAGTATGAAATATTAGCAATTTCTTATGTGTCTATAAAGACACAGAACTCTAGAAACACAAGATAAAAGATGTCAAATATGAACAGTCTTCTTGTCAATTCGGCATCAATATAATCCTGGAAATAACTGTAGTTTGGTACAAACTTTATATTTTGGATTTTGTCGCCTCAACTGGTTGTTAGCCTCCTCCTGCTTTAGTAGGAGAAGACTGTGGGAATGAGATCTTTGATCCAAACTGACGCAAATGTTTAAAATTAGCAAAGTTGTTTGATAAAAAAGTAGGGATGCAAAAGCACACATGTGCTCCCCCAAATCTAATCGTAGGTGTGCAACTGCTTTACTTGCTCCACTGCTCAGGTGCCTGTGACGAGATGGTTGTGGAGAATAAAATAAAATAAAATACTGAGACAAGAAGCATGCAATGAGAGTCAGGAAGCAGATCTCAGTGACATGAGGCCCTAAAAGACATTAATAGTTGAGGACAAGCACTCAAAAACACAAGTTTGGTAGCTTTCAAGTGTTATAATCTCAGGCAGAGCAGAAGGGGGTCACGAACACCAACCTGATTATTCGGGAGAGTGGAAACTCGAATAGATTTTGAACCACTGTTCTGGACAATTATGGGACTATTTTATCACACACACATGAATACGCACACTGTCACTGAGATGGTAAACAGGAAACAATCACAGGCTTACTCACTTTCCATTTGTTCAGAATTTCAACATTTCCACATTGATCTGTTGTTGTTTCTGAATAAACTTTAAACTCTCAGAGAATTATCATGAGGGTTTGAGCACAATCCAGCATTCACAGATCTAAGATTTACCTCTGGCAAGGAGGTTATGTTTCTACCCATTTAATTAGTCTCCATCTGTCAATTTAATATCTCAGAGACGTTTGAGTGTATTTCAGTGAAATTTGGCACACCTATAGGCCCTTGGGCAAAGAAGCTCATTAATGTTTAGTGTTAATCTGGGATTTCTGCCACTGAACAGAAATACAGTATATGCGACTGTGAGTGACTGACAGATAAGGACACAATTCAAGGCCTGAGGAGGTATTTCAGGAGATAAAATCAATTGAACTCAAACAAGAGAGAGAAATGTTACCTTTGAATGCAACAGTGTGGTGGGATATTGTTCAGAACCGGTCGATGTTTCTGCTCTATAGTGCTCTTTTGTTTGATTTGTCTCTCTCTCTCTACCTATGGGCATTTTTCCCACTTCTGCTCAGCAATGCTGCTGGGATCAAACTGTATAAATGATTCAGAATTTCCTATAGCTTTCAACCCAAACCATGCCTCTTATCCCCACAACACCCTGTGCACAAAAAAACCTGCCACATAAACACTCTCAGGCACTCATGAACACACAGCACCACCCCAGAATAACTGCATTTACTATTTACAAGCTATCAAAGGTGCTCACAGGCCTTTTATAGAAAGTGTGACACTGTCCCAAAATGGAGGTGGCTGTAAAGTAAAAGAAAGTGCAGCAAACTTTATAATTTTAATCTATTTTTGTCGTTTCTCTGGTCGTTTTGTCTGCACACCTTCTCAGCATCACTCTTATTAACCCCATGCACACCATTTAACCATGCGGAGGATTTCAAGGCATGACACGCCTGCTGTGCCTGGATACTGTTGCTATGATATAACAGGGTAATCACTGTTAAGGGGTGGGGTTTAACAATCAATTTTACTCTTCTTCGTTGTATTGGGGAAACAGTACAAGTACTGGATGGAGATATCTCAGAAGTGCACACCAAAATCAGGGAGCCATCGTATGATTGAGAGCCACAAAGGGAAACCCATTAACTTTTCATAATGCTGTTTAACATTACACACCTTTAGCACAGAATTCACCTGTTTGCTGATAAGGCAGATCACTTTGTCTGTTCCCCGAGGTCCGATGGAGTACGAGTTAATCCGTTTTTTCCCGATTCCTCTTTTTCTCTTCAAACATACGGTGTTTCTTTGGGGAGTTGGCTTCTTCATCTGACTTCTGCATTAAACGCCTGAGTCACCCCTCGCACGATGACAGGATGTAGTTCCTGCGAGACTCACAAGATGCCATGTAACCAGTAGCTTTCTGCAAGCTGTCATTCCTAACCTGACAGATGCTCATTATGGGGGAGTAATTCACTGCATTAAATATAGGCTGTTAAAAATTAAAGTATTGAAATTGAATAATTGAAACATAATGCATACACCTCATGAGTTATCACATTCAGGGGCCAGACAATGTTTCTATAGAGATATCGGCTGACACTTCAATACACTTATAGAGACAGGACAGATATTTGCAGGTCACACAGCTCACCTGCACCTCGTCAGTTCATCGGCCCTGCAGTATTTCAACCCCTGGTCCTGACCCGTCCAGGGCCGGTTCATTCAGTCAGCTGCAGTTGTAAGCAGTCAGGCCTCTCTTGTGTTTTTGATGGTTTTCTTCAGTGCTTTATTTTTCATGTTTTCTCATGGTTGATTGTGTTTTATCCTTGTGCTCCAGGACCGTATTCATATGCCTGTTTGCCTGCCTGCCTACATTCAATCTGCTATTCATCAGCCGCGTCCAGCAAGCTGCACTATCTCGACACTAACTGTCGAACCTGCTCTGATAAACCAAGCCGTACCCTACTGCCCTCTGCCTCAGACAGCTGCCTCCTCACTTAACTCTATCCACCTACTCTCTGTTACCCTCTAGAATAAATACCCTTTAACATAAACTACTCCTAAGTCTGTGCCTTTTGCTTGGGCCTTGTAACACTGAGACTCTACTGTTCTTTTGTACCCTTTAGTTAAGGCTCCATAAACAACATCTAGAAATGCTTTTAGTCTAAAATTTGAGGAAGATGGACAGTGCATGTATGGAACTAAGTTAAAATACCAATTGATTTTGGTGCCTTTATGACCCTTCCGGTCTCCCACCGGTTTCTTTTCTAATGAACACATCCCTCTTATCTATTACTTATTAAGAGACAAAAGTTGACCCGTTGCTAAGCCCCCCCTGCAAACAGCAACTGTCCAATCATAGCTTAGCAACTGTAACAAGGAAACCACTCTGTGTTACACAAGTCTGGACGGGGGCGTCTTTTTTGTAGTCTTTCAAAATGGAGAAAAACAAGAGCGCACATGTGGGGAATTGATTACACTTTGTCTTAACTTGCTCTAATATAAGCTGCAGAAATTAGCATGCCTGGCTAACTGACACTAGCTTGCTAGCTGCAGTAATGTTATCTCCGGCCAAATTTCAACACTGCTTTTGCCAAACTCCTGGCTTATTCCCAATAGTTCACCTACATTGTGATTTGGGGCACGAGGAGGAGGATGTGGGCAGACGATGATGCATTTCTCTCTGGGTAGCTCCCTTAGATCAAAACCTAAGAGAGCTATTAGCGCTTATCAAAGCTCTTCTCTTGAGATGATGGCAGTCCTGTGCTTTGTTTTCCCACGTTAATGGATGTATTTCTGTCATCTATCGAATACATTTAATGCTACATTTCATATGTCACCATCCGATCAATGTTTGCTAGGGTGTAAGCTAGCTTTAGCCTCAGTCTTTTAGTATTAACGTTACTTCATGTGCACAACTGTAAAGTAATGTTATATGTTTAATAAACTTTTACAAGGTTACCGTTTTAAAATATGTCAGATGGAAACATTAAAAAGTCGGCTGGAGAGTTTTCTCAGCTGATTCAAGGAGTTTAAGCATTAGCATTAGCCAGCTACACTTACAACTGAAACTGCCAGTGAGAGTCATCATTTTTGCCGACAAAACCCACGTTTGTCAGCCAGAAACGAGAAGCTGCATTTGTTTACTTCTCTGTGGAATCAACTGCCAAGTGTTTCAAACAATTACTCTCAGTTTCGATGTTAAATCTGCCACCGTTGTGAAGAGAAAAGAGGGTCACATTCTGGACTTGTATCATCCAGCAAGCCTTTTACTTGGTCATGTCTGGCAGGAAATCACAAAAAATGTTTTCAGCCATCTGGCCTTCATCAGCGTGTGCCACTGAATGATCAAATCTGTGTGCATTCACTCTTCCTTGACAAAGAGACCCATTGAAATTCTTTTTAAAAACCTTTTCTTCCACCATCCGGACAAAATTTGACCTACATGTGGGTACATGACAAAACACTAATACCAAGATCAAAGTTGAAGGCGAATGTAGTAATGAATGTAATGGCCAGCTGGGAAGATTATTAGTCTCTATTGACTGAGCAGATGCTTTATACAGTCAAATATGTTCTTTTACATCCAAGGCAAGGTAGGAAATTTCATATTTGAGTGGCAAATTACTTGAGGAAAACACAAGTCTCCATAAAGTCTGAAGTTTATTAAGTATTTTGTTCAATGTCACCCATTCTGATGGTTGTTGATGAGAAATGGGGATGTGATAGAATGGAAGAAGAACCAAGGGACGTCTGTTATGAAACCAGACGAGACAATTTATCTGCCCCGTCCTTGTGATACTTCAGATTGGTGTGTGTTGTGTGTGTGTTATGTCACTGAGAAAAGGAACAGGAACAGGGAAGAATTAAGAGGACCATATGTTGACAGAGGGTTGCGCGGAGAGAAATTAAAAATCAATGTGTCCTCCCATCATCCGTGCTATTCTTCTACTTCATCACAAGCAGTGGTGACCGTTGACCTCCACACATTGTTCATCATGATTTGCCATGCAGGGGGGTGGAAAGAAGTCCCAAGAAACGCTGCATCGACCTTGATTTTTTTTTTTCATTAAGTGATTGATGTAACCTTTAACTGAGAAATCAACATTAATCTTTCTAAACCAAACCATAAAAATAATCAACAGTCTCGACCTCTTGTTTGAACAGAGGAGATTTAAACACCTGTTCTTTGTAATTTCGGAATGTCCATTTCAAGGACAATTTGTGTAAATGGGATTAAATCTCTCTTCCATACAGTTATATAATACAGAAGAGGATTAGGGTTGTCAGTTTCCCATAGTGGAACAATGGAAACTTTCTCAAACTCAAATATCCGATTTTTTATGGCTCATGACTGACATTGGGCTGTCAGGTACACATCCTGCAGACACAAAGCAACAACAATTTTCATAGACCCCTTTTCTGTGACTGCATTTCAAATGATAATAAATGTAAATTAACTTATAGAGCCTATTATTGTTAATGTAATGATGCATTATTACCTGCTGCCAGGTGTATTGGCTGTATATCTTCATATGCAGGTTCATGAAGTTGCTGTTCATCCTCAAGCAACATCCTCATTTCTATTCTTGTTTTTTCCCTTGACCCTCTCCTCTCACTGCAGTCATCGATTGCCTTTTACTTTGTCTGTGGCATGTCTTTATTTTTTTCTTTGAAGTCATTTTCATATTGAGACATTTCTTGCTTATTTCAGTGACAGTCTGAGAGAAATTTAAGATAAGAATACAAAAATATATTTTTTTTCTTAACTGAAATATCATGTCTACTCCCTACGCATTTTGTCAGACGTGGCACAAGTAAACATTCCTTATTCAAGTACAAGTACAGATATTTGTGTGTAAAAAAAAAAGATACACAAGTTACAGCAGAAGGACTGATTCAGCTTCTTTACTCAGAAGAGAAAAGTACAGACTCTGAAATGTACTCAGGGTATAAAAGTGAAAACTGTCCCTCTGAGGGACATTTATACTGACTGTTCCTGTTCAAAGCTAACTGAACCTCTCCTTTTTTCCATGGTTGAGTCTCCCTCTCCTGTCCATTTCGTCTTTCACGTTGTTTTTGTCTTATGTCTGTTGTTCGTGATATGCCCTGAAGGGTACCCCAAGGCATTGGGGTTTTTTGTGTGACTGTCCCATCCATTTAGGTTGAAATCTGTCCAGATGTCAGGACCTTGATGCACAATGATGCAAAATTTAAAAAAAAAAAAAAAAATCCCCATGAATGTATTGTAACAGGCCTGTTTTGAGAATGTAAAGAGTGTCTTTAATATTTTTTTTAAAAAGTACAGATACCTGAAAACTCTACTGAATTATACTCTACTTTCTTCCCACCTCAGCATTTTGTTTTGTGTCCAGGGATTTTCTTCTGAGAGGCAGGTTCTTGTCAGTGTTGATAACCCTGGATCTGAAGTCATTACCAAGCTAGCTTTAACATTATCTGATTTTTGAGTATAATGCATCTACTTAAAGTCTGCTATACCTCAGATGACACAGTAATGTTAAAACTGGCGTACGTTTACTGTTAATAGAGCTCTAATAGGTGGTGGATTAACCACAGGGAGCACTGGGAGAATTTCAGGTGGCCTGGCAAGCTGCTTGACATGGAGTGTAAGGCCAGTGTTAAAAATGTTAAATGAATTGGGTAAATCAAAGAGAAAACAACACAGGGCAGCTGTAGACCATCAGCCCACCTGCAGGCTTTTAGCGATGGTGTGATTTCTGTCTGTCATCACACGCGATTGGTTGTACAAATTGACACGTTCGGTTAGTGCAGGGAGTGCATGTGGCCAAGCAGTGTGGCAAAAAAAACAAAAAATAGCACAGCAGAAAGACAAAGAGAAAAGGTAGAGCTGAGATGGAGCAAATTAAAAGAGAAAAGCCCAGGAGGAAAGTGCTGCTAAATGCTGTAAAATTACTGAAAACTTCACAAGCGAGGGACGTGGTTGGCAAAGGACAAAAACATATTTGCAGGGCTGCCCTCGGCACGTCCTTTCTCATGTTGATTCTGTGTTTTTAAAAATCATAATCATGCTATGTAGAAAACCAGAGGATGTCTATGTATGGACATAATTTGAATTATAAAGAGCAGTATTCTCTTTTCTGTCAGGCTAAAATAGCCTCAGAGCTGCCAGAGCTTCATGATGATGAAAAAAGTCCAGTCAGAGCTCTGACAAAATGCCAGTTGCAAAATAAACACTCCAAAAGTGCATAGAAATGATATACATGAATATTTATTAGGGATGTTTCTGGCAACTAATTCCCTGTTGATAAAACAGAAATTTTAATTTAGACTAGTAAACTAATAAAAGTAAAAAAAAAAAAAAAACTAAAAAACACTCAACTGAGCACAGTTTATTAATCATGTATTAAGAGCCATTGAAAGTTGTTAATCACATTCTTCAATAACCAAATTGTGTTTTAAATGCAGTTGAAACACTTGCTACACTTTGCACTGTGCATTATGAACTTTGCACTTAACCCTACAAAACATGACAACGTACTGCACGGGATATCTTTCCAGACAGTTTAAGCGGGTGCAGGTGTTACCCACAATACAGAGCGGCTAACGTTAGCAGTGCTAGCGCCAGCAGCCTGCTCTCCAGTGGCAGACTCAGGCTGGCTGAGGGGTAGGGGCGAAAAAATATAAAAGGGCACCACCTGCACCTGGTGGGGCACCAGAAAGCCAAATACTGTCATGCATTTCGGTCGAAACAGTTCGATTTCCTGGTTTAGGCTAAACAATTGAAAAAATTAAAATTGAGAGTATTTGTTTAAAATTTGCATAACATTCATTGCAATAGCAACAGGAAACCTTCAGTTGTCTCCCCAGTTCAATCTGAAATTGAAAAACAGTCCTGTCATAAGTTTGACATTACCCTCAGGCAACATTATGCCATTGTGGAACAGCCTGTTGGAATTAATGAGGCATATTTCAGCAAACTCCACGTCGACAAGCTATCAAACCAAACTATCACAGCCCTCCTCAAAAACAAGACAAGTGAGTCACATTTCAGTGTTTGATCATTTGTGTTACATTTAAATGCTTGTTTTCAGGTTTCTGGTGTGTGTCTTTTCTGACAGACAGTATGTTGCCACCATTTGTTGTTTTGCTGGCTCACTGCTTATGAGTTAAAATAACATATCAGTGCATTTTACACCCATCCTTTTCTTATATTGGTTGAACTTTATACAAACCTAAATACACAACAGCAAAATGTCGTGGTGGGATTCCATAATTTTAACAGCTTTCCATTAATTAAGTATTAAATGAAGTACATTAAGCAATTCAAATTAAACTTTATTCATCTACTGATGAGAATTCAGCTTTTACAAGATTATAAAAATATAGAAAAAGTTGTTTTCAGACCATTTTTGTGGTGAGAGTTGATGGAGCTGAACTATGCGAGGGAGGATGAAAAGGGATTCGACATGACCTCCAGAGAGTGATGTGACAAAATGAAAAACACTGTTACTGGTTTCCTTAGGGTCCTGCCTCTTACATCCAGTACATCCAATTATTGCACAATAATTGGATGTATTGTGTGAGTTTAAATGGCCACAAATGGGTCCCTAGAGGCAATAGTGTACTATAGATGCATATAGGGGATGATGAGACTGAATCGCTCTCTGCAACATATTGAAGCTTTACTTGTGCAAATATATATATATACAGCCAGCAATCTGTCATCTGAATCTTTGGAAGAAAAATAAGAAAAGATTTCCCCCCTCTATTGACAGAAGGTAACAGATGGAGGAAGAACTAGCAAGTACCGAAAGCTCTTATGAGATATGAGGAACAGATGAAAAAGATATGATTAATGGAGCTTTGGTGCTGCTCTTGATGTGATCTTTTGTCACCACCCAGTGGAGATTTGAGGTGCAGGCAGCACGAAAAAATTGACCAGTACAGTTATTTATATACTTTATATCTGGGATCAGAGTCAAAATACATCAGTATCGATATTTATGAGGATTACAGGAGTGATCATTGGTGGTGAGCTTGTTCTTTTTGTGAAACACTCAAGTCTCCTTCAAAAATAATCCTAAGCACACATGGGGTTTGTGCAAATTAGAATGCCTTTATTTTATACGGAAAAATGTATTTAAAATGAACCAAGGTTTTCACAAAGGACAAGAAGAATAAACACAGTGCACCTGAAGTATCCAAAGAGCTCCTGATTTCACCTTATTGTTTTCACTGAGGTTTCTGATGAATAATCATCAGTAATGTGGGTATAATGACAAGGTGGGGAAAGGAAAATAATAGAGTAGCCTGAACAGTTCAGAAAATTACATCCCTTTATTGTAACGCAGCCTTTCAAACCAGGAAAAGAACACTTACTCATATCAGATTATAAATATAATAACAATATATTTCCCCACCCAAGTGAGTCACCGTTTATCGCTGATATGCTGGCACACTTTCAGCATTTTGATTGCCTTTTTTCATTTTTTTTTCTTTCGTTTTGCAAATGTGGTGAGAATACTCCCTGTAGTGCAGATGAATGTGTGATGTGTGTGAACGCAGCCTTGGCCCTGACTCCTCCCCTCGCCAATCCCCTAATCAGGGCCAGAAAATATGAGGTACCCATTTGCTTTTGTTCTCCACTTTCTGCCTCCCGCTCTGTCCCTCCTGTGGCTGTTCTGGGTGTTTGCCCCAGTCGTGATGTGTTGGCTGGCCAAGTGCAGAGTTTGACTGTCCTCCTGCCCGCCTGCCCCTCTTTAACCACTGCTGTTTTGCCCTCTAGTTTACCATTAAGTTCACCTTTGTTTATCCATTTAGTTACCCACTTTGTATACTATACACCACTGACCATTAGTTGTTTGGCCTTTTAATTCAACCTTCAAGTTATTCACCAGTTTAGTCATTGTGTTGTTCATTGTTTAGCTATTATTTTGACATATTTTGCTCTTGAGTTCTTTCAGTCCAGTTTTCTTTACTTCTTTGCTTATTTTAATTATTATCACAAATAAAACCTTTACTTTACTTTCTTAACAGTATTCAAGGTTCTTTAAAGTATTTCCTGAGGTGAAATTCCCCAGGTGGCGTTTTCTCTGTTCTCCTCTTATTGACACCAAACCACACCAATCAACCAACCAACCCCGTCGCCACACAAACAATTAGCAAAGGATAGGAGTAAAAGGATATTTGGTGGCCCTCAAGGTTATTTTTTTGTTGTAGCAGTTTTAAATATATTTCACTCTTTACTGGATTAGCTAAACAGTCTGTACGAAAACTAACTTGTTCAGAAAGTTTTAACTAAAACAAGGTAAATGGATCACATTATCCCACTGCTAAGACACCACAGTGACCACCTGCATCTTTCAGAATTGATTTTGAAATTATTTTACTTGTTTATGAAGCTTTAAATGACCTCGCTCCTTCCTACATAAGAGATTTTCTTCAGTTTTATGTTGCAGCCAGATCACTGAGGTTATCCACCACTTCTCTTTTAAATGTTCCTTATGTGTCCCATAAAAGTAGCAGTGAGAGTGCCTCCTGTTTTTATGCCTCTGAACTGTGGAGTTCACTGCCTCTGGATATTAGAATGGGAAACTCTTTCTGTATTTTTAAAAGGAAATTAAGGTTAAAAAATATTATTAATCTGGCTTGGAAAAACACCTTAGTTTTTTCAGTTTTAATCATTGTTTTATATATTATTTATAGCACTGGTGTTTATTTTATTTCATTCTATTAACTTTTATCTTTTATTTATTGTTTTTTTATGTTTTTTTTTTTTGTTTTTTTTTTGTCCATGTTGTTGCAATTTTGCTCAGCTCTATGAGGCAGTGAGGGCTGCCTGTGCCAATACAGGACATTGACAACAGACCTGAAATGTTAAAATCTGGTTTTGGCTTGGATGCTGTGATGTTAAATTGATGTGACAAGTGAAACTTTTTGACTGTTAAGATCTGCTGATGGTGGCTAAATGTTAGTAACTGAAACTGACAGGTATAAATGCTGCTAAAAAGTGAGCTCAGTGAGCAGAGGATCTGAAGCTTAACAGATAAATATAGGCTCACTATTTGGCAAGCAACAGGTCACTGTTGCCCTTTTTATCCAGTGTGTTGTAACAGCTTATCGATGATTTATAAGGTGCTTACAACCTGATAATAATAACCATATTATAAACTATTTCTAATCATTGGTCTTATTGTGAAGTGGAACTGCCAAACTTAAGTTATTCTCACTTCAAACACTACCTGATGCTAGATAACTAATGCCTGCATGCTGTATGAAAAGTACTTCTTGATTCTCACCATATGTGTCCACAGGTCAATTGTTTATTTAAGACATTAGGGTTGAATGCTGGGAATTGAGATGCTGCATAAGTGCACCTGTGTGTTTGTGTACTGAACACTGTACCGAAACAATAACGCCTTAGCTAAGAGTTGTAGCTATATTCTGACCTTAAACTGCTCTTATTATAGTAATATAAGTGGACCGACTAACTTGCAGGTTTTATCTGGCAGCTTCACAGACCAGCTGTGTGATTAAATATTGATTGGAACTGGGGCTGCCCGCTCTGTCTGACGAGCTCACGCTGACAAATCTCACGCCACATAAGAGGAAGCAAGAATTAAAACTACTCTGAAGGCAGGCTCCCCCACTGGACAATGTCTGAACATCAGTTTTTCTTTCACAATTCAACATCGCCTTGTCCATGAAAATTACAGGCAGCACAGAAACCATCGTTCTTCTCCAAAACTAGAAAAGCTTTCATGTATGTTAATTTTTTCCTTGTACTTTTGTTTTCTACAATTTTGCATCTATTATTCTCTAAAATGTACAGTCTTATTAATAATGTTGTTTGTCACTGAATGTAATTTGGGCTTTGCAGGAACATGTGAGGTTTGGCTGTGGGTGTGTGCAGGACTCTGCCCTTTGAGTTTATTAATTATCTGTAGCCGGAGATGCACAGACATTTTCTTGAGCTCCATCAAAGACAAGCAGTGTATTTTTCCACCTCAAAGGTTGAGCACTTTTACAAGGAACTGTCATCTCTCGCATGAACTCATAATCACGGAAGGAAAACCAAATGAAAAACATAATTTCATAATTAATGATCCACAAAAAACAAATGAGGAATTCCAGTAATAATTTTAAAACCTTCACTCCCAGACATCACTTCCCACAGCAGGTTGAACTCTTTCACTCCCTCAGACCGTGTTCAGACCAATAGACCATAACCTCATGCTTTATCGTGTGATTGTCATGATTAAGTAGCCTGATATCAGACTGAAATGTCAACTCATTATACTTCATTTCCATATTCAGTCTGACATTGCCTCCTCTTTAAATGATTACCGTGGACAGGATGGAGGTTTCCACGACATCTTTGTGTTCACAGGAGACTTTGTCTAGACTGTGAAAAGCTAGCATTAGCTAGTTAGAAGCTATGAGTCGGTATGTTTTGTAGCCACAGAGCTATTTCGCTTTGTAGCACACCCCTCTGGAATCCACGTGTAGAAAAATGCGATCAGGTGATTGATTGCATTTTCTTCTGAAGTCAGCTCGTAACTGTCAGTAAGCTAACACTAGCTTTGCTGCTTCATAAAATGTTACATAAACTGGGACTTTTATTTCTTTCCTGTGGCAGCAAACACAACACACAGCCTTTCAATAACTATTCTGCTGCAACTTGAGCGGATCAAACTTTTCTTCGTTAGTTGACTTAAAATGAATAGCGGTGTCTGTCGCCTATGTTATTACTCCTCCTTGGTAATTCTAAATGCTGGAAATCTCAGCTGGTTGCATTTGGCGGTTGTGGTGGCATTGCAGTAGGTGCTTCACCATCTGTTGTCTGGTGGGGATTTGCACTCTTTTAGGTTTTTGTCATGGGACACCCACTATTAACAATTTGCCAGATGAGTTAAACTGAAGCAGAGTTGCTGAGTAAAGACTTCTCAGAAGTCCACTGTTTAATTAATAATGAATTAATTACTGAATAATTACCATAATGTTCAGTGTGGCCTCGTGACCCTGTTATTTTGTGACCAGCTGTTGATATGTTATTTTTTCTCTTACCCCGTGTCTGTCTGTATCGCTAATTCACGCTCTCCGTGAGCAAAATGCGCAAAGCCGTAAGCTAAATGTAAGCCTTTGTTGATGGTCTGTGGAGTAGAAAAATGATTTTCTGCTGCTGGTTTCTCTTTGGTGAGAGAAGCAGGGTGCAGTTAAAGAGGATTAAAAGCATCAGGGCTTCCAACTGGGTGCCCAGAGTTATTAAAGTAGAACAGAGATATCGCAAAAAATTATATGTAGGTGTTTCTTTACACCTACCTGCCTATCCAGTACTTACACAGCAAGAAACAACTTAAAATGTGACAGTGTATGAATGGTCAACAACTGTGTCACCTGTAAAATATTGTCAATTCTTATTTTGTGTATTTCAAATAGTTTTGGAATACTTTTCCCCTCCAAAAATTTGTCATCACTGAAACACAATAATATTGACATAATAACAAAGTCTTGTATTGACTTAAGATTTTGTCTCCAGTAAATGCTCAGGGTCTTGGCCAAGAGGCTTCTTCAGGTCTGACTGACTATTCGGTAGCAGGTATTTAACCTCTGTGGGGTTGCAGATACCTTGAGAGGTATGTGATTCATGGTTACAAAGCACTCAAGATGCTGAGACACTGTGCAGTGCCTCAGTGACCTCAGCAGAACAGAGGACAAAGCCTCCCCTCAGTCCTCAAGAACTCATGTGCTACTGTAGAAACTGCCTTCCTTCTACTCATCTGGAATCAGAAAAGAAAGTAAGTCCCATTTTTAAAATACCATGATCATTTAATGGTATTTCATGAACTGATGAACAGATAACCAAAACTGGAATTTTCTTTGTTATTCTTTAAGTGAACACATTTTGTAAAAGCTTGAGTCCTCCAGCGTTCCCTCCTCCACAGGGCGCAAAACTTCCCCTCAGTCCTCAAGAAGTCTCTCCCGTACAGAGGGCAAAACCTCCTCTGAGTCCTCTGACGCTTACTCCTCCACAGAGGGCAAAGGCTCTTCTACTTCTTCTGCCTCCCTTCTAATCTGGGATACATAAACAAAGTAAGTTGCATTCTTAAACTGCTGTGACGAATTAAGATTTTTCATGAAATGGCTTGACAACACAGTAAGTTATTCTGGTGAACAGAGGATGAAAGCTGCAAATGTCTGTTTTTCTTTAGGTGGGCAAAACCTCCTCTGAGTCCTCTAGTCCATCTGGTCTGACCAAAACCTGACTGTGGCCTTACTGCACCATAAAAATGACCTCCATTAGACCTCCTTCTGCATCAGAACGTAAGTCTTAACTTTAAAGTACCATGGCATAACAAAACAGTAAGTTATTCTGGAGGACAGACAACTAAACTGGAACTAACTCTCCTCAGGCCTCAAAAACTCTCTCCTGCGCTCAGACCTGCAGCTACTATATTTAATTGATTATCACTGATGAAAATAAATAACAACAAAAACAATGGTAATATTACTTGTTGTCTCCAAAACCACACTTAGCCAAACTCTTCAATCATATGTTAAGACATCACAGTCACAAGATCTTAACACAATTGAATCGCCATGTGAGGTTTTGGTATCTGACAGCAATTTCACCACCAAAACACCAAGTTAGGGAATTTATTTTGGAAGAACGGGTTTTTGTCACAGTTCAAAGACCTGGAGAATCTCTAACAAGCAGCACTGAAGAAGCTCGTAGTGACCAAACAATGACACTTTTTCCTTTAATTTGTCACCGTCTTTATTTCTCAGATATGAAATCAGAAACAGATCCTTTTCTCTGATCTGAAAGGGAAAAAAAAAAAAAATACGAGTGGGACAGGCATCAGTATGATGCAACACCCAGGATAATGTGTCATTTAAACATGCAGTGTGATACACACCTGGCATGGTCTTTTATCTGTATTATCTTACACAAATAATTTGCATAAAACAATGCAGTGAGACAGCAGCAACAGTCCTTGTAAACTAAATCTGTCATGACAGGCTGCACAACATAATGTCTCAATTCATTTGGCATCAAGGTAATGCAAGGTGCTATATGCAATGTGTAGTAAAGATATTAAGTACAGGAACTCTTGGGACTCTCGTATTATCAAATAATGGATACTTCTGATGCATTAATTTCCCAATAACCTGTAAAATGTAAATCATACTGTACCCACAGCATGCAGCCCAAAAGCTCCAACACTGAATTTTGTCACCATCTAGTGGACAGAATTTGGAGTTCAACCTGAAACACTGCTGTGGATAACTCAGTTTCACAATTTTTAAGCTGTAATGAGAGATACTAATGATGTCAGAAATAATAATCAAAAAGGCTTTATCTATACTCTGACCGACTTTACCTGAGCTGATATATACTGTAATTACTTAATTTAAATGTTTAATCTCTTACACTGGTTGATAAAGAAATGCTAAACACATTACTGTAACACATGCACTCACGGGCCACTTTATTATGGACACATGCAGTCCAGTGTCATCCAATAAAAAATGATGTGCCACACAGTCTACTCTTATGATGTTCAGTTTCTGGTGACGCTGTCATAGAGCTGTTAATTAAATTACATGTTTTAGCACTGAGGTCGCAGTTAGTGGTAGAGCTGCATCATACTGAAAGATGTTTCTAATATTCTGCCCCCTCTCGTGCATGTAAAAGGGAATGCCAGGAAATCAGAAACACCTCTTAATATAATATAATCCAGTTATACTACCTTTCATTATGATCTCAACTTATAATTAGGTCTAAATTTTTCTTTTAGATTACACAGGTGTACCTAATAAAGTGGCCACGGAGGGTAGTTACATAATGACTTACTGCTCAATGCTGATAAAATATTAGTATACTCAGAAATCAGAAATATGTTATTGTTCCAGAGGGAACATTACAGTTTATTCTATTCAAGAATAGAAATAAGCATAGAAAATAATAATAAGAAAAATAAACTGAAATTAATAAGTATGGAAAAATATTCATCCATTAAAAATATTTTCATATACTACAATATATTACAAAAATATGAGGTTATTTGATTTTTGAATTCATGCAGCAAACAAATATTAAAATAGACTGCATATGTTATGTAAAGGTGAAATTCACGTGACGTATCAATGGACAGACAGAGGAGTTCATATGAGAACAGCAGAGGAGGTGGAGGTCAGACCCTCTGAAGAGAATCCATCCATCAAGATCCTAATCCTGTTAGGTTTGTTTGACCCTGTGGTTAAACATAATTAAAGAAGAGGACCAACAAGTCAGAAACAAACACAGATCTAACTAAGCTGAACAAGTATGACCAGACTTAATATTTTCTTAGTTTTTCTTTTTTTTTGTGCTAGGAATGGGTATTGCAAACTAGCATCAACTCTAAATGCTATGTTGGCTCATGCTATCACTTCCTCATCCAAATCAACCTTAAATAAAACAATCTATAAAATGAAATTAAAACTAGAGCATGCATTATAATACCATATGCATTGCTATTAACAATCTTACAATGTACCAAAAACATTTAATCTTGTTTTCTTTCTACCTGTTGTCTTTTTTTCTTGGCAACCAAATAAAGACATGAATAGAATAATCCATGATGCCTCTCATGAAATCCTCTTAGAGTTGCACTGGTAAGTAAGAGTAAAACCTTCTCTACGCTTGGCCACCATGGAGCTGCTAATTTTAGATCCACCTCACAGGTTGGCCTCCTATCCTATCACTTCCCACCCACTTGACAGAGACAACAGTCATATGTAGAACCTTTGTCATATTTCTTTTAGCAAATTAAATTCATTTTTATGAGTAATAAAATTTTATAAGCTATTTTAAAACAAGCATGCAAACTTCATTTAAATATAGCTATAGGGAAAGTTCAGTCAAGACCATACTTTTGCATGTTTGGCCTGTGCTTTATTTGTCTTTTATAATATGTTTTTCTTTCTGCCTGTCGTCCTTCCTCCTGCATTCATCCATCGGCCTCTTCTGTCCCAGGGTCATACCACCACCACCAGTGTCTGGACTGCATGGGGGATTTATCTTGCTGCTGCTCAGGGGAAGCGCCTCTCAATTACAAAATCTCCCTGCAGAGTCAAGCGCCTTCTCACGAGACAAATCATCACGTGGGTTTGTATAATAAAACTTTATTTTAACTTCATTCAAATCAACATATCAAATGTCCATAATTATCACACAAAACAGTAACTACATGTTACAGCGAGAAAAACATCTACAAGTAACATTCAAAGTGCCTGCAATGATTTAATCTTCAAAAGAATCTCTACAATTATAGTCTCTATTTGGGTGTCTGTATTTATTTGCATTTTGATGGATGCTGCGGCTTCAGTTTTGCTTTTTGTTTTTGTCATTGTCCCTTTTGTAACATGGATATTTTGGGGTAAAGCAGCTATCCTTATAGCTGTGGATCCTAAAATGTGCTTGCACCCCACTTCCCAAAGTGAAGCAGAGACAGAATCTGGCAGACTGAAGCATACCAGCCTCAGCGGAATAAGATTTATGGATCAAGGCCGCCAGAGCCTCTTAATCAGATCAACAAAGGTTTAAAGTTACAGCACCAAAGAAAACGAGCTACGATGTTGATACAGTGTGATTCGCTGGCTGCCAGCCGCCATCAACCTTATTCTGCTTGTATATGCTGACACAGAAAAATAAAGCATCATCACGTTTATCCATCATTCCTCCATCGAGAATCTGTATCTCAGATGTTGAATGGATGAGCATGAAGCCACAGATACTGCATGAGACATACTGTACATTTAATTCCATGTTGTTTCAAATACATGTTATAGACATCTTTCCAGTGGATGACCTCAGATCACCTCGTAGGCATTTCAGTGTTGACCACACAGTAAATACAGAGCCCACTAACCACTGAGACGTCAGCATGAGATGTTTCCCAAACTCTGCATCTTGATTTTTTTTTGTACCAACTCATCCTGACCGGCAGGACACAGTGTTTTGGGCAACAAATCAGCAGTTAAGCGCTAATTATCAATGTCAGTCTGCAACCTGAGTCACTGTACAGCAACTCATTTATTTCATTTGAATAGCTTGAAGCCTTGTTTGTAATCATTTGCGTAACTAAACAAGAATTTTGCCTCCAGTTTTAGTAATCTGAAAGTGTAAAAGTTAATGCAGTGCAAATCCTTTTTTTCTTAGGACCATTAGGACCAATATATAGTGATATAAAGATACAGTGAGTATTAATTACTGTAGAAGCTAAGTTGGTGGATGCTAAGTACTTACTGTTGTCCATCACCTCTAGATTTAGATGCTGGACAAGTTAATTAAATTGCAGCAAGTACCCATCAACTATTCTCAAAAAGTTGTCGGACACTCATTATTTTGGACACACTGAGGGATCCTCTCAGTCCATGTAGTCAGCGGGATTTGTCATCCTGGGCTATCTGCGAAGCTAATGCAATCTAATTAAAAGAGATTGATATACCAATTCTAAATTAGCATGACCTAGAGCGCCTTAGATTCTTAGCCTCTTTTTTCTGAACTGAAAAACAACACTGCGGCTGATTAGGGACAGCAGTAGACTTGGACATCAGCCATTTGGCAGATAAATGCATGGACAAGAGGGCACGTTTCTGCATAACAGCTCTAAAATAAAATATGACCCAATCTCCTGGGAGAAAGTAAACTCTTTTGAAGTAAAACCTTATTAGGTTGAAAAGAAAAGATAAAACTGTTTAAACAGTCTTGTGGTTAAATGTGATGACTGAAGGAGGACTGCTTTTTGCCAGCAGAGATTTGCAAAGTTCTGCCAACACTAACATGATCCAGACATGTGATGTACCCAGCTCGTAAGATTTCAAACTGAAGCAGCTGTCGATCACTTGTGGCCCAGTAGTGGCTGGTTGAGAAGAGCGAGAAGTCAGCTGTCAATGGTTGTTTAAAAAAAGAGCGGCCAAAAAATAAAATTACATATTTAAGCAATGTCACAGTGAAGCTGACCTGCACGCACACACGCGCACTGATCGCATAATTCCCTCCAGGTGCATGACCTGTGGTGACAATATTAAACAAGTCCAAGTCTACAGCCATGCTAGAGGTTCTAGCGCTGTACGTGTAGTACAGCATTGCTCTGCACTAAATACTAACATTAACATGCTAATGTGTGCACAATAACATTACTAACATACTCCTGCTAAGTAGGTACAATTAACCAGATTCACCATCTGGTTGAGAAATTTAACTCAAAACCATAAATGTCAACCCGATGACAATCTCATGACCCTTCAGCTGGCTTCTGACAACAATGTAGCCTCTGGGGCATCGGGCCAGTGTTTCTGGGCTTTCGCCACTGGACATCCAGATGACAGATAATGTACTCTTCCATGTACTTCCTGGTTTAGATGTTTCCCTCTTCCAGCATTCCCAATTTAAATGGTCAACTCATCATTAAGCCTCTGCAGAAGTCTCATAAAGACCTATTCATTTGAATCAGGAGCCAATTTTATGAAAATGTTCTGTTGAACTTCATCTTCAGATCATTTCAGACGGTGTGCTTATGTCCGATTCAAAAAAGATACTGATCATTTTTCACAGGTTGTAAGAGGCCCACTGTGATTCACACACTTGTGATCTATAAATCTCAGATTAACTTAAAACTGATGGAACCTGCCTTACAACCAGAGAGTTCTTCTTATATAATGCAGCATAAATGAGGGTTTTGTAAGGAACAGCCATGCACCAAATGAAAAAAAGCAAACTTTTGCTTGAAGCAGCAGGCAGCATATAATATTCGGTAGACAAAACAAAACATGTAATTCCTATCACATTGTTCATAAAAATGATGCAAAGTTCACCACAGGCTTTGGGTGCATATGCATCCCAAACTGCAAGATCCTAATATAACCAGCAGAAAAACCATTTGAATCAAGTCTAGACTTTTCTTAGGGATGCAGGCCAGTGGGTTCCAAAGACCAGGGCTGGGAAACGCTGTCCTAAAGCCAAAGGTACCTTTAATTTGTATGTTGGAAAAACACTTGCCACTCCTACAAGTCTGGCCTAGACCCACATTTAGCTGCACATCTTATTAACTCAGAGAGAGGAAACCCCACCAAGGTAATACCATAGTAATCCTGAGGCCACACTAATCACCTGCCTCATTTGTAAACTGGAGCGTTGGGATTCTACCGGGTTATAAAAACACTCAAGAGTGTGAGATGCCCCTTTCAGGTCTGTCCACTCCACCGTGGAGTCCACACCAAAAGGCTGCAGGACTATGGACTGTTAAATTACCATCCAGCCATGGGGCAAACACAGCAAACAGAGAACAACGAGGAGATCGATGTCAAAGCACTTCAGGACATGTACAAAAAGTTTGTCATGGAGTGTCCCAGTGGACTGCTTTTTCTGCACGAGTTCAAGCGTTTCTTTGGCGTGGACCCGACAGGAGAAGCATCTGAGTATGCAGAGAATATGTTTCGAGCGTTTGACAGAAATGGGGTGAGAGTAAAAGCTGTTACAGCCTGGCATTCTGTGCATCTTTACCTTTTAATGTGCAAATGTGACCCAGTTGTTCTCATTCGACCTTTCAGGACAATACAATCGATTTCTTGGAGTTTGTGGCAGCGCTGAATCTTGTTTTCAGGGGAGACCTGGAGCATAAACTGCGCTGGTCATTCAAGGTTTACGACAAAGATAGCAATGGCTATGTGGACAGGGACGAACTACGGTCAATAATTGATGTAAGTCTACCAAAATGTCTTGTGGGTGTTGGATGCAACTAAAATATAAAACACAAAAGATGGGAGAAAGTTCCCATTTGACAGAATGGCATCTAGTTTCATCCTGAGAATTTAAGCTGAGAATAACAGTAGCTCAGTGTATCCATAGGATCATTTTCAACATATTCATATAGGACACTGCTACTGCCCAGCTCTGCAGAACAGGCTGTGAACTGTCACATCCTCACTGTCACTCCCTGAAATGCAAACTTTTGGTCCTGACAGTGTGACAGTGAATCAGCATGCACAATACCAGGACCCTGAAGCAAGAGCAGTCAAATTTTATCCATACACACTGTGACATGTCCAATGTGAATCTCATGTGATCGAATAAAAAGAAATAAAATTAATCACATCTATCCTCAAGCTAAAGAAGATGAAGACAGAAGGAAGAAGAAGGAAAATAATCATCTATTACAGCGAAAGACTATAAGCTATTAACAGGTTTATTCAACATACAATGATTCAGCTTATTCTCCCCTCCAATGCATCAGACACAGCAGCTTGATCAGAGTCCCTGTGCTTCAAACTAGGAACCCCTTTAATGTCGTGTCTGCAGGCATCCCTCTAGTGTTATGTTTCAACATGCTTTTGAAGTCAGGTGACACAGTATAAGGATTGAGTAAGTCCATGGAGGAGGTGGGGCATACATTACATTGCATACATAAGCTATGTAGCATATATGTTGAAACTTATGTAAGTTACATAAGTTACATAAGTCAGATATTGCATGATAATGTTATTTAAACTGAAACTGAAAATAAAATATGTGCATAAGGAAAGAAGAACCTACACTGATTACCCTAACTGCAGTTTATTTCTGTGTATTCTGTACTGTTAACATAAAAATCTGTATCTCTTCTGTATGAGAATGTTGTCGACAATCTTTGAAATCACACAGTAATAACAGTTAATTCAAATAAAGTTTCAAACAAGCTTTTTTATTTATATGATAAGTTAATAAAAGGGTGCTGAAGATGGTTAAATATTTTCCAGACACTGTGGAAACATGAAAATAATGATGTAGTAAAGACATTAGATTATTTAATTATCAGTTGTCCTGTCTTTGCATTATTCATCATCGCTGCGAGCAGCAGCTTCTGCTAAAAGAGCAGTTAATATGACAACATTTTCTCTTATTAATTTGAAATTTATTTTTCTCTTTCTTTCCATCCAGAGCATCTATCGAATAAAGAAAAGCACAAAGGCGGACATGAGCGAGTCACAGCTCACAGTAGATGATGTTGTGGATCGAATATTCCAGGCCGTCGATAGTGATGGAGACGGTAAGTATTTAGTCACCTTACTGTACTTTTACAATGAAAGCACAACATACTGAGGTAATATTTGTTATACCAGCAAAGAATATTAATGCTGTTTTGTTCCACAGGTCATATTAACATGGAGGAGTTCATTCGAGGTGCACAGCAGGACCCCTGGGTGCTCAGCATGCTGAAGCTGGACATGAACCCTGCTAGCTGGGTGCTGGAGCAGAGGAGGAAGAGTGCACACTTCTGAAATGTCAAAGCACAAAGGCCATTCCCGTGTGTACAAACGCAGAACAATCACAATTCAAGTTGCTCACTTCACAACAGGCCATCATTTGGCTTTTAGGAAAGAAACAATAGAACACTGAAAAATGTAAAATGAATATTTCCTTCTTTGCACACATTGTTTCTCTATTCTCTTTTCTCTATTAAAACTATAATAATGCTCAAGATTAAAGGTCCAGTGGGATTCACAGGGATTTATTAGCAGAAATGGCAGAAACTGAATATAATAGTCATAGGTATCTTTTCATGAGTGTATAATCACCTAGAAATAAGAGTCACTGCGTTCTTGTTACCTTAAAATGAGCCTTTTATATCTACAGAGGGCACAGGTCCTCTTCCATGGGGGGCCGCCATGTAGCCCAGCATGGACAAACCTGGACAAAACACTGGCTCTAGATACGACCTTTCACATTTTTTGCTAGTTTTGCTGCCAGCGTAGTTTGTCTAATACATGCTTGGAAGCAGAGGATGCAATCTGCAAACTCCCAACTAGAAGCCACAAAATCCTGCACTCTTCTCTTTAAATTATATCATTTTTCAATACAATTCAATTGACATCATCATGAATCAATTCATTTTCATAGTACATATATATTCAGTATATACATGTTACTTGCTCACTCAAATCATAGCCTTCTTGTTATAAAGTGTCAATATGTAAATAATTAATTATTATAATGCCTGCTTTTCTATCATTATTGATTTTTTTTAATGGTTCTGTTTTAATTTTGTTTTAAGCAAATAATAATATTAGTAGGGTCTATTGCATTATTATTGTGCATATTGAATTGAAGTCCATACTTATTAACTGTTGTTAAAGGCAGTTTTTGACATCTATCAGTTCAATTCAATAAAAATATTGAAAAGTCAGTGTCATGTCCTGTTTCCCAGCTGTGCAAATGTGTGCTGATATTTTTACTCTTTCTCCACTGACATAGTCCTGACATGCATGTGCAACTCTTTATTAGAGGCAGTGTTTTACATCATGTTCTCATCTGCTATCTTCAGGTCAGTGCAATTTTAATCTCACCATTAATAAATATGAGGGACAAGTCATTTCCCTCATTACGCTGTTGGTCAAACACCTTATCCCACAACAGTGGAAGTCAGGTGTTGGCCCTCCACTCCAGCAGTGGCTCAGAGATCTGGAGAATGGGCACACGATGTGAAAAGAACTCAAGGGACTGGGACTAAACAGATGTGTAGCCTTAAGAAAACCACTTATCGGTGAGGCTAATCTGAAAAAAAGGCTTCAATTTGCTAGGGAGCATAAAGATTGGACCACGAGTCCACCTGCTCCCAGTCAGTCACACCCATAAACCCCTGGGATTTACTGAGTTATTCTAGCTCTACAGGTTTAATTCCATTTAGCTGAATTCACTAACGCAGAAACAAATAAACAAACAAACAAAGGGGTAGAATTAAGTAGGATTAAGCACTTAGTAAAGCATGCCAATACTATCAATCAAGACCAGACCTGTAAAGATAATTCGTTTTTTAGGTGCACAGGTTAATGAAATCAATAGCCACTAGACTAGTTACAGCTACAGAACAATTTGCCTGCAGAAATTTAATTTATATTGTACATAAAACCACATGAAAAGGGCTCCAATCACTATTATAAGTTATTACATAGAATCCCACATGCTTATCTTGAACCTTTAGTGACCCAAGGTCACTAATAAAATGCACTATTGACCTTAGGTCATGAAAGGTTCAAGATGGGATCAGGCATGAGGATTACTGTTTTAAACTGAGCTTGTGAAAGACTTTGGCTAAAAATAAGCCAATTGGTGGGGGTCACATGAACTAGTTGTTACACTCGACTCAGTTCACGACCGCTGAGCTGTTGAAGAAATCGTCGATGGCAGCCATGAAGTGGACGTTGAGCTTTTCATTCCAGGCGGTCCTGAAGATATTACTTTACTAAGCATTTGTATTTGTTTGTTTATTTATCATCCAAAAGAGGAAAATACACAATTTCACTCCAGCGGACTCTATCATGGGTCAGAATCAGCAAGTACAGGCTCAGGAAGAAGAGCTGGAGTTAATGAGCATCCAGGACCTCTACAAGTCTTTCATCGTGGAGTGCCCGAGTGGATCTTTGTACCTGCATGAGTTCAAGAGGATGTTTGGAGTACAGAACGGTACACCTGAATCAGAGTACATGGACAACATCTTCCGAGCATTTGACATGAATCATGTGAGTGACGAAGTAAAATGTTTAAGTATACAAATGAAAGTCCAAGCAATAATGTGGTCAGGGATGGTTCAGATTAAACTGATGTGTAGTCAGTTACCGAACAAAAACTAGATATAGATAGATTTTTGTAATTGTAATGTATATCAAAATCATCATTAAAAGGTACATCAAAATCAAATATTGAAAATACTGCAATTTATACTGAGAAATGAGTTCCTCAAATATTCTATTTTTCTCTGTAAACAACTCAAAACATTTTCAGTGCAAATAAAATGCATTTTTGCACAGGGTTCTTTATTTCTCCCTCAAATCGGCCACAGAGTTTAGCACCTGCATAAGAAACCCTGCAGGTCAGATGCACTTTTCATTAGTTAAAAGAGCAAAAAATCACCATTTTAGAATCGCCATATTGTGAGACAAAATTGAAAATAAATTGAGTAATCCTTGATGATGTAACTGTAATCTAAGTACACATATAAATGTAATCTGGGCTGATTACAGTTAGTTATTCTTTTGTAATTTGATTATGCAACTCCTGAATTTGGTGCCTCATTTGTGTTCTTGAAAACCTTTTAAAAGATCTGTCTTTACAATAATGAGCACAAGTCTCTTCCCTGAATCTGTCTCAGAATACTTTCCTTGTTGGCATTTCATTAAAAATGTTTCCCTGTTTTCAGGACAACACTATGGATTTTATAGAATATGTGGCCGCACTTCATCTCGTTCTGCGTGGAAAACTCGAAGATAAGCTGCGGTGGTCGTTCAAGGTGTTTGACAGCGATGACAACGGCCGTCTAGACAGACGGGAACTACGGAAGATAGTGAAGGTAAAAAGTGTTGATTTCATGAATTATAATTTCATTAAAACACATGAACCTTAAGGTATAATCTCAGATTCCATGTGTTTTCAGAGGACCAGCTTTATGCTGTTAATTATTATTTTACCAACTAGCAAACCCAGCGCTACTATTCATTCATTAATACAGTTTCAACTAATCTTTTCCTAGTAAACATGGAAAAGCAGCTTCTATTTCTGCGAAGAAAGCCATGTTTTTGCCATGGTTTTAGTCTGAGCAAAACACGTTCAGCTCCTCCAGGTAGTTATTAGATAATTGCAGAGTTGCAGTGTGAAACTGCTTATTAGCACTAAACAAACAGAGGAGCTGAGGGTGATGGGATTGTCGTTTTTTAGATTCAGTCATAACCCGATGTGTTGGACAGATTCTAATATTATGAAAGCATTAAGAGTTATTGCAATTGATCCTCTTATGAGTTACTAAAATACTTCAGTGTGGACCAAAATGATGGACCATCAGATCAACCAACAAAGGCCTACAGGCCATCAGATCAATCCTAGAAATATGCTGCTAGCGTGACTAAAAACCACACAATCTGTGAACAGCCTTTTAAGTACGTGATGAGAGATAGTAATTGCTGGATTTGTCTTTCAGATAATCTACAAGATAAAGAAAGGCTCTGTGCCGAATGAAACGGGAACAGGGAACCTCTCTGCTGAGGAGGTGTGTGAGCGCATCTTTCAAGAGGTCGATGTGAACAGTGACGGTACGTTGACTGCAGACACTGAAAACCAACAAACTCTTCAAATGAATCCCTCAGAAAATAAGGTTTCCCCGGCGTGCAACTGTAAATCATTAATTCAAAGTTGTTCTGCTCTGCTCCGCTGCAGGTCAGATCACACTGGATGAGTTTGTCAGCGGGGCTCAGAGGAGTCCGTGGCTGCGGAGCTTCCTGCAACTTGATGTCAACCCTAGCAGTTATGTCCAGAAGTACCTGTGCGACAGGAAACTCATGGGCCCCAAAGATTCCTGAGGGAGTTCAGTGTATTCAGACCGGCCTGCCAAACGGAAAGGAACTTGACTGTGGATGTATGGGGGAAAAACATGAACGAACAGTGTGTGATTCCTCTTGCCTTTGTTGTGGTGCAGTCGAAGGCCCGGAGCTGCGGTGACTTCAATGCAGCTTTCACGCCTACTTCATTTGGTTCGGTTAAAATGGACCATGGTCTGTTCGCTCCGTTTGTACGGTTTGTTTTGGCTGGTGTGAAACTTGTCAATCAAACTCTGACTGTGGACCAAACAACCGAACAGAGAACACTTGAAAAGGCTGGTTTTGGTCCAGTTCCCCACAGACTCCGGTGAGGTTAGTTTGTGATCCGAAAGTAAACAAACCAACCAAAGGATTTTATGATGTGAATTTAGCATGATTTTAAATGCTAAATTACTCATAAATCTCTCTGTTGATTGTGAAATCTGCTCAGGAGGCCGTCTTTTTCAATCTGTGTAAGCCATGCATATATTTATGCAAGTCATTTAGTCACATTTGAACACGTAAGCATGGGTATTTTCCCTGATTAACAGCCCAAAACCTGTTAAAACTGCTGCTTGTATCCAATTCCAACTCCCTGTACTGTATCAGTTCAGGAGGTCCATTAAAACGTGTGTCTCTCCTTCCCTCTCTGTCTCTCTGAACAGGGGTAAACAAAAATCACATTGCTGTGCTCTGTTTATTCTTTTTTTTCTCTTCACAACTTTTCTGCAAACTCACTGTAGAAAGGATATAAGGGGTAGATATTGAATTATTCATAACATGCAGTGCTATGCAAAAGAATGCTTACAACTGGTTATTTTGTCATGAGCTCTGTCTGACACCAGAGAGCATAAATATTCCCATCAGAAGTATTAAAGCGTTGCACAAACTTCTGTCAGTCACTGGAATTTCATTTCCCCATGTGGGTCCTGATGGTGCACTGATGACATTCGCCTGAACTGTCCAATCAATGAGTCGCCTGTCAGTCTGTGTAACTTCACGTCAGCTCCTCCTGCTTTGTTTCTAAAAAGTCCAAAGAACTAAAATCCAACAATGAATCATTTTTCCTTCCCATCTGTCAAAAGTTTTGACATTGTCAAAAAGCTGAATGTGTCACATAGCATAAAAAAAAGTTTGTTTTGACTCAAAACAAACTGTTATGTGATTTTAGCAGAAACTAGCTATTATGTTAAGACAATATCACTGAATTTGTGGCCAAATACTTCTTATAACTGGTGACTGGCAGCATACAATGTAATATGAGATTTTCCTAACACTACTATGGAAAAAAGTGCTCATGCTCAATTACTCTCGAAATCAAATGGGCCACAAAGAAAGTTTTATGTTGGGTAGAGAGATTTAAAATAAGGTCAAACTGATAAATTTGAAAATAAACAGATAAATAAAGTTTTAGCCCCTTTTATACGTCCTTCATAAGTTCTCCCCTGATTGGTAAACAACTGTGTCCTTTAAACACTTCCTCTTTAACATTTGAAAAGCCCAGGTTGCCCCAATGATCATCAGGGTTGTTTTCTCAGACTTGACAAAGCAGCTCTTCAGCCACAGAATAAATTTAGCAACTGATTCCACACACTGAGTGTTAGCCCCAGCGTGACTCCTCAGTCTTATGTAGTGCTGCAGTGCCCCTTTAAATTCTCTCTTTTTTTAGAATTAATTTTAAGTTGGTCAAGATATAGTATGCATTTGTAAATCATGGTTATTCTGTGTGCAATATACACACTTTGCAGGACGAGACAGGAAGTTTTTCTTTGGATGCATGTGGTGTATGATTACAAATGTTCTTGTAATTAAACTTTGCCTTTCTCAGCACAACTGTATGACACGTACCAAACAATGAACCATGGTTATCATAATTAACTAGTTCTCAGTCTTTAGATTTATGATAGCACACCATGATGTTTCCTATGAGATTTATGTAACATGATAGCGTATTTTTTTTACTTACCCTCTGAACTGGTGCTTGCATTTAATTATGGCACAAACACAAAATCTTGTGTAATAATACGTGTATAACGCCACTGATTAATGTGATACAGCATTAAAAGTGTTTCACTGAAGTTCCTTGCCCTCATTTTTGTACTGAAGTAGTGCAGTGCAGTTCCTACTTTGATAGTGCTATTACACACATATAGTACAAGGTTCATCTCATCTGATCAGACCACAAAGCAGAGCAGTGTCATGTTAATGTCCTGGTAAAGAAGACTGAACAGCCTCTTACTACACAAATGTCAATTCACACGATCTGCTACGTTGAATAGTATCAGAGATAAAGGTGAAAAGAAAAGTAAAGGACAAAAGTTGACATGCATGGACATTTTTTCCTTTTATTATCTGAGAATTTACAATATTATATTCATACTTTTTAAATTTTTTGTCTGGATTAAAAGAACAACCATTGACTGACGAGCAAAACTGGGCTCTGTGTGTGTGCACAACATAAAATTGTGGATGTGTGTTTATTGTCAAGGCTGTTAAGACCCACAGTATAAAAGACAGATTAATGAAAAATACAGCAAAGTGAATGTGAATGACTACAGTGATATTTAAAGCTACCCTTTGTGGGACTTATAATCCCCCCCTTTGGCGCCATCTGGTGGTAGCATCAACAATGTGTATGAGAAAGAAGAGGTTTACAGACTGCAGCACTTTCATTTCCAACAAATAACAACTTGGTACTTAACATTAGAAATAATAAAAATCTATAAATATAAAATTGCTCAAAATTATTTGGTAAGAGCACTAGATAATTATAAACAAAAATAATATATAATATATGTTTTGATTACAGGGTATTAGGTAGAAAGCAATTAATGATTCAGATGCTGAAAAGAATTGCCACATAGTTACATTTTTAATGTAGTTACAAGTTAGGAGATGGTAAGAAAGTTAAGTAAGTGTTATAACAAAGTGTTATAAATCAAGGTATGGTACGGTGAGGTATACTTTATTGTACCACAAGGAAATTTCTCTTGAACTCAAAGCTGCTGCATCACACAACCTTCTACAACCACACAGACATGAAGTAATAAAAGCAATAACAAAGTCATTAGTTTCAAATAATAAAACTGTGTAAAATCAGTCAGTTTCAAACAACGAAAACCATTAAGGTTCTTTAGCGGAATCAGATTTGGCTGTCCTATAGGAATAATTGATGATTCATCCTTTTATTTTTATTCTCATATGAGCCTACATGATTATGTTTTACCAGTTAGATTCATTTTAATGGCTTCTTTCGTCATTTGTGATGTGGAAATATCAGATTTTTATACAGTCAGAGAAATTTAAAGTGTGCATCTTTCTTTTGCTTAGTTATAAAATTTGAAAAGTTTACAGCCTGTCATGCTGTTACACTGCTCTGTGTACGATGACGCAGATAAAACTGAAACTGTTTCCCAACCACTCCCATTCAATCTTTAAAATGAGAAGTGTTCAGGGTTTGTGTATTTCACTTCCCTACATCTGCGGTGGATTCTGGTAGTTTTGGTCAGCCACTCTGTTACATCCACAGCTCATTTCCTCAATAATCTCGACGAGAAAACTGTCTACAAAAATCCAAAGAAGCTATTTGAAGAAAATGGCATCAGAACGTGGTAAGCCACCCTAACATGTATTTCAAATATTGATTAGAGGTCCTTAATTATTGTTGAAAATGTGGTGCAAGAAATTTCTCAGTGGAGATTTTTTTTAATGTGTTATAATGTTTTAACATCAGCAGGTTTAAGGTAAGTTTAAGTGAGGTATTATGCCTTGAAAAATATTATTTTTTTTATTCACACCATGACAACAATACTAAGGGAACTTTACAAGCAATAGACGTAACTCAAATACCAAGCAGCTGTTTTACCACTGAACATGCTTTTCAGATGATGCCCAGCTAAAATGCTCTCTGCCACATATTTCCCCGCAGTTATTTCCCCAAAATAATTATGTTTTCCATAGTAATTATTAATCACTTGTTTTGTTTAAATGAAGTTAAAGATTTGTTGGCACAGACTAAATAGTTTATTAATTCCTCTTTCTAAGCTAAGTGATTGCATCACCAGTCATAACAGTTCAGTCAGTTCAGGTTGAGGAGTTAGGATACATAATGAACACCTCTACACTGCATTTGCTGTGGTGAATGCAATATGCACATATATAAATTGGGGGTGATGAAGCTGTGGTGAAGAGGAAAACTCCCCGGGGTCTAGACATTGGTGGTGGTGAGGCGGCGAGGAAGAGGCTGGGTGAGGTGAAGTGGGTCCGAACACGTGGAGGAGGGCCGCGCGATTGTCTGTATGACAACTGATGGAGCAAAGACAGAACCGATTTAAAGTTTGGCAGCAGCAAATTGACTGGCTAACAAGACCGTGGCAAGTTCCGATTGGATAGTAAAGAGGAAAGTGAACACCCACAAAGAGGTGATTAGAGAGAGCAGGAGAAGTGAGAGAGAGTAAAGGAAGGCTGTGAATGAATGCACCTCATTTGACATTGTTTTGTCTGGCAGAGCCATTCACTGGATAAGGAAAAAATTAGAAAAAAAGGGGGATTTATAACTCATTAATTATTAATGATCAATCAATTTTTAGCTTTTTGAACTATCAGTTAAGGAAGATGTACAAAATTTTCAACTCAAATAGGATGCCAAGTCTACTTACAGACAGGTGACACCTTTAGAAACATGAAACTTTGCTGCATTTTCCTTTAATTTGTGGCCCGTCTGTAGAATTCTGTCACAAAACATGTTTTCGGTTGATGATACAATAAATGCAGTACATCATTTAATGTGATGAAGAGGTGAAATAATCATTTTGTATAGAAATATGTTACCCACTGTAAAGTGTAAAGTGCTGGAAAAGCTTGAAAATGCACCTTGAAAATGTATCAATGTTGAATTTGATTTTGGGAAAGGTGTGCAGACCCTGAAATTGTGATTTTAGTTGACGTGCAAATCTGATCTTGAGGACCTTAGAGCAGACAAGGTCTTGGGGATCCCCTGTGATTTCTGGCACCCCCCTTCAGGGACCCCAGGTTGGGAATCAATGCTTTACATCATTATAACTGCCAGGGTTCTGATCTTTGTCTGTCCATGACCTCCCCAACCCTATTTTTTTGTTACGACATCAGAGATATTTCTTTATAACCTTCAGAATAATTTCAGTAGTTGAGGATCAACCTGTTTGAGTTTATAACATTTTAACACTTTTTGCTGATTTGGCTTTCACAGGAATGAAAGATGAGTTTATTGCCCATCAAAAATGATTTTCCTTCAGTGGTCCTGCTGCCAGACTTTCACTTCAAGATGTTTCATTTTTAACAGTTTTCTGTTTGTCAGACTAAGTCCAACATTTATTGCAACCGCTTTTCAGACCCAGATGAATCATTTTAAATGAAATCATTACAGTGGATTAACTCAGACGAGCAATAAATCTGTGCAGAGCTTTTGTGTAGAGTTCAACTTGTGGGGAGCTTACTGTTTTGACAGAGCTGACCTTTGAAGGAACAGGGAGTTTATAATTGAGGAAGCTATGTAATTAACTGCGTCACTCCAATCAGTGTTATATAACCCTGCTCTGAATATGAACTTCCCCAGAAAAGTGATGCAACATTGTTTGCATTTAAGCCACAGTCATGCTTGTCGCAATCAGTTAAGGAGAGTCCTAACCTCCTACAGCAAAGGTTTAGATATATATTCAAACATAATATCTATGTTGTTTAATTCACACCACTTTGCTAGATGTGTGCCACTTAAAATGAGAAGATAACTGAGCCTTTTTTCAATTCGCTTAATTCTTTATGTTGAATAAATCCCTTGTAACATCAGAAACTTGTAGGAGAAGACATAATTTAGCCCATGCTGACAAACCACCAAACCAAATGACTTTCGCTTTCCTACTTTCTTGGGTGACTGAGCTTTAACTCACCTGTACAGTTAAAAAAAAACAAGACAATGATCAGAAACTTGGATCAGGTGTACTACAGTATCCTTTGTTCAGAGTAAACCAAGTGCCAAATCCTGGTTTATCATAAGTGAGATAAGGATTTTTGAAAAAACAGAAGGGTTTGGGACTGATGTAGAAATAGCTGTTTCTGGTTTTGCTTTGTGAGATTTGAAGAATTTGTGAGATTTGAAGAAGGATATAAAGGCAAGAAGGACTACGCACTGTAGTACCCTTAAGCACTGGTGCACTTTTGGTGGGTTGGGTTAGCTGACCCTAACCCTGGTGTTAAGAAAAAACACAACACACAACTGCTGTTAGATAAAACATGATACAGTGCCCCTTAGGGTGGCCTTCTAGTGGACAAAACATGTTGACGTTTTGCAAACTTTTGTGGCCTAGAACGCACTTCTAGTAGAGAAAACACAATATAGGCTGTCCTATGTGCTAGAAAAGAAATGACCCCTAGCTCATGGTGGGAAAGGGAACGTAACATTAACCAGCTGTAAGTGGTAAAGTAAATTATTTAACACAAGTCTGGGAAATTGGCAAACAATACAAAAAGAGGGAAGCGAAACTACAAAAGGGAAAGGGCCGATGGGTGCTGCTCAACACAACGTCAAATCCTACGTGTGTGTCAGTTTCATCAGTCTTTAGATCTGAGGCCTGGCCCAGTCCTTTTAACAAAAACAAAGTACCGTGTCCTACACAGAACACATTACTCTAACTGTCATATACATGAAACCACAGCAAGAGGCACAGCTGACGCTCTCGCCAAGCTTATGTAGTGTTGGTCCCCAGCTGCATCTCAGTGACTGGTGGACAGGCGTAGGACGGCACTAATCAGTAGGCCGGACAGGAGCGGGAAGATGGAGAGGGCCAAACCCAGGGATATTTTTTTTAGTGTGCCATTGTCCTTATGTGCATTTTATTGGGTACAGTTTGCAGACCTTTTTTTTCCATATTTTCATCACTATCTTCTGTCTGCCTTAAACAGTATTGGGATATGTACAGCCACGTTGCATTGTTCTTTACAAGGTTTCCCAGAAAACTCTGTAAACCTGCTTTATGCCCAGGTGTTAATCATACTGTAAACTTACTCATTCATAATACAGGAAACAGTTGGGAGGCAATGGACCTGTCAGGACGGAAACTGAAGTCCCTTCCTCAAGATCTTCTGAAAGATGCATTAAGTGTGGATTTGCAGAGGAACAGACTAAAACGGGTCACCGGCATCTCCAGATTCACCCACCTGATGGAGCTGAATCTCTCCAGGAACAAGATCATGGAGTTTCCTCAGGAAATGCGCAACATGCACACACTGGAGACACTCTACATGAACCAGAACAACATCAGATCCATTCCAGAGGGAATCTTCCCACATCTCAGAGGGTTAAAGTTTTTAAAGCTAAGTGCCAATCGCTTGTCCAAACTTCCTTCTGATATAAACCAGTGCACCAGTATCACTTACCTGAATGTTTCCAAGAACTGCCTGCAAAGCATCCAACCACTGGTTGGTCTCCCTAAGTTGAAGGAGCTTTTGGTTGAGAAGAATCAGCTGACCGAGCTCCCGTCCCAGCTCTTCCAGAATAGCACCTGTGACCTGACTGTATGCAAGGCCACGGGGAACCCGCTGAAGTGCCCGCCAGAGGAGGTCTGCGCCGGAGGGGTCATGGACATTCAGAGCTACTTCCGTCAAATGGAGGTGAACCCGAACACACACAGTGCCTGGACAGTCAAGACCATGTTCCTGGGCTCCTCCATGGCTGGGAAGTCAACACTCTGCCGCAGCCTGAGGGAAGGGAAGCCCGTGGCAGTGGCGGTGGAGGACCGGACTGAAGGAATTGAGATCAGTCAACTCTACTCCCAGGAAGTCCGTTTCCTTTTCTGGGACTTTGCTGGGCAGGAGGAGTACTACCTGACACACCATGTCTTCATCACACCACGAGCTCTCGTCATCCTTACCATTGATTTAGCCAGGTAAGTAACAATTTCGATTAATTATCTTCCAAAACAGTGGCTCCTAGTCTTTCTGGATTTTGATCCCTTGATGGATCAGACTACATCATATTCATGTGTTCCCAGATTGTTACTAGCATATATCAAATTACATTACTAAGGTTTCATTACTCGCCAAGAGACATGTCAAATAACCCTACTTGACAAAGATCATGAGATAAGACAAGCCATTCTCATTCCCAACCCATCAAATGCAAATGCATCAATGCACTGCTCCCACAGTGGCTCATACAGAGTGCACAGTCACTGTTAGTGGCTGAAAGAGACACACCAGGCTTTTAAGTGACTTGAATGTAAACCCATCTGCTACTGTATGAGATGCTCCGGGCTTTCAGCATAGTATAAAGAAGGAGAAGTCTGTCATTGAAGGAGGGTGTGCAGATGGATGGCTAAAACAAATACAAGACTTTTACCCAGGAGACTGAGGATCGTGTCACTGTGAAAACCAAAACATAATTAAAAGTTGTAAGGTACACAATTTTCTGTGCATTGCATGACTTGCACACAGATGTGCCAAACAAACAAGCTAACATCAGGTTGCTGATCATACTGAGCCAAACGTGTTTGCTAACCGTCCACAGACGCTAACATGAACTTTAACATTAACGTACAAAGTGACTCATCATCCAGGTGCGTTGCCGTGTGTCTGATAAAGTTTGATGAGGTTGCTCCAGCATCCGTTAGCCCTGCCGATGTTACATTTTTTTAAATTGGGCTATCTGTGAAGTTTTTTAAGATAAAGTTTTTGTTTTATTTTTCAATACTGGAGGTTAGAGCATGACAGTGAATCATCAGCCTCTATATGAACATGAACACAGATCATTTTAACCCGGAAAAATAAATAAATAAGGAATATTTTATTTTACTTTCTCTAATCCCTTGGACAAGGTGTCAGTTGTATTTGTCTTTGCACAGTTGGTTCGAGCGGTCCATTCAGAAATCCAGAGTTTATGGGGGGGTTCCACTTTAATATCAACATTTTTTTGGCAGTTGTCAGACCTAAAAGAACAAGTCTACTCTGAGATTTGGTGACATGAATGCTGAATGCTGAATCATCATTTAGAAGCAGAGCATCATGTAGATCAGGAATACTAGTTCCAATTACATCTGATTGCACATGTGCTTCACTACAACAAAAATGCTTAACAACTGGACACATAAATGGAACACACCAGCACAGACTCACAACACGACTGTAGACTCTTGAAGTTATTTAAGGTTATTTTTTCCTGTTGAGTAATCCTATTTGCACAAGTACAAAACACACACAGTATTGTGTATGCTGCCCATGACAAAATGATTTGATTTTTATTTTCAATCAGCTACAGCATTGTAGACCCACAGTCTTTCAAAGACCAACTGTGGTTCTGGATAAACAACATACAGCTGCGCGTGCCAGACTCTGTGGTCCTGCTGGTGGGAACACACTGCGACCAGTGCAGAGATGAGGAGGAGGTGATGGAGAGAAAGAAAGACATAGAGGAGAAGGTGAAAGCCATGTTGGCAAACAGGAGGATGGTTTTAAACCACCAAAAGGAAAATCTGGAGGACAGCGCAGACCTCTCTCTGTTTATGGACCAGCTGGATGAACTGGATTGTCTTTTGGAATATAATTTGAAGGTGCTGATTAATTAATGGTTTGATAAGTTTTTAGATCATTTGTATCTGTGTGTGCATTGATACACATCTTTTTATCTGTTGAATTTTTCTATTCTAATTTTAGAGAACATTTTATTTCAAGAAAAACACTATGAAGATCCATTAGTGTGTGAACTTTTCTCATCTTGCCTATACAGCCTTACACAGCTGCCCTTAACCTTCCTTTTACAATGTAGGTTTTGGATCTTGTAACTATTGACTGCACAAAGACTGAGGAGATTGCAAAACTCAAAAGTCACATACTGACATGCATCCAATCAGAGAGCGAGTCTCTGTGCTCTGAGAGCATCTTACCGAAAAGTTACGAATCGGTGGAACAAGCCATTCATACACTTGCTGCACTACAAGAAATTCCCCAACATGGTAAGCCACTTTTAACTCCAATTATTTCAGGTATTATTCACATTTCTTATGTTGATTTTGCACCTTAATTGCTCTGTTTTGTATATCAGGAATTATTCAACTCGAAGAATTGAGTGATTTAATTCTAAACCATGTTGAACTGAGCGGAGAGAGTCTCCACTCCATCCTCCGCTTCCTCTTGCGATATCTGCACCGGATTGGGGTGATCATTTGGTATGAAGATATCGCTATGCTCAGCGACAGAGTGTTTATCCAGCCGTCATTCCTCATCTCAATGTTCAAGGTCAGCAGATCCTTCTTATTTCCATTAGAGAAAATTTTAAAAATTACTGCTTAATGTTTGCCGAATGCATAAATGTCTGTTTATGAGCTGTAAGAAATCATCATAGATGTTTATTTTCAATTGTCAATCATTTAAGTTGAGCAATATGTCAATGGAGCAGTAGGTTTGCATGATTTGGCAAAATTCATTCATTAATATTTACTGGAGGAAAAAAAACAATTTACAATTTGTGTTGATGTAATATTTGTTGGGGTCTGTTCCAAACAAACTTGTTTTTTTTTTTAAAAAACATCTGGTTAGCAAGATTTTTAGGTCAGGGCATCTCTGCAGCATGACAGTACTTCATTATAATGTTGTTTTTTCACTTATTTTGCCTTTTCAGAAAATTGCAATTTGGTTCTGGTTCAGTGGATACTACACTTTGCCATACTGCAGTTTTCGATAATATTGTGATTAATTCTGCAACCCTTGTCCAGCGTGTGTATTTTAGGAGTAGTGGGCTTTTGTTTTCAGAATAGCAAGAGCTGATTAATTTACAGTGCAGGACTCGTCACTTGTCATTGTCAAAGTATACTGTTGCACTCATGAAGCTCCAGCATCCCTGCAGCCTGCAGACAACCTGCCTGAGCTTCGAGTCTGGGGAGGAGGGGGTTGGGGGAAACAGCTCACTTCAGCCATAGATCGTATGAACATATTAAATAGGGATTCAACCTATTCAAGACACCATATGGCTCCAGCTCACAATTTAGACTGTGGTACTCAGGCTCTTTCGTATTCCTCCTTTGAGTATTTTCACACGATTCACAAACTTTTCTCCTCCTCTTTATGTAAATGCAGACCATTGTGAGACATGACCTGGTGCAGCAGCTGGAGGGGGTCTCTAGAGACCTTCTCATGCAGGAGGGGGCTCTGGTGAAACAGAAGTTCACCTGGTTGGATGACTTGAGATGCAAAGGCATCCTGCACAACGCGGCGATGCGCATCTTGGTCCGCAGAGAGTTAGAGAAACTGATCGCGGACGATGACGACTTAGTTGCAGAGGTGGTGGGAACCAAAAGGGAGGAAGGTATAATTCTCACCCTGCTGCAGTATTTTGAGGTCTGCCTCCCCGCTCTCACTGGAAGCCCCCTGAACCCTCAAGCGCCGGAGTTCATCCCCGGTGAGAAACAGTGGCAGTCAGCAAAGGGGTCCAGGAGAGATCCAGATGGAGCCTGTCTCTTCCCCATCTACCTCAAGGACGACCTCATAGTTTGCAACAAGTGGGGTGAGGACAAGCAAGATGACATCAGTGTTCACGTGTATTTCCTTCCTGAGATTCCTCATGGCTTCTTTCACAGGTAGTAACTTTTTTTTTTAATTACCTCATGAGCATCAGCTATGGCGATTGTTTAACAGTGAAGATGATAACATATTGTGTTCAATTTAGTTTATTTCATCAATACATATTTTCACAATGTAAATCAACTTAAACAAACTTAATGCTGTATTAATGTTCTTGATTTAGTAAGAATATCCATAAAGTCCTGCTTCTGTGTTGTTATTATAAAGCGTATAATAAGGAAACGGTCATTTTTGGATGTTTTTTAGACTATGAAACACAAAACAAACTGTGGTAATCAATTCTTCAGTCCAGATTTGGGGACTGACTGATAGAGAGGAGAGCAAGTGTTGGTCTTCACATGTGTATGAAGAAGGAGGTTAAACGCACTTCGACTGACTCGCGAGGACTGCAGGCCTGTCCAGTGCTCTCAAGGGCGAACTCTTGGAGCACACAGGCTATTTTATTCAATTTTTTGTGGTCTATCTTCCAATTTGTTGCTGTGATAAACTCACAGTGAGTTTGAGGTGCTCTTTGGATAGGGACACGTGTGCACAAGAGAAAGCGACAGCCAAAATTTCCAGTTAAGTTGATAAAGAATAATAAAAAATATAGCAATGATTAAGAAAATATATGTCAAATGCAATAAAATTAAGAAAACAAACCTGGCAACTACTGCTTAAAGGCTAATAAACCTCATCAATAAGTTCTGACCATGCTGCATTCAGGGTCAAGCTCTGACATGGGGAGCTGTGGTCCACTCTAGGTTTGCAGTATTTTGCAAAAAATATCACCAAAACCTTCAGAGATTTTCCAGACTCTGTCTAAAAAGCACTCGATGAACATTTCTGTTAAAAACGTGGTAAAGATAAGTTGGATTTGTCAGTTAAAAGGTACAAAGGTGGGAAGGTGTGATGACAGAATTTCAGCGATACCATGCTTGATTCACGAATTTCCAAATGTTGCTGCAAGAAATATTATGTTTATAAACTTGGATTATAGATGAAAATTAAACTCATGGACTCCTGAAGTTGACTATTCTGCACATACAACTCTTGACTTACAGCTGGAAATGTTTTTATTTTTGCATTGAAAAACAACATTAAAATATGTCACTAATCATCAGAGTGATCATCACGACTTGCTCCCTGTACCCGACTCACTGGGTGGGCAGAGAGCAGTGTCTCCTCTGCTGTGGAAACAGACTGGCTCTGGTGAGGCAGCAGAATAAAAATGGAGATTCGTTCATAGAGATCCGCTGCAGGAGACCCGACAGGGATGAAGGTAAAAATCCACGATCGCCTCACCATAATGGCACCAAATACTCTGCACGGCTACAGCTCGGGCACAGCTTCACTGTCCTCAGGGTTTCGGCAGCTGTGGGATCTGATCCTGGCGGCGATGTCCAAGCTGTTTGTGCTGTCCAGGCAGTGGCCAGGACTGACTCATCAGGTCCACACACCCTGTCCAGAGAGAGGCTGCCCACACTACTTCACCTGGAGGGACTGGCAGGAGCTCAACAACACCGACTTCTATAACCTGTAAGTGTTGCAACAGTGTGTCTGATAGCCTTGATAATGTGTTGTACAAATCAAGAAGAGGTCTGGACGAGATCTTTAGATAAAGAAGAGTCACATCCAGGAGAATCCTTGTGACTGTAGAGAAGCTGCAATGTTTTTGATTCAGGTGGATGGAGGCGTTTTGGATCCTGGAAATACCTTAAAAAAAAAGTGATAATGTTACTGAGCAGCCTTCTGAGTTTTTGAAAGGTAGTTTGACTTTTCAAAGGGGATACATTTTAAAATGTGCAGAGAGAATGCAGGTCTTCAGAAATATTCATGAACGATTGTCTTATGATTATTTTTTTATGAAACTTGTCTAAAAAATTTCCACCTGTTAGAAATGTTAAAAATACAACTTTCTGTGACCTTCAACTCACACTATGATTGCTTATTTAATGTTTTGTGTTTCGTGTGTTTTAAACTCCAGGTATTGTCAGTATAATATCCTTCTGTTTCTATCCTCAGCAGTGCAAATGTATTTTGATTGAAGGTATCAAAGCTGACAGTAAAGAGTTTACTGTTAACAGGTTAGCTGCTAGCAGGTATATTATGACTTGGACTGATTTGTGTCTCAAGCAAAGATGGCACAGTCCCACATTTCATGCTTTGTCTTTTTTGTCTTTCTTTAGTGTGAAGGAGGAGAAATTAGTTTGCCAAGGAGGCCACACACGGCGGACAGAGCTGATCTTTCCAAAAGATGAATAAATGTTTACATCAATAAATACATGTGAGGTAAATACAAACAGATGTGTGCTTTGAATTTTCTTTTCAATTAATCGACAAAGTGTTTTCACATTTTATTTTAATTAGAGTTGCAATTTTGTGATTGTTCTGAAAACAAATGGATGTGATAAAAGTTAATGTGGCATCTTTTTTTTGCACAGAAAATGCTGCTTGCATTTAATTGCACCACTGATGTAATTATCCTTAAAATTACGTTGTGATAACAAATGTAAACAATTGACAACATCCTTGAATACCACCGTTTCACTTTTATCGTCACCTCAACAAATCCCAAGTATATTATTTCCCTTTCTTCTCATGTTGCCTTCAAGTGCTGTCAAAAAATTGCAGATTTTGACTTCCCTCCCACGTGCTTCCTCCCTTTCTTTGCTTCTCTACTTTGAACCTCAAAGGGGACAGACTACGACATATAGGAGAGCAATCAGGATGCAGTTAAAGGACTTGGCATGCTGGATCAAAGAATGGACAGATCAAACGAACAAATGTCTTCCCTCAGCTGGCACTAAGATGATAAAGTCATTTGGAAGCACACTGATGTCCTTCACATGAAATATTGCCTTTGCCGTGGCGTTTGCCAGGGTTGTAAGGATCACTATTCCCTGAGTGACAGAAAACTTTAATTTCGGGGGGATGATGTGATGATGGATTCTGAGACTCTGTAAAAACATTTGACAGGTGGCCGTGTTTCCATGAACATATTTTTATGATGCACATTTTGCACTTTTGAAAGTTCATCTGAAGGAGAGTTAGTGTGTTTAATGGAGGATGGAAACACTAATGATACATCCATGATCACCCACACAGATCTGATAGAGGTCCGAAACATCGTATTTCACCATTTTAGGGGACGTCATTAACTACACCCTCTTCTTCTGCAGTCGTAAAATGGTTTTCCAACTGGAGCACTGGTGCAAACTACAGTTACAGCTGAAACAATTCATGCAAATTCAACCAATCACAGTGAATTCTGCACAACCTTTTCCACAGATTTGACCAATCATAGTAGCTTCCCCCAAGTTCCACCAATTATAGCAGTCCCCCGTGCAAATGTCCTACATGTTATATTACTTACTTTTTTACTATTTTGACTTTTTTATCATGGATGCTGAAAAGAACATGAGGTGTGTCACTGTTTTGACATCTATCGATGCTGTGTGCAGTTTTATTTTATGGTTTTGTGCTTACTGTTTTGACTTTTGAGTTAGAGCTCCAGAAATATGTTGCTTCTTTGTGGAATGTCACCCCTCTTTTCACTTGCTCCTGCAGTTTCATTGTGGAAAAAAAAGCCTAAAAACACTGCAGCATGCATCACACTATTTTAGAGACGCGGCTGTGCTGTGTAAACAAGTCAAGGTATGTTGCTGCATTTATTTGCAGGAAAATGTTTGATGTTTCTTTATTAATCATTAGAGCATGTCTTTGATAGGAGCTCTGGTGTTTGCAAGTGAATCTATAAGAAAGAAAGAAAGTAAGGAGGAAAAGAAGGAAAGAAAAGAAACTCTTCTACTGTCATCATTGCTGCTCACAGTCTGTCTGTCTGAATATTGCCCTCTGCTGGTTCACTTCTGACACGACTCCTCAATAATCTCAGTTCTTCTTAATAAAATGTGAACATACTGTCTGCAGTGTTACTGATTTGTCAGTTTTTTGTTTGTTTTAGAGTGTAAGGACAACTCCAGCAGCTTTTATTCTCAACTAGTTTAAGGGATGATAGTCTGGATTAATAAACTACTGTAAAGGTTGTAGATCTTTAGGAGAATTTGCACCTGTTACACGCAGATCAGTCACATAGATTTGTTTAATACATTGCGTCAGATATGTCCTGACCACTGACATGCACCTCACTGGAGTCCACTTCTGTTTTTTTTCTGTCTGTATTTTTCATCCAGTTCCAGCCCTCTCCTCTCTGTGGGAGCTCCTGCTGCCTTCATGGTCTCCTCGTAAACTGCAACTTTTGGCTGTAATAGTAATGTGTCGTGTTTTTGAGTGCATTCAGTCTGAAGAAATTAACAATTTATAATCGGACAGAGAAGCAAAACAGTTCGCCTGGTGGAGGAGCACATTATTACTGTCCTGTAAAAAACATTCATCCCCAAAATATTAGATTATCATGAACAAAACAATGAACAAAAGACAGCCTTGTTTTCATTTGTTTTAATTTTTGTGATGATATGTTAAAAAGCATTTAATCCCTCAGTTTAACTTCAGAATCACCAAACTGTGATTTGGTTTTAACTGGATAAAAACAGACAGATAGTCCTACAACAGGCTTTATAAACATGCAACTAGGTCTACCTTATTAAAATCACATTCTTTAGATCTCACGTGAAATTAGTACTAACTGTGAAAATATTTTTTCATATTAAAGAAAAGAGGTGCATGGTTATAGGTAGGTAGGTGATTGACACAAGTTGCAATACTGAATCTCACTAACATTGACCAGACACTGACAAACAGTGGTTATATTTTAATTTTCTGATCGAAATTGTTGCAGTCGAGTAATCCTCAGATATTAAGGCCATGTCCCTGCTATCCATATTCTACATGTATGCCTTGTATGTTCAGTTTGAATATTTCGTTCAATATAAACATGTAGCTTCAAAGGAGATCTGGGAAAAGCTCTTGCAGAATTTATAATATTAAACAATGTGGAAAAGATGATTTAGCAACCTTAAAGTGAACTGTTAATTTAAATTTAAGCCACGCCCTCCTCTTCACCTCTAAATGTCACAATCTGGCAACAAAGGAGATTTAATTATGTCACAAACAACATACACAAAGAAAAAACAATGAAAAAATGAGTAAAGCATACTATAAATGATATATAGCACAAATAAGTGTGTTATGCATAAGACTGAAGCGTGTTTTTTGAGTTATTACTGATTGTAAGTCGTTTTGAAAAGCTGTAGATTCTGATAGTCCAATATCTTAATCAAATGAGCTGCAATTTTTCGATCAAGGTCAAATTTGTCACATCATATCATTATAAATGAAGCATTATGGTACAACAGAGATGCCCTGGTTTCTCTCAGACTTGCCAGATGTAAGGGAACATACTTGTTTTGCACTCAGACACTGTAAATAATGCAGTGCTTGGCCATGAAAGCATTTATGCATTTACATTACCTGCTGCCAGATACTTATTAGCAAATTAAAAATGTTCTATGGGCTCTTTTGTGGTAGGCAATGTAACATATTAGCCTATTCTGTATATTCTGTTGTTGCTTTAAAACCTAAACTTAAATTTTTCCTCTGTAGCTGTGCCTTTCAGTGCTCTGGTCAGCACATCTAAACTTTTAGTTTTATTTTATTTTAGCGACACTCATTTCTTTTACCTCACGTGCTTTTATATCCTTACTGGTCAGCTGTTGGTTTTGAATATTTTATTTATTTTACTCATCTTTTTTTCCTTTTACATGCTTTAATTCTCATGTCATGCTATTTCACTGGTCGACTGCTGGTGTCAAGATTATTTTAATTTATATCCCAATTGGTTTAAACTCCAGTAGCCTATTTTTTATGCGCTATATTATTGTGGCTACAGCTTTTGCAGCACATTGTGTGTCCACCTGGAATGAAATGCTTAGGTACATGCTAAGAGGGTCAATAAATTAATTCTAGGTGGGTTCCATAGTGAAATACATTTTCCAAATCCTTAAGAATATTATTTAGTCGCTCATGCACAGTTATGCTGAGTGACCATTTTTCCCACAGCCACTGAAGGCAGCACCCTATCGCAGCATCGTCGGACCTCTTCAGGTGTCTGCTGGGCGGCCGCACAGCGGAGCCAATGGAGGAGCGATAAGTCGGCGGCATGGCGGACAGAGAGAAGCGGAAAACCAGCCCGCCGTCCGACCGCAACGTCCAGGTGAACTCTCCGGCCAGCTTCAGGTAAGAGCCCCGGCAGAGGGACCCTGCAGGGGGGGAGAAGGAGGTGGTTGGGGCGCCTGAGCAGGCTGTGAATGAGCGATGAGTTTCGGGCTGGTGCCGCTGGCTCTGCTCGGAGCCGCTGCAGCTGGGTTTGGCTCCGCTCAGCTCTGCGGGTTGGAGTCGGCGTGTTGTTGAGTCGCATGTTTGGCGTTTGGGCGTGTCTTCTCCCCCGAGGACCGAGCCGAGCCGTGGGCTCCCTGCAGCTGCTGCAAAACATACATTTTTAAACATGTCGCATACTTTCTGATAATCTGCTCCAACCACAAACCCCTGTGATAAAAAGAGGCGGTGCGAGTTCCAGTTCAGAATAATGACTTTTTATTGGCCTTGTTTTCTGATTCACGCTGTTTTCCCGTCGCCTGCATCAATATACTTTTACTGGAGGTCAGTTTTCCTCTACAAAAACTACATTATGAGCTTGACTTGCAACAGAAACACCAACCCGTGACTTAATGTGGTGGTGGTGCACATTTATGGTTTTATTAACAGAACTCTAACAGCATATTGATCTCCTATCACTGTAAAAGCCTGATAGAGAAGCTCTTATTGAATGTGCAAGACTCATCAGCCTTATCAGAGCTGTAGTACTATCTCATCTACAGCCGCAATGATTAATCAATTAGTTGTCAGTTATTAAAAGTAACCCCCAACTATTTTTTTATGATCGGTTAATTGGTCTATGTGTGTTTTTTTTTTAAGAAAATAAAAGTTAAAATTGTCCAATTCCAGCTCCTTAAATGTGAATATTTTCTGTTCTCTTCAGTCGTCTATGTCAATAAACATAATTTCTTTGGGATTTGGGCAGAATTAGTCGAAGTTAATCGTTCGTTGCAGCACTAATCCTTGTCAATTATTTTCTTTCTTGTAACTAAATCTGGTCCCTCACTAAAACAGTTACTTATTAAAGTATAAAAAACTGTTTTGATAATTGATTAATTGTTCAAGTAATTTTTCATGCAAAATGTCAGAATATGCTGTTTTCAGCCTCTCATATATGATGATTTCCTGCTTTTCTTTGTTTATGAACATATTAAACTGAATATCTTTGGGTTTTAAACCACAAAACAAGACATTTAAAGACATCACCTTGGACTTGGACATTTTTTCATTATTTCCTGACATTGTATAGACATTGCAGCTCTTGATCAAAACATGACAATTAACTTTATTAAACATTTAAGCCTGTTTCTGTGAGCTTTGTGTTTATTTGTAGAATAGAAGCTGCATATTTGTCTAATAAAATTAATTGTTTTTGAATGTGTAATTTAGCAGCGATACACTTCACAGTCAGAATTCATGGCAATTTTCACAATCAGTTACTGGGAATTAATTTATGCTGATGCTGATTACAGTTGAGTATTTTCTGCTTTTGTTTGTTTCATATCAGTCTAACTTATAGAACCACAACTAGCAATTATGTTTATTATCGATTAATCTGCCAGTTATTTTCACAATTAATTGTTTAGTCTACAGTTTCTTAAAATTGCTTCTTTTGTCCAGTAAACAGTCCAAAACCCAAAGACTCTTCATTTGCTATCATGAATGACAAAGAAAAACAGCAAATCCGTACATTTAAGAATCTGTAACCAGCAAGTGTTTGACATTTTGGCTTGAAAAATGACTGAAACTTTTAATTTTTGATTGTCTGATCAATTTGTCGACTACTCATTACAGCTCTGCTAATTGCAATCTCTTGTTTCATGTTCTTCAGGCTGTAGAATCAGTTTGGGCTCTTTGGGAACCTGTGATGGGCATTTTATAATGTAGAATTAATAAATCATCAGTTGCATGAAACCATAATTGATTGTTTAGTCGACAGTGATGACAGTGATGACAGTTACCTGGGTTACCTAACCCAGAGTTCATCAGGTAGGTGGTCGCTCAGTCAGAGCTAATTCAACCTGCAGAGCGGCTCAACATGTTAGAGAGATGAGCAGGGTGAGGGATTAACCGCATGCTGTCGGCATGCTCTTACACTCTGTGACACACACACACACACACACACACACACACACACTGAGAGATCCTTACAGTGTCGCACGGGGAGAAGCTGTGATTTTTCAGTAGCGTTACTGGGAGGAAGGAGGCCTGTGATCAATATTCCCCAGTGAGACAGCAACACACAGAGAGAGAGAAACACACACACTGAAACACACACCCTCAGGCCGAGTCTCTCCCCGTCTCATTAGCCGAGCTGCAAACGGGCGGATCCACAACCATCTTTCCTCAGATTTTCATCGCAGTGGCTTGAGAGTCGTGTTTGATCTGACATCAAAATATATAAATAAAATAAATCACGGCCTCAGAGTCTCACAGAACAAAAATCAAACCGTTAGGGGAACATGAGCCGCAGATTCAGAAGCACAACAAATTAAAGAAGCTTTGATGATCCAAATGTGAAAAAAGTGTTTTATCATCACCAGAATTCAGAAACACAAGACAGAACTACCAGAGTCATTAATGTTGCACAGAATTAGCTGTAAGTCAAACTTGTAATTTATTTATGTGAATAGTTTTGTAAAAGTCAGTTACATGGAAAGAAATATAGTTTGGACCTTCAAAATAAGAGTTTTATGATAAAAATGCTGTCAGCTGTTTAAAAGAAAGCTTAAAAAAGTTCAGGAATCAGGAATTATGGTTTGAAACCTAAACTTGTTTTTCTCATGATGTGTTATCTGAGACGTCACCGTATTGATTGATACATTAGAGTTGTACTTGACTCGAGAAAGGAGCCAGATAATCCACAACCTCGGGGTTTGGCCCAGTCCCAGAGCAGCCATATGTTGGCATGTTTTCCTCCCTGCCTCCACACACTGCGGTCGAATCCTCCGTCTCTCCCCGACCTGCTGCTGTCAGGGAACAGACCGTCGATCTGCTGCCGTCTGTGCAGCTATCTGTGTGTGGAGATATTCAGGAGGCGCTCACCTTCATCTCAATATTCAGTGAAAGGCTTTTTAGTTTTTCAAGCGTGTGACCCCATTTTGAAGCCCCTAAAATTACACAAACAGATCAACAGCAGCGAGCGTGTGCAGCTGAAGATATTCACACTCGCTGTGAGCGATGACAACAAAGTTAAAAATAGTGTTTTAATGATGTTTTGTCAGGTTCATCACACCTGTAATGTGCTGCTGTTGGCTGAATTCTGCATTTGAACATCAGGATTGTGTTCATGCAGGAGAAAACAGACTGTTCAAATTAGAGCCTGACTGATTCTGGAGTTTTGGAGCCAATACAGTTACCAAATAGTAAAAATAATTCCAATATTGATATATCAGCTGATATTCTGTATACAGAATAAAATATACATAATACAGAATATACACACAAACAGTTTTTGCAGTGATCCCTAGAAAGTGGTTAACACAAGATATCTAATGGAGGCAGGATATTTTACAGTTTAGCAATTAATATTCAGGGTTGGGTAGTAATAGATTACATATAATTGGGATTATATAATCTTTGAAAAATGTGTTATTAGATTATAGTTACATTTCCAAGGATTACTTAATAAAATTCTTGGTTATATCTTTAAAATATGCCAGTTTTTAAATTCTGAAACTTTTTCTCATGAAAACAACTAATACCTGACCTACAGGGCTTCATAAACAGGTGTTTCACTTTGTGGCAGGACCGGCTGGAATTAAAAAAAAAACAAAGAACCTGATGCAAAAGTGCATTTTAATTATGTTGGAAATGTTTTGAGATGTTTAAAGAAAAAAAAGGTATCCAGATGAGATTAAATTTTTTGTAATCAAATTGATTAAGTTACAGAATTTAAAAAATGCTGTACGACATTTCAAAGTTACCTGACCCAACTCTGTAAATAGTTTTGTCCAAAATGACATCAAGGCACTGAGACTTAACTTTCAACAGTATTTTTAATAATTATAAATAACGATTAATAAAAAACAAGAGCAAACAAAAAAAAAAAAAGAAAAATGATCAAATATTTATAAGACACTAACTATAAAGTAAAATAAAAAATAAAAACAATCTGCATTATGTTCTGTTAAAAGTTTTCATATAGGTGCGTGTTAGACAACATATATTCCTATAAATAGATCAATATAGCTATGATTGGCCAATATCAATCGATATTATTGGTCAGCCGATATATCAGTCAGGCTTTATAATCAATCAAGTTAAAATCATGAAAAGTCTGAGCAGCTTTATCCTTTTTTTAAGGCGAACTAAACAAGGTATAATGTGCAGCTATCCCATAATATTTAACAAAACATCAAGACTGAATCAACATATATTCAGTATCAAAGGACTCTGATGGTGATTTGGGGACAAAACTCAGTCAGGACGTCTCTGCTTTTCTCTTTACGTGTTGTAGTTCAGTAGTTTGAAAGCTGTTTTTGGTGCTTCTGCCGATTTCAACAAGTGAAAACTGACTTTTCATGTTTCATATCAGTTTAAGTGAACTGTGCCTTTAAATTCTCAAACGCTGCATTGATCATCTGTAGCACGAGAGGGCGTCACAGGAGATTCTTTCACATTAGCACAGTGTTAATGTGTGTGTGTGTGTGTGTGTGTGTGCAGTGCAGCATGTAAGCAGCAGTGAGACAGTGTAGGATTGCAGTCCACGCTGTGGTGCATTGTGGGGAAAAAATAGGGAACTCATGATGGCATCTGTGAAACCAGAGATCCCTCTTGAGGCAGAGCTAATCCCTCTCATGTGCAATCCAATATTTATCCTTATCTGAAATGACAATAATGCCCATCACCCTAAACATGTAAACATGAACAGCAATGATTGAATGAATGAATGAATACTTGAATTTATGGAAACGGTATATATTTTTTGCTACTTTTCTGTTTTTGTGGCTTTTTCTTTTTCCAAACCTCAGTGGACAGGAGTTGGAAGATTATTGTTGTAAGCGATTTGATTGCTGAGTGTCGAGGCTTTATATTGATTTGATCGTGAGATAAAAGCTGCTGACAGTTAGCTGTTTTTTCTGGGCTGAAATATAACGTTCCATTTATTATTATTTTAGTATTTATTTTGTTGGTGCTATGAAGTTGCCATGTGACCTGGACTCCTGCATCTTTGCTATCCGTACATCACTATTGAAATGAGACCTGGACTTAACTGTGTCGTTCTTTAAATTTTTTATATTTGTGTGTGATTTAATGTCTTCTTTCTCATAATGTAACCCCGGCACCTAGCAACAGCAAATATATTTTGGAGGAAGGAGCAACGACCTGGAAAATCTGAACATGCTGTAAGGAAACATAATGAAGAAATTATGTTAATTAATTTACTTGGCAACATGTTGACACTGAACAACTCATTAAAATGTTCATAGACAATATAGTTTATTTGTTTTCTGACAAAATATCAGATCTTGCAATGCAGTGGTTGTCACAGCACTTGTTTAACTTTAAAGCGATAGTTCACCCCAAAATGAAAATTCACTCAATATGTACTCACCCCTGTGCTGATGTGAGGATGGGTGAAGATCTCCAGTTCACAAAACACTCCCAGAGCTTCAGCGGAAAACAGCTGTGCTGCCAAATCCAGTACAACTGAAGTGAATGGTGACCAGATTTAAAATGTAAAAAAAAGAACACAAAAAAACACAGTGTGTCTCCATACTGCTTGTGTGGTGTAATCCAAGTATCTGTAAGCTGTGACATTAAAATTTGACCCAAAAAGACGCCATTTACCCCATGTTTTCAGCCTAAATGTCAGACCTGATCCGCATGCACACGCCTGAAGCAGGTACACAGGCTCTCGCCCAAACGGCGCGACACGAGATATACGAGATCTCGCGATACCTTCACATCTGTGTTGACATGCTACCTGGAAGCAACTCAGACAACAGAGAGAGATCTGCTCAGAAATAGTGACTTGTTATGTGTACAGTTGACTTCGCAAACTTTCAACAAAGAAGAAAATGTCATTTCTTTGCTGTAGCCATGCCACTTGGGCGAGAGCTTGTGTACCCGCTTCAGGTCTGACATTTAAGCTAAAAACTAAATGGCATCTTTTTGCGTCAATCTTTAATGTTGCAGCTTATGGACACCTGGATTTCACCAAACGAGCAATATGGAGACATTTTGTGTTTTTTTTTTTTTTTTATTTACATTTTAAAACTGGTCACCATTCACTTCAATTGTACTGGATTTGGCTGCAACGCTGTTTTTCGTTGAAGCTCTGGGAGTGTTTTGTGAACTGGAGATCTTCACCCATCCTCACATCAGCACAGGGGTGAGCAGGTATTGAGCGAAATTTCATTTTTGGCTGAACTATCGCTTTAAGTAGCCTGACTGACCTGAAGTAGACTGTGGGTATAAACCTGCCACTGGCCACCTGTTTCTGGTGACACCTGCTATCTCCATTTTCAAAAATCCTTGTCGCTATGGGAAACAACAGCAACCTTCAAGCTACCAACCTACACTTTGAAAATGACAAACTAGCACCTGTTCGCTAACGGTACAAACACAACCATGCTAGCAGCTGTTACCTTTCCTTTTGCTTAGATTTAGCTGTTTAGCAAAAGCTCCACCCAAACAAGTTACCCCCTGACTCTGTTTTGCAGGGTCGCCGTCGCTGCATCCTGGGCTTGGCGCCACCCAGGATGACTGTGATTGGTTTAAAGAAATACAAACAAACCAGAGCGTTCTTTCCCTATGACAGATGTGTGACTATGTGTGTGCAGATGCAGTTGTGCATCGGCTCATCCCTAGCACTACGTAAACAATGATGTTTGTATAAACTAAACCAAAATAACCTGCTAATGCTGCCACATGAGAGGGTGGGCTCTATATAGCCTCCTGGTAAAAACTGATGACTAGCCAACCTTTTGAATTATTCAGTTTTCCTGCAATTTTCATGTGGTAGAAGAGCACAGTCAGATGTTATTTTGAACATACTCTGCATTTGGCATGGATTTAGTGATTTTAGTATATTATTTTTGAAAATGCACACATCACCTAATGATCAAACGTCAAAGCTCAGCTCTTGCTCTCTCTCTCTCTCTCTCTCTCTCTCACTCCCTGATTCGTCAGTGTGCCCTCTTTCTTTTCTTTCATCTTTTCTCTGCAGCCTCCCCTCCTGACGTGACTCTGCTGACAAGATCTGCTCAGGCAGATTTGCGGGCTGTGGGATGTGAAAGGGATGTGAGGAGGAAGGAGACAAGGGGAGACAAGGGGGGTTAAGCAGATTTTGAAGTGTCAGTTTCTCAGATTCGCTGCATCCGTCTCTCATGGACTTTGATGTTTTCTTGAAATAAAAAAAACAACTAAAAGGAAAACTTGATTTCAGGATTTTTCAATGGGATTAGCCTAAAGTTTGTCAACTGTCTTTTATCCACAGGGACACAGAGACAGACAGCGAGATAGAGGGGGAATTTAAATGGAGCTGATTTGAATTTTACCCACAGCAGCAGCTGACAAGGTGGACAGTTATTGCTCTGGCTGCAGTTCGCCCCATGCTGATTATTTACTGCTGTCGCTCAATTCTGCTGACGTGGCACGTTCCGCCTAATGGCACCTCCCCCCCTGCTTATACAGTACACACTCTCTCTCTCTCTCTCTCTCTCTCTCTCTCTCTCTCTCTTATTACGTATATTTAATATAAAATATAGTATCATATTTTCTCTTCCTGTCTCCTAGAAAGTAACTAATATGCAACCACAAATACGTTTTTAAGGGAAAATGCCAACCGAAATAAGTTGCTATTATCATGATGAGGACATGTTCTTAATTAACAGACCTGGCGATGCCAATTTGTTTTCCACCAAATTAGGCAATCTTGCAATACCCTATCTACTCGTAATGACTGCAGTATTATTCAAAAGTCAGCAGTGTCTGTGACAAGAAATATCTGTGTCAGCGCGTCCATGCACACACCAGAGAAAACAGCTGGTGGGAGCTAGAGCAAATAGTATCTCAGTATTTTTAGGCTATGCCATATATATCTCGATATACACATTTTCACTAAAATAACATGCTGTTAATTCTCAGATGGTGCAAACATTTGATGATCTTACAGAATATGATGCATTGCTGTAGATTAAATTACCCACAGTGTATAAAATAGCTAAAATGAATACAGCCTTAAATATCTACAGCAGTAATGCAACATACAAATTAATGCAACACTAATATTAATCTGAAAATGTCATATATAGTAGTAAAACGCTGACAGGGTCCATTTTACTGAACAGTGAGTATATGCTCTATTTACTTTTGACACTTTCAGTAAATTTTGCTATAATACTTACATACATATACCTCAGTAAAGTTTTGAATGCATATGAGTATTTTCAGCGTCAGGTATTAGTACTTTTTCTTAAGTAATGGACTTGAATTAAACACCCACTGCCCCTGTGTTACCAGCCGAGGCTTCCCCTTTAAGGAAGGTGGGCTTGTGGGTAACCTGTGTGATGGAGGTCAGAGGGTTTGTTGTGAAAGTGAACTAGTTAGTTAGCAGCTACAACTCAGGCTAAAGACTATTAAAATAGCCAAACTGAAAAAACTGAGAGACACTTTTTACAGTGGGTGATGTGCTGTTAATGCTTCTAGTGAAACTCAACACTTCCTGCAGATGTTTCACATTAAAAGCCTACCACGAAAGTGAGAAATTACGCCGTATGAGCTGCTAAAAGACTTTTAATAGAGAAAGTCTGTCCAGGAAGTGTTGAATTACTTTGTCAAGTAGCTTACAAGTAAATGAAAAATCAGCAATCATCTAAAAATTGAAAGTAGTGCTGTGTAAATGTACATTATGCTGAATTTATCAACAGCAGTCAAACGTGGAGGAAGTATTGAGTTTGCATCAACTGCAAATAAAACAGGAAGTGATCAGATTAAATGAAGACAACACAGTAAAATGTGATATACAAGAAAATAAACGGTTCTTCATGTGTTTATTTTTTAAATTTTGTAAATTTGTTACACCGGATTGCAAGTGATGATTATTTTCATTAGTGATGAATCTGTAGTCATTCAATTAGTCATGCCAGAGTTTCACAATATGAGGACAAATGATTAAAGAAGGTGTTGCCTTTCAGTTGCATGTTGGATTGATTTTACAACAACATTTTTAACAAATGAACAAATTGTTTCAGCGCTTTAGTTACAAACATTCTGGTACCATGAGATGAATTCAGCTTTTTCCTTTGATCTTCATGGCTGTCACGGGGTTAATTTGCCTTCAGCTGACGAGCTGAACAGGGATTAAATGTTTCACACACACACTATGGTGGGATACCTCTCTCCCTTTCTTTCTGTCTCTCAAGACACGAATGTCTCTAACTCGCAGAACACTTTGTGTATGTAGTTAGTGCGTTATATGGCATTTTATTCTTGTTATTTCAGCAAGTGTTTTTTTCTATGCTGTGATGTCACGTGTAGGGAAAGTGTGAAGCTCTTCTAGTGTGTGTGTGTGTGTGTGTGTGTGTGTGTGTGTGTGTGTGTGTGTGTGTGTGTGTGTGAGCTCCATAGGTTCTGGCCAGTTGCCGAGAATGTGCTGTATGGCCATATGGCTGTGTGTTGGTTGCTTAGTGACTTTGACCTTTCTGTAGGAATGATTGAAGCCTGTGGTTTGGTTTTCCAAAGAACAACTTCTGCTTTTGCAGATACATTTATGTTCTGTGTTAAGTTGCAATGAATGTTGCAAATATAAGAGCATGGATAAATGAAACGGCTTTGTTTTTCTTTGGAGGAACATCAGTTGATTTCTGGCCACCAGGGGGCAAAGAAACAAGTCGAGAAACAGCTGATGTATTAGTGTGCAATAGCTTGCATACACACAAACATTTGCCTGTTTACATGTCCAGCAGACACAGAGCAGTTATAATCAACACTTTAAAGGGATAGTTTGGATTATTTTATGTGGGATTGTATGAGGTACTTATCAATAATCAGCGTGTTGCCTACAGTAGATGCCAATCAGCATGCAACCAGTCAGGAGAAGCAGAGCACCAGCATGGTGCCTAAGCAATGTTGACAGGGTCGGCAACAAAAACTAATTTTAGCCACCCAAAGAAGTTCCACTTAAGAAAAATCAATATCCCTTTAAGGGTACCCTATATTTAGAATATTTTCAGTGCTTTGCCCTGCTGTCAGACAGCCTTTTCTGACAGGAAAAATCCGTTAGACAAGTCAAACAGAGCTCTCTCCAAACCAACCAAAGTCCATGAACAAAATCAGCCATTTTACCCAGCAGAACACTGGAGTTGCTGGTCTACCCCTGCCTTGATCCGTTAGGTTGGCTTTGTTATTATGCGACTTTGGTGTTTTAAAGGGATAGTTCAGATTCACAGAAGTCACACAGTAACACAAATGCACTAACAGATCAAGGCAGTGGTCAACCAGCAGCTCCATTGTTCTGTGAGGTAAAATGACTGATTTCACGTATGGAGTTTGGTTGGTTTGGAGGGAGTGATATTTGGCTTATATAACAGTGGTTTCCTGTCAGACAAGGCTGTCTGACGACGAGGTAAAGCGGTTCTAAATATAGAACAGAGTATCATGCCAACCAGCATTTACTGAAGCTAATACACTGACTATCCATAAGTACCTCACACAAACCCATTTCAAAAAATACAAACTATCCCTTAATTTTCTTTCTGCCTGATGCATGTCCAATATCTTCTCCTTTTTAGCTTAAGTTTTTCAGCTAGTTGCAACTTTTTACCATACACATAGCCATTTGATTTTTATTACATAAAAGTATTGATTAGTGCAGCTTTAACAGTCTCATTTAAGCTCAGTGGCTGTTGGTGTTATTAATGTAATCTCTCTCTCTCTCAGTTACATTAGTAAACTTAGATACACCCCCTTGAATCATATATTTATTGAAACCTTTAGTGGCTAAAATTAGCACAGTGTTCCTATACTGTATACAGCATTACTGCCTACATACAGAGCATACGCTTTGACCTATGAGATGAAGGCAGGAGGTTTTCAGGTCTGCAGGGACGACATGGTTAATGAGCTGTACGGTTCACTGTGCGTGGGCGGGCACACAATCACACACACACACACACACACACACACACACACACACACACACACACATATTGATTTTGAGAGGAGGTTCAACCACCTGCCAAACAAACAAAGACTGGAACAGGTTGAGGGATAATTCCGGTTTATTATAATTTCTGCTTTATTTCTGTAGGTTCATCCCTGTAGTGAATAACAGTATTCATCAAGTTAATGGCAGAAATCTGGGATCACTTCAGAGTGAGAGCCCTCATTTTCTTTTCTTAAAAAAAAAACACAGTTGGTGAGAGCGATACAACGTCTGTTTCTGGTTAGACAAACTATTTTTGTGCTGTATGAAAACTGTCTCTCTCTGTGTAGTGATCCTTTCCATAATGTTGGAGAAGACACTTGAAGTAACAGGCAAAAACAAGGACGTTTACAGCTTGATTCCACTGTGCGGGGTTGTGTCATGTTGTGGTTTTGTTGCAGCCATCGGAGCTGATCACAGCCATTCTACATAATGCTAGTGATTCCACCACGCCATATAAAGGTCCAGTGTGTAAGAGTTAAGGGGCAGAATATAGGAGAAATGTAATATAAGTATGTTTTCATGAATGTATAATCAGTTGAAAATAAGAATTGTTAGAAATGGTGCCTCAGCAAATCCCAGCAGTGCCTCTCTGTGCAGAATATGCGCCAAGTGTTTGACAGAAGCTGTGTCTGGACAGAGACAGGATGTTACACACAGGAATGTCAGAGAGAATCCAGTCTGTTTTCAAAATAAAAGACACGGTGCAGAATTGCAATTATAAAAACAGACAAAAAAGAAACTATTAAATAAATATATAGCTACCTTAACCGTGGCAAAAGCACAAAAAACAAGGAAACATGACCAAAATAACATAATCTGACAAAGTCCCCTTTTGAAACGCATAAAGCCGTATGGAGGACGGATTAAACTGTGTTGCAGACATGACGTGCCTGATGGAATCAAGGAGTTAGTGGACTTATTTTGACAGTGCACAATTGCACGTAGGGATTAAGTTGTAGCTTGGCTTTGCTTGGCGCTTCTTCGATACTGGACCACTTTCAAAAATTGTCATCAGCCGCTCAGACACATAAATGCTAAATAGGCTAAAAAATAGTCTTTAGCTGATGCCAATGATGGCCAGAAGTACAAGAATAAGACCCACGTTGGCATAAACTGGAATTTTCCTTTAAGAGGATGAATGGAGAAGAAGACAGAAGGGAAAATTAGGAGTCTTATGATCAATGGGCTTCATGAATAATTGAGCGCGACAGTATTTTGCAGAGAGAGAGACAGAGAGAGGAGTGTCCTCCTGTGCTGATGGTCCTCCTGTTCGGGCTCACCGTGGCGTTGGATGTTTTGCTAACAGCAGCACTTTCTGCAGTGGCGTAGTAAATCTGATGCAAACAGGACAGAGTAAACATCTGAGAGAGGGAGCGAGGAGTAGATTATATAACACTCCTCCTCTGTGGCAGATTTAGCTATTCTGCTTTAAATAATTCCCCCCTTCTATCCCTCCGTCCTCCGGATGAGCGGCGGCGGCAGCAGCAGGGCTCTGAATCGGACGCCTCTCCCATCGACCCGGACGAGCTGCACCCCTCCTCCCCCTCCTCTTGCCTCTCTTCTTCCTGCTTGCTCCTCCCTCTCTCCCACCCTCCCTCCTTCACTTTCTAACCCTCCTGCTCCTTCTCCTCCTCCTCCTCCTCCTCTCCTCTCAGCTGTGGATGCCCTCCTCACTTACAGTATGGACTCGGGAGGGGAAGGAGAAGAGGGTTGGATGGAGGACCAGTGGGAGAAATGGTAGGGCATCTCTCTTCTTTTTTCACTGGTGTGCAGCAACATGGCTGTGTGTGACCTTGTGAGTGTGTAACTGCCTACATGCATGTTTCTCTTATGCCGTCTCCCTGCATCTTAAAGCTCGGGGCAGGCATGTCCTTGAAGGAGAGCGGATGCATATGGCTGTGTGTATGTTAAGAAAAGAGCGTGCAGCAGAGGTTGCTGGTTAGTGCTGTCCAAAAATAGGACCAGAGAAGCCACAGAGGCGAACACAAATCACACTTTATGTTGGTGAGCAATGCCGCTGTAGGAAGATTGTGTGTTTATAAATGTACCCACGCAGTGTGAGAATGAATTTGTGTCTTTAGAGTTTGTTTTCATACAGCGGATGATGGAAAGGGGAGGGGGCTTGTTTCATCTGGATGTGGCGATCCTGACAGGACGGTCCTGCTCCTGTCCTTGCAGGAGGGCGAAGTTGATGAATGACAGACAGCATGCAGCCTTGTAATCTCTCAGCGGGAGCATAAAAGAGTGAATTACTGGGGAGAGATGGAGGTATTAAAAAAAAAAGAAAAAAGGACATATAGACGAGGCTATACATGCGTCTGCTGTGACGACTCAGCGCTGGGCTTAATGTGTGTGGCGTATAAGTTGATTGAATCATAAGAGCACAACACAGATGCTAGTCCTGTGAGACTGTAACATGGCAAGACCTTTGAAAGTGCAAAATATCCATAGTTGTTTCCACTGATGCATCAGCAAATATTGCGATAAATAAATAATACTTGAATATTTGGAAGGGAATCAGATTCACATTTTTATTCTTCATTAATATTTCCTTTTTTGTCATGGGGGGTTTTGTTCCAAAATTAGATGCCTATTTGCATTTTCTTCACTTTTTTTTTGTTTTTTTACTTCACTTTCTAATGCTGGAAGGATTTTAATGATTCTGACATGATCTTCACCACAACTTGACCTTTTCCCCCTGTCAACAGCAAGAAAAGTGTCTTTTTGCAGCAGGGGATAAAACAACTTGTCGGCCTGTAGGGGCATAAAATCCACGTGGAAATCAGGATGAACTGATTTATTCCTTTAGCTCATTGATTTTCAGTGAAAATCTGTTAAAACGATGACCCTCATCTATTTGACCTTGCATGCTGCTTGTGAACAAAATCTGCATCCAGCCTTTACAAGCAGACACTAGGTAAATACAGTGCTGTCTGCATCAGGGTCATAGCTGGATTCAGATAAAGACTAATGAGCTGGCCGGGCCCATCATGGCCTGAGTGTGAGGTCATGCTGTCCTTCATTAACACAAGCAGAGAGACAGGCCAAGGAGGCACAGACGCACCAGTAGGCTGCCCTGTCACCCCCCCACTGTCAGAGTAATGCAGGAGTTTATCCCAAATCCTCAGCGAAACAAACTGAAACATCCATCCTGCAGTGCTGCTGCCCCCGATGTCATTTTACAACATAAACTGTGGACACAGTGTCTTCACCTTCTTCATCCACTCCCCGCTGCTATTTTATTGTTTTTGTGGATCCAGAAAACCAGAATTTGTGTGTAGCTGAGAAATCTTTTAAAATCCAAGACGTGTCAGTCAATCTGCACTCAGACGTTCCTGTCTTCATGCCTTCATTTTATACAGTAAACCAAGTCAGTGATGCACCTTAAAACACAGGTCTGTACCTGAGCAGGAGTTTACATGAGCACGGGGTAAAAATCAAAGTTACACTGCGGTGGTGGGAGAGAGATCATAAATGGTGAGAATGGGATGAAAATCCCTGAATGGTGCATGAAATATTAAAATCCACCCTGGAGAGGTGAACTCAAGGCTGGAGACACATTAGAAGTAAAATTAACTAATGACACTTCAACATCTTGTGGAGAATAAATCCTATTTTAAGACATGTTTGTGCTAAACTTCTTGGAGTTGTTACTGATAGCTGTTACAATGATTTTTACAGGGACTTTTACACACATGCATGCTACATTGAAAATGAATTGCAAACCTTTGTCAAAACAATTCTGAAACTGTAATGTAGAATTCTGTCTGTCTATGTTGTCTCACTTACTGTCTCTAACACGTGCAATAACAGAAAATGAGGCACTGTTAGTTTCCTCATTAGGGCCGCACAATTAATCGCAATATTACCAAAACTGCAATATGGCCAAATGTTAGATGACAGAAGCTGCAGTATTTTGTCAAAGGAAAAAGTACTGTAGTGCTGCAGAGATATTATAGTCTATACATTTTGTTCTCCAGATGTAAGAAAACATGTTTGTGGTGTGATACAGAGCCCAACAAATGTCACATCATCATGATTTAATAGTTGTTCTTTCCGTGAAAATGAAAATTGTTATGCAAAAATGACTGTATGGCATATGACAGCAGGATTTTTTTTTTTCACGTCGCGCAGCCCTGTTTCACGGCCAATATGGGTTTTCCTACATGCTGGGAAAGGGACGGTGACACGGGGTGAAAGCTCACCACTAGATGCTACTAAATCCTTCAGACTGGTCCTTTAAGTTGTGTCGGCATTTTAGATTATTAACCTCTTGTGGCAACTGAAGCATGATCAACACTTTTCTGGTAATGCTCGTGAAACTCAAAGCACCTGCTTAAGTTTTGAAAAAGAAAAAGCATGAGAAAGCATGAGTCAAGTTTTTTAATATTTAACCAAAACCATCTCATTCAGCCAGTTAATACTGTTTAAGGCTGGTAACATTAGGCATATTTGATGCAAACATCTCTCCGGTGTCAAAACTCAAGTTCTGTGTCCAAACATCTACACCTTCTTCAAGTAACTTTTGTACTGTAAGAAAATCATACTCGAAGTTGCTAGTGAACATAATCTAGCAAGTCTCTTCTAGAACTTTTTGGCAGAGCAAATTAATAGCATAAAGATGTGGAGTTTCCTAACAACTTATTACAACTGAGTTCAGCCCCCAGGCGCTGCACAGTGGCTGTCCACTGCTCCTAATATGAGGACTGGTTAAAGGCACAGACTAAATCTCACTGTATGCTGTAGTCTGTTTCATTGTATATGTGGCAATAAAGTTGAACTTGACCTAAACTGTAGGAAACAGGGCTGGTCTAACACATCCTTTCAAAAAGCCGTGACCACAACACTTGAAAACATAAACTTCTCTCCCCTTGTCTGACAGAGTCAGAAACTGTACCAGGATGCAGATATGATAACTAGTGAGGGCCTCTGTGTGTAACAGTGTCACAGGGATGATATCGGGGTCAGCCTGTAGTCACTACACTCTACTACGCCGATTTGCTGCGTCTCACTTTCGGTGACGATGACACAGTAGATGTGTCACAGGGATCTCTGACCTGGAGAGCCCAGCCAGTCTGCTGAGTCAGCCCGCATTGATCACCGAGGGTGTTGTGAGTGTCTGAGTGAGATGATGTGTACACGCGACATCGTACAGGAATAAAACCCCACAGGAAATTAATGAGGATGTTTCAGGTTCTGGATTTTGTAAGTTATTAATAGATGTATTCTGTGATCATTCAGGAAAATTAGTTCTTCTTAGCTGAATTATGAGAGTCCAGATGGATGTGTGCTGATTGTTTAATAATTATGCATAACTGCAATAAACATTTGCTGGGTGTCATCACCAACTGTCCCCTACCACATTTTCTGTCTATATATTTACTTTGCACTAGGGTTGGGCGATTGGACAAATATATTGGTGATCAGCGATTGGCTGAGTTCATCATGAGTAAGTTTCTCAAGGCGATTTTTGCCGTTTCATCCTGCTAAGTTAACGTTCGGCCTCTGAAGGACGGCAGAAAGCTGCTGCACAACGACAGACTCTAATTCAGCTTCATGGTAGACACCCACTGAGCCGAAGAACGAGGAGAAAAAAAGTCAGTAAATTAAGGATTTGTTTTGACCAAATCAGAGTTGATGACTGTTGGAACAGTGAGAAGACTAACCAAGATAGTTTGTTGAGTTTTAATGTGAATTTGTTTCTGTAGTTTGAGGGTGCAGCAGCGGCATATATAGCGGTGTATAGTTGTATTATTCTGTTTAATATGGAAGGTATGGTAAGAGTATGGCCTTTCTTGACATTTTGGGAGTTTATATTGTTTTTTTTATTGTACATAAATTTCTTTGCAAGCTTGACACGCCGGCAACTAAGTGGAAAAATTTCAACGTATCACTGAATCCTACTACGTACTATCAGAAATACTGGCAAAAGGCCCCAGAACTAATCCTAAAAGTAAGTGAGAGAGTTTGAGGAGGACAGTCTTACAGTGGTAAAGTTTAGGGAATCTTCACACTTTGGGCAGTTCCATGCATGAGATGATTTTTTCTGAGAGTTTGTGAAGTTTCAGCAGGTCTCTGTACGACCTCAAAACGTTGGCCTGGGATTCTCTTCTATCAAGACTCCTTATTCAGTTGTTCCACACACAGGAAGCACTGGCTTTTTCTGCCATTATGAACAGAGAGATCAGACTGACAGAGGAACCCTGTTATCATTTATATAAATTGAGTGAAAAATATCTCTAAAATGTTTGATAGGAGGTTTCAGACCGTCACCGTGACGTGACTCCTCAGCCTGTTTTGATGTGAGCGGGCTCGACATGGTCCGCCCTGCCCGCTACCCCGTGATGTCTGAGCCTTGACGTGTGACAACGTAATTTGCTTTGTATTATACACTCTGTTGGTTTTTCTCCGGTGTCTGCATCCCTCCTTACCCACAATTCACTGCAGCAAAGAGGTCACCCTGTCCCGTCCCATCCTGTCCGGGCGGTTTATCTCCCGGCACTTAATTTTCTCCGCCCGCCCTCCATTCATTTTTGTCCCTGACTCTCTCCATCCTCTCACTGTCCGCTGCCTCTGTGTGCACTCTCCTCCAGGTTTGATCTACAGTCACGTTTCCTCTCACCTCTTGATCACCTCTTCTCAGGCTCCCCTTTTCCTTGTGTCATTGTAGAGCACCGATTTATATATATATCAGAACCTGCAATTCAGGGTCAAAATAACTTGACATACTTCTGACTGATTGGCATCATGTTTGTACTCTTTCATTTCCTTTACTCTGCTCTCCTCCACCTTACTCCTCTTTCCTGTAACTGATGCTGATAACAGAGGGACACTCAGGAGCATATTGATTTTGTTCCTTTTCCAGGCATCTGTCTGTATTGTAATAGATTGCATTTGTAGTCAACCGATAAGCTTACGTTTTTTTTGTTTTTCAAAAGGAAAGCAGTGTCTCCAGACCAAAGCCTGTCAGAGTAATTCAGTTGGGCCAAAAAAAAAAAATATCAGGTGGCGCCTGAAGTCGCATGTTGTTCATGTCTGGTGGGTAAAGACAAGAAGAGCTGGAGACAGATTGGCAGAACTGATTTACTTGAATGATAACAGTGCTTTCAGTCAATGAGAGGCATTTGTGTGCAGCTGGAAAAATCTCAAGTCTCATCGAATATTATAGGATACTACTCATTTTACTAAATCTTCAGTTAAGCAGCTCGTGGTAAATTTCAATTTTCCAAATAAAGAACCCCAATGACTGAGGGGTTTGGGAAAAACAGGTAGAGCACAATATCACTATTTTCAATGCCATTATTGTATTAATTTTACAGAGAAAATATTTAATAAAGTAATCGAGAAAAGAATCATAATGGCCAAGTATTTGCTATATATGTAAAATTAATAATGCAAATACACATTAAACCCTTTTCCGCAAGAATAATAGTCCACTAGATGGTGAGCAGGATTGGTAGGTTTTTATGTGACTGTTGATTAGTCTGTTTGCTTGACAATCCCGTTTTGCTGCAATGAAATGACTGAAAACTTTATCTTATTAGATAAAACAGATGTTGCCATGTTTTCCTTTGGGGACATCATTTGCTGCTGAATAAATGTAATAAATGCAATGTATCATAATTTACATTATCACAATACTCAGTATATTACAAAATGTTGCAATAATATTGTATTGTGGTAATAGAAATTTTGGCTAAGTAAGTTCAAAAACTTTGTTGAAGTGGCTTCCAGTCCGTTTGCCCATAAGTGGTCAAATATACTTTAGAATTAAGGATAATGCTGGTGTCATTATATGTCTCACCTGTCAAATCCCATAAAGACTGAAACCGACGAAGTCCGTCTCGTAATTCTTTCTCATGTCCTAACCCTGTTTCTGGCACTCTGTCTGTTCCTAGTGAGAAATAAAGTTGTTCTTTATTTTTCAACCCCAGCAAACTTTACTCAATTATTTGAGATGTCAATGATTAATCATTCATTGATTAATCACTGTAAAGAATTTAACTGATTAAAAATGTATTAACCGACAGTGTTTGTTCTGTGTACCATTCAAGTTTCTCACGGTTTGGTTTGTTGTTTTAATCTAGAAATGGCAGTAATTGGGCCCCATTTGACTTTGTTTTGTTTGTTGAACAAGGATGGAGGGGCAAAAGCAGCTGATTCAAGCAAGAGCTACAATGTTTTACTATTTAATGATCTTTTAAATTGTTTTGTTTCATGAATTAATGCTTCACACAACTGAAGCGCAGACAGAATTGATTAAATAAAACTTAAACTGAGAAAAAGATATGTTTTGTATCTTATTAATCATTAATTGATTGTCAATTTGTTCAGGAAAATGCATAAAATTTGCAACAGTATCAAACATACAACAGCTGGGCCATTCTTCTTTTCAGGAGTAAATAGTAAATTCTCAGAAAACTATTTTCATTTGCAGATTATTACACATTTGGTACTCTAGTGAGTACTTACAGCAGCAAGATGGTGTTTAAGCAGGATTGACCAAATATAGACTACAGTAACTGTGTTCATGGTAAAGAGGGAACATATCACGAAAAAGTGCAGAAGTGTGGATTCTTGATAGGGATGGGAATTGATAAGATTTTATTGATACCAAATTTCATCCATCAATTTGAGTCCAGCTGGCTCGATCTCCGCTCACTGATGCATTTCAAACAGACAGTTCAAAATACTTATTTTCCTCTGGCCTTTAGTACTGATTATCCGTCTAGATATTTTTGGTGTTGGTTGCAGAGTTTTGGAGATATCGGCCGCAGATAAAAGACGTCTGTCTTCTCTCCAGTGTAATTGAACTAAATGTTGGTCATCTTGTGGTGCTCAAGGCACCAAAAATACATTTGAAAACTTCAAGACCAGCGTCTCTTTCCAGAAATCATGACCCATTTATTTAAGATGATACACAAACCTTGTTGTGAGCGGTTTCATGTAGGAACTACTTTCTTTCTAGTGAAAAAGAAAGTAGTTCCGGTAGATTCTACTGCAGAATAAAGTCGATCTGACATGAAACTGCTCACAACAAGGTCTGTGGATTATCTTGAGTAACTGGGTCATTATTTCTGAGAAGAGATACTTGTTTCAACTTTTCACATTTTTTTTTGTGTGTGATTATTTTGAGCATCACAAACTGAGTGCAATTTTGTCCTATTATATTGGAGAGAAGGCAGACATTTCTATGACTGATATCTCCAAAACTCTGCAACTCGCAGCTGAAGTCATTGTTGGTTGTTGGTTAACAATAAGAAAACTATAATATTGCTGTCCTTTATGATTTTCGTGAAACTCTACAAAGGTTTTCCTTCAGAATTGTTAAAATTTGATATGAAGTTTTAATGCTTGTAGCAGGGGCTAATGCAATCTGATTTTTCCCTCTCACAAGTAAGCTACACTTAGGTTTAAGTTTTTACAAAATTATGAAAAAGTTACAAAGAAACAAACCTATCAATTCACTGTTGCTGAAATTTTCCCAGTTGGATTGTTCAGTGAAGGTGGATGATTTATTAATGTCTCTTTTTTTCCTCTGGTTCTCAATCAGGTGTACATATATTCCCATCTGACATCCTTCACTTCCTAACAATAGATTGCTTGTCTTCACATTCTCTCTAGCTGTCTTCTTCTCTTTCCTTTCCATCCGTCAGTCCTTCCCTCCTGTGTCCTTCAGGGCCTCATTATAGAGGTAAACAGATGCTTCTGTTCGGGCTATTTAACTCCCATACCCCTTCTCTGACACGTGACGGCCAAATACGGCCGCAGCTGTGCACACTTTTGCGAGAGGAGACAGCTGCAGTGTGGATGTAGCTAGAAATGACATTAGCATCATGCAGCAACAGGGGCGCCATGACTCTCCACATCCACCAGGTCGCTCTGACAGCTTGCTGTTATGCTCCTTGTGATCGCTGTCATCTTCTCTTTCCTCCCTCTAATAACATTTTCCTGCTGTCTGTTACGCCCAGGAGGCTGCTGGGTAAAGAGATAAAAGGCAGACGTGGGGAAAACTGAAACATTGTTTACTGCAAGATAATTGAATCCTGCCACTGATAGCAGGACAGTTCATTTCCCTGCCTGACACTGGAGTGATGTCCGAGGCTCAATTAAGACCTTATGTTCTTCCCTGCAAAATGTAAATGGTTTCTTTGTGGGCAGCAGGATCACGCTGTGTCGTGGGCAGGAAACTGATGCAGAGGCTGACGATTGGTAATGAGAGGATTGTTCACCTTTGACAGGGGTGTGCATGCTAGTGGGTACCCTGTAGTTATATGATTAGCTGGTTGTTAAAAGCTGTTTCAACAGAGACGGTCAGTTGGTCCATGACTGGCCCTGACCAGTCAGTGTCACATATCCGATTCTGTACCAGTCATATTCACACACGCTCTGCGCGATGCTCACGTCATGCGTGCAGCGACACAGACCGTAACATCAGAGCCACAACAGCCACACACATGCATGCTTGTATGAAGTCGGCATTAGCGACAGATTCCAGGAACAGGATAAAGAGAAGACAGACGGTCTACAAGGAAATGGAGCAGCTGAGCAGTTGAAGGTGTCGATTGCGATCAGTGCATATCTACTGACATTATATTTACAGTGGTTGCTCCTGCTCCCCAGATCATAAATCCTTGTATATTTGCAGCCCAAAATCACAGCAGTTCATGAAGTAGTCACAAAATATAGTCTAGATTTCTGTAGATAGACATGAATTGTCAATATTTTTTGTGACAATAAGCATGACATTCAAAGTAATAAGGCCCCTCTGGAGGTTCTTTGCCCACAAGAGACTATTTTTTGGTGGTTTGCTATGGAGATTACCAAACACACTGAAGTTCCTCAGAGGATAGACATCTTTAGATAATGTTAATCAGATGACCTTTTCTTATTGTCAGATATTTTTGGTCCAATTATGCAGAGTTCCAAAAGCAGCAAACAATACGTTTATTGATTTTTTACCATGCATTGTATTCTGAATTTGGAAAACAGTGTGGCCTTTACAGGCTGCCAGTGTGGCTTGTAGTCATGTTGGATTGTGGATTAAATAACTTTTTAAAGTTTTTCACACAGAACTACCATCTCATCTATTTGTGTTACAAGAAAGAGGTGATTTTTATAAAGGTCAAGTGTGTCATATTTAGTGGCATCTATCAGAGGTTGTGGATTGCGTCTGCGTGCCTCACCCTCCCCTTCCAAGTGTGTAGGAGAAGCTACAGTGGCTTTGACAAATGTATAAGGCCCTCTGTAGAGTCAGTGTTTTATTTGTCCGTTCTTGGTTACTGTAGAAACATGGCGGGGTCAGCATGGTGGCCCCCGTGGGAAAGGGATCTCCCCTCCACCACCACATGTGCACTCATACCTTCAAGCATATATTCTCTGCCTGGAGGAGATGAACTAATTGCTGCTGACTTCACATTGCTGATGTAATCTCCTCCTCTGGCTTCAGCACTCCACTCCTGTCCAGATACAGCAGCCTCAAAGGGTCAAAACTCAACCTTAAAATTTCCAGTATAGCAATGATGCTGCTGAAATAAATCTCAGAAACACTGACATACAATGTACATTGTTTTCAGTGTATGATTATTTTTTTTCTCATGGTTTAGTCTTTAAAAAGTCAACAAAAATTGCAATAAATTGTAATATTGAGTTGCAATACAATAAGTGTATTGGCCCAGGGCTAGTGATTATACACTGGTAAAAACATGCTTATGAATATTATATTCCATTTCTGCCATATTCTGTCAATAGATCCCCTAAGTCTTACACACTGGACCTTTTTGTATCTCTGGAAAAGTAATTTTGCTCACTCTGCTCCGAGGCCTGTTGGTTTTAGTTACAGTATGCTCATAGACTGAGCTGCCATCTGTGATGATGCATTTCCCTTCCACTCCACCAGCGCTATGATTCACTCTTCTCATCACTGTTGATGTGTAGCTTCTTCCAGGCTGCTGATGCTCAACCAGCAGCCAAATGATCAGTCGGCTTCCGGCCACAATCCCCCTCTGCAGCCATTCAGTTTATCTGTTGTTGTCGCTGACCGCGGATTTAACACTTGACAATGCTTCACATTTTTCATCATTCTCTTCCCGTGCTTGAGGGAAATCTTAACTTGCTTTTACAAACAGCAGATGGAGGAATACGCAGGAATGGAGGGGAAAAAAAAAAGTTTTGTAATTGTTCTATTCAGCATTTGTATTGATATATAAATGGTATGCACAGTAGTGGAACATCAAGTCTCTCGTATTGAGGGCAGTGGTGGCCTGAACGCCCATTCAATCCCCCAACTGGCAGGACAAATAGCACTTGCCCCTCCCTCATTACCACAGATGAGGCTGAGGTTGTACAGGGCAGCTTCCACGTCTAACTGTAACTGTGTGAATGCGATTGGTGCGTTTCTGCAAAAGAGAGTTTTGAGGCACGGTGGTGCAGTGGTTACCACTGTCGCGGCACAGCAAGAAGGTTCTGAGTTTGAACCCTCCAGCTGGCTGGAGGCTTGGGGAGTTTGTAGCAGGGGCTTGCATGTGCGGAGTTTGCATGTTCTCTTGTCCACGTGGGTTCTGTCCAGGTACTCCGGCTTCCTCTCACAGCAGCAGCATAACAGGTTAATTGATAACTCTAAATTGCCAGTAGGTGTGAATGTGAGCATGCGTGGTTGTTGGTCTCTATTTGTCAGCCCTGTAATGAACTGGCGACTTGTCCAGGGTGTACCCCGGATAGGCTCCAACCCCCCATGACCTGTCAGGATAAGCAGTTATGGACAATGAATGAATGAAAAATCTCTTATATTGTGAAATTAACATATCATCATGCCTGCTTCCATTGTGATGGCCCATCGGCAGATGAAGACATAAAATGCAATGCTTTCCACACATTATCTGAACAAAATAAGAAAATTACTGCTGACAGGATTTGTTTCTCTTGTGTCTGTTTCTCTTTGTTCTTCAAAATTTCATCGTAATAATCGGGATGGCGGCTCTTAACATGGGCAATTAAATTTAAACTATTGAAGGAATGAGATTTGGCTTCTCTCTGCACAACAAACACTGATCAATCATTGCCGGTAGCATCTTTGCTCCCTGTTTTGGCCACTTCAGAAAACACCCACACTGCAGACACACTTGGTAGCATAATCAAAGCATCATTTCATCAGCTATCATATCTGCAAAAAAGTTACATACCAATATTTTAATTTAGAGCCTTTATTGGTCAATAACAAAGATGTGCTGATATCACCTTGCATCCTTACAACATAATATGAAATGCACTTTTATTAGTTAGAGTTTTACGTTGACCAGTCACGACCACAGCTTGTGACCCTCATTCACATGTGTGATCTGTCATTGGGCTTGGATTTTGACTCAGTGTTTCCGCCGTCAGACAGATATAATTCGGTCAGCTAGAGATTTTGAGATGTACTGTGGCTGTGGATGAGAGCTGAAGGATTAACATTGAGTCCCCCCCCCCCCCCTCTTCATCCCCCCCACCCCCTTCCCTTTTTTTTTTCCTTCTCCTCTTTCTCACCCTAATCCTCCCCTTCAACCAGGTTGACCCATGACATCAGCCTGGATGAGTTTGAAGATGACGACCTGTCGGAGATTACAGAGATCACGGACGAGTGCGGGATGAGCCTCAACTGCAATGGACCGGATATAAAGGTAAGCTGCCTCCACAAAGAGCCGCTTCCCACCGGATTTCATTAAATAAGCTTTCAATGAAGTCTTCCGCTTTTCAAGAAGTTTCATGTACAGTAACTAATGACCTGCTGTGTAACTGTGAAGGTTCTTTCATTCTCAGCTGCAGACTTCACATTGCTTCTCTCGCAGTTACAAGCGAACAAAGAAAAGTGATTTTAAAGCGACAGCTTCCCTAAATTACCTGCTGCTCTGACTGGAGTCATGCTAGAGAGGTCAGGTAGAGTTGATTGATTGATTTCACACAATTAGTCTGTGTAGACTACTTTCATATTGAGAGGAGATGGTTTTCCTTAAACTAAACTTCCCTAAACTTTACTAAAGCACTTGTAAAGATAATTTTTGGGGGCTTTTTACCCTTTATGTGACAGGACAGTTTTAGACAGACAGGAAATTGAGGAGAGAGGGGTGGAAGACATGCAGCAATAGGCCTAAAGGACTTTTAGGCTGAAGTTACGCATGGATTAGCCATGCTGTTTCAATCAGCAAGAGAGGAGTAAGGGAGGAGTAAACCTGGATGTATTTTACCAACTTTCTTGGCAAGGAGGATGGATTATCTGTGTCACGGTCAGACACAGGGGAGAAGGCTACCTTACATTAGGTAACAGGATCAGGTCAGATGTTTCTCAGTTCTTTTGGGGTTTAGGAATGACCTCTAACTGGAGCTATTCAAAAATGTTGTCTCATTCTTTTTAAAGATCTTTAAAGATCTTTTAAAGATGCTAAGTTCATAAAATTCCATCTCAAAATCATTTTTAAAAAGGTCAGTTTTATCTGCTCTGAAAATCTGGGGGCGTGTTCGCTCTGCTGTCTCAGTGTCAAACACCACTACGACCTACAAGCGACCTGAATGATGGACGCTCCGTCTAGCAGCTTTATTGGACATGTTCAGACATGTGTCAGCCACCAGAGCCAGAGGATGGTGACAAGATGCTTTTTTTTTCTTTTTCCTGTGTCAGGTTGACCTGAAGTGAACTGCCGAGCAGATTTGGACTGAGAGAGTCGTCTGAAGCACGGCTCCGGCACGTCACTGAGCCGTGTTTCAGGTCCGCCCAAAAAACCCTGAACACAGAAATCGTGAGGAATGGTCAACTGGTCTTACTTCACAATTCAGGACTGCATAGTTCTCAGTCTTTTCACGTTTTCATCAACTATTTTATAACCTCTGTAATGTGTTTACAAGAAAAAAAAAAACGTCTCCCTTTAAATTCTAAAATATCCTTTTGTGTTTATACACAAACTCTAAGTGTAATGTAGGTTTGCATCATCAAAAGTACAGGTAGCAGCAAAGTGACATTGTTTTCAGTCAGTCTATTCACAAATCTGGGAGTCTGCTTTGGCTGCAGACATTCACACATGCTGTAGTCTTCCTGCCAAGACTGTGAAATGATTTTGAGGCGGTGTTGTACAATTTGTGAGTTGCTTTCAGGTTACATCATGGAGGAGTGCAGCAGTGAGGTGTAGAACAACCCAGGTTGTGCTGAATCGAGGTTTGGTGTCCTCGCTCTGTCGGTAGGAAAACAATAGTTTCATAGCAGAACAAATCTGCTGCCGGTCTTGACATCTGTCATCTGTACGGGGACATTGTGCCTGTCTCAGGCTGCCTCCTGGACATGCTGAATGAAAAGGAAATATGCAATATTATATCTTAAATGGTTAAAGCTAATTTTCAACTTTGATTTTTATTATTTACTTTTTATCACCGGCTGTTATGTTCTGGCCATCAAAGTAATAGCTATAGTTTAGGGCTGTGATACACGGCAGCATGTGTGTGAGCATCAGAAGCTTTGCACGCAATGCATCCTGGTACATGTAGGTGCTGCTGGCATGGCTTAGTGAGCAGGAGACCTCAGCTTTCTTGGTCAATATAGCTGCACAAAAGGATTTATTGCTTCGCTTGACTGCATTTGCACATGAAAAGTTAAAATACCCATCCTTGCATTATCAGATTAAAACATATAAAAACAGTGAGGTGTACATATGATCTCAGTTGTTAATGCTCGTGCTCAGTTACTCATGTTTGACTGTCCTGCTGCTGTTGAGCGACATTCTGATGAAGTTTGAGCTCGGTGAGGGGTCGGACTCTCCTCTCCGTTGCATTTTGTCCTGAACAGCTGCTGCCTTCAGCTTCCTGCCAGCAGAGGAAAGAGTCCAGAGGCTGAGAGGCCTGACAGATGGCGACAGAGAGACACTCTGTAAACAAAAAAAACCTTGAGTCTAAATAATTCACTCTGAGCTGTTTAGTGTTTGTTTAGGTCTCCTGAAACTTTGCTGAAGTGGAGACTTTTTTTTTTTTGTGGCCGCCGCTGTGGGCCCAGTGGCACTCTGGTTGTCTCAAGTTATATTGGCGTAGAAACGAGGGGGTCATTGATGAAAACTGGAGCGAGTGTGAAGCGCTGCTACGAGCGAGAGTGTGTGAGAGCTGTGGGGTGGTACAGAAGGAAAAAATAAGCAGAGGTAAATTTATTATTCTGTCAGATCTCTCCGGCTCCGCTCCCAGTGAAACCATCATCACCTCCTCCTCCATCCAGCTCCCGTAACCAAGGCAACAGGAGGGTCGAGGGGCTTTTTTCAGGCAATTTATACAAACAGATAAGAGATTTCTCTCTTCTGTGACTCGTATTTGATTGTTTTAGTGAGTTGGTGACCTGACAGATGAGAAAATCGCTCTGATATTACGGAGTGCCTGGAATATTTTTAGGTCGAAAAGCGGTTTTCTCTCCCTCTGCTTTTTTTCATGTCTTCCTATCCTGGGAGCTAATTATAGCCAGATTATTGAATGTGAGAGCTCTCTGCAGGAGGTGTGTATATACATGTGTGTGTGTGTGTGTGTGTGTGTGTGTGTGTGTGTGTGTGGACATTGATGACTCATCCCCTTGCAGGGGGCTCACTGAGATCAGAATCCAAAATGGCTCCCTGACTGGCAAACATGAAACGGTTCTGACAGCAGCAACAACAACAAACCACACGTGTCATCGAGTGCTGTCACTCTCAGGACATGAAACTGTCTGAGCGATTCAGTGAAGGGTTTTCTGTAGCATCGTTTTGCAGGGGAAGAGCAGGCTCTGCTGGTTGCTCTCAATAATGTTTTCCCTCCATCTCTCAGTCGCATGTCAAGACTGACAGTATCTCAGTTTTCTGCACAGGTATGCAGCAAGCTAAACACAGCGTTGAAGACAGCAGCTGGTTAACTGTCAGTGTTGCTTTAAACATTAAATGAGTCATTAAAAATAAAAGAAAACATATGAGCAGCTGCTAATGTGGCTTTTAGTCCTGTTGAATTCTGGATTAAATAATGCTTGTAAGTTTTAGCTGTGACCAGCAGCTCTATAGGTCGTTCTGTTGGTCGGTGAGTCTAAAACTTCCCCAGCGCAACCAGTGCAACGCCTTTTTAAGACAGTGTTTATATACATGTCACCGCTGACTGGGTAACACCTCTGACACACCTATTAAACGAGAGAAAACGTTCATGAAAGCCTGTCATTTCCACAGTGAATGTGCCCCTGATTAACTGTTCATGTCAATTGCCAAAAAGTGGGTGTGGCGGTGGGAATAGCCCGTACCAGTGGTTCCCAAACCCACTGGCACTTGTGGGAGTTATTTTTGGATGAAGCAGAATTCATTTTGCGTTGGTGATAGTTGGCATCACCCCCTACAATTTAGCCACAGCTGCTTTTATAACTCATGAGCCATTTGTCAGAGAGCCTGGTGGCAGGCGTCGTAACTTGGCGGAGTTCCTTTTTCACCGGTTTGACTTCATCCCACTCTTTATACTGAAGCCGCGGAGGTCAAGTGGTTGTGTGAGTGTGAATGAATGCACATACGGATGCACGTAGGTCACCTTAACAGGTCACAGCTTCTGTGGGTTTGCGCTCGATGTTATGCTGTTTTGTATCTGTAACAACATAAACATTTCTGTGTATCTGTGGGAAAGTATCTTACAGTAGTCGAGTCTGCTCTCAAGCCCGCCATCTGTGATGATGCATTTCCCTTCCAGTCTACTACCATCATGATTCAGTCGTCTCATCACTGGTGATGTGCTTTATTCAGACTGCTAATGCTCAAGCAGCAGTTTATCACCACAACCCCACCAGGCATGTATGTATGCATGTGTGTTTTTGTTATTCTCTTCGTGTACTTAATGAAAATCTTTGCATGCTTTTGCAAACATAGATGGAGAAATACACAGGAATGCCCCCAAAACACAACAGATGTTGTGACGGTATTTTCAGAATAATAGCAGATGTTATTCTTTAAAAAAATGTGTTTTAGCGGGGTAGTAATACTTTACTTTAACCACCAATTATTCAGTCTTTATAATACATACATAACATATCATAATGTAGTTGAAATCTATTATTTAACACATATCTGCTTACAGATACAATACAGGTATATTAATGTGAATGTAGTGCCTCATCTGTCACCCCCCCCAAAAAAAAACTGCAGTGTTGCATTTAATCTGCAAGGTTACTATGTTCTCTGAAGCTGTTGAACATTATGCTGAAAGCAAGTCCCAGAATAGGCAGCTCACAATGGCTGGAGGCCTGTTTGTTTCATTAGCGTTTAATCCACACCAGATGGAAGAGCTTGTACCGAAAGAGTCAAAAGCCACAACAAATTACATCACAGTGTTCATTCTTTAATTGCTACTTTTTCCATTCAGGGCTTTTAACGTTCACTAAATGAAGCAATATTTTAGATGTTAACATTTAATCAAATAATTCCCTGTCACATAAAAGTAATGTAGCCCTACAACCACTCTCCAGCTGTAAGCAGCTTTCAGTGTGTTCTGGCTCATAGTTTTGGTTCTCTTGCTACGACTGAAGTGAGCTGCGTCTGCAAACAACCTCTGTAAAACAATAACCATATTTCCATCTATGTATTTTTGTGTGCATTTTGAAGTATTGCATTAGAAAAAGTGGATGGAAACCGCAAAATTCCTCAATTTCACAGAAGTTTTTATGCTCGCTCAAGGAGCGTAAAAATGACAATGCCAAGATGCCTTCTTCACGTGTCACAACAGTGGCTCCTTGGTGAAAGACTGACAATCCTGCAGAGCTGCTTCCCATTGAAAATGTGTGGTGCATTATCGAGCAGGGAAATATGACAACAGAGACCCTGCAGTGTTGAGCACTTGAAGTTGTATATCAAGTAAAAAAATGTGAAAGAATTTCACTTTCAGAACTTCAACAATTTGCGTCTTCAGTTACCAAACACTGTTGTTTAAAGAAAATGTGATGTATCACAGTGGTAAACATGTTCCTGTTTTTGGACCTTTTGGAAATTCAGGATGAGTGTGTATTTACAAATCCAGTAGTTAATCAGTTCAAACATGCATTACATTCAATTGAATAAGATTTTACAAATCATTGCATTCTGTTTTTTTTTTCTGTTACAAAATGTCCCAACTTTTTTTGGAACTGGGGCTGCACATACAGAAACGTCATATTTCCATCCTGTTATCTTCTTTGTTTTTCACTGTTTTTGGCTCAACAGTGTTCTTGTAATTACATCATCTTGTTCCACTCTGTTCTTCCACAATGGTTTATTGGTTTTGCGACTTGAGAATTGGTGCCGCTTATCTCGATGAACCAAAACCAAATAATCGCATAACGTTAGTAGCTGGAAACGAGCATTAATTTTGCATTTTGCATCGCTATTCCATTAAAATCTGTCACATATTTGTATGGAAACACACCTACTGTTTCCTCCCCATTCAGCATCAAATGGCAGATGAACAAAGTCAGTGATTAGCCGATGAAGAAGATGAGGAGTCTTTCTCAGGAGTTGGTGGAGACCAAAGCAGAGCTAAAAGGAGAGTGACTGTTGGATTTAGATTCATCAGGTGGACTTTGTGTCTGCTGGATGTTTTAAAAGAAAGCTGTTTGCTCATGCATCAACAAGTTAAGAAGCCAGTGGTTTGATCCGTGTTTATGTGAGTTTTTTTTCTGAGTTTGTCTGCAAATTCAAGATGTGAGCGAAATGACATTTAGAAAAGGGGAAAAACAGGTGAGGACTAGTGAATGTCAGACAGAATGACTGTTTCTGCTTCTCTGTCATATTTCAGTTGTCGTAACAGATTTTGAGAGGTGCAGCTTTCTATTTTAAAGTGCACAGTGCTTGATGGAGGCCTTTTTCTGTTTAAAAATGTATGAGGAGGTGGTGCAGCTGCAGAACGTCAAGAGGGTCAGAGAGGTGGGGGGAGTGGGGGGGGGTAACCCTCACTGTATGTACACACACACACACACACACACACACACACGCACACACAGACAAAGTGGTGACCTCATCAGTGAGCTCATCATCCCAGGGGAACGCTAGGATGCATCTCGTCTCATCAATAATAGACAGTCACAAAGAAGGAGCATCACTCACCTCCAGACAGGCGTGGTGTCTGTCTCAGCAGGGAGGGGGTTCAGGAGTTTAACAGCAAGAGGTCAGAGGGCCTGTCCGAACTGATGCAGACATTTGAAAACACTGCTACAGGTCAAACTGTGCAACAATCTGAAAATGTGATTGGACCCAAACTGTGATATGACAATAATACAAAGAGCATTTAAAGTTTTTAGCCCTCATTTTTCCATATACGAAATGTGCATCACTGCCATCCCTCGTTTTGTTATATCTGGATGTATGACAGAAAGTTTTCAACAGTGGAGAACACAAACTTGTTGTCTTTTCAGACTGTAAAATGTTTCCAAGAAATGAGTTCAAGACATTAAGCCCCATTTCAACCACAGGAACCTGGTTCCAGGTTTAGTTCCTGCCCCACAGGACAAATAATGTCATGTAATGAGAGGAAACTCTGCATGCTGCCCAAGAATAACAAACCAAAACACTTAATTCATAAATGTTTCTTTTTGTGGCTATTGTAACATATCTGTTTCCACAAGTGTGCAGGAGGACATGTTTAATAGCTCCAACCCCCAGGATAAAAAAATCCCTGCTCCTAACCTAAGGGAGTACGTCCTAAAGATCCAGGAACTAAATATTATCGTCTCCCTTTTTAAATGCAGAACCTTTGTAGGACATAAGGAATTCAACCTACATCTTGGTTCTCAATGCAGTTTGTACTCTCAAAAAAGTCAAGGCAATAGGATTTTTTTTAATCATATCATGCAGCCCTACATGAAATTAAACAAATTTGTGCAGTTTTTTTTTTAATTTCAGTGTAATATTTGAGAGCAGAAAAATAACCAGAAAACACTCAGACGATCAGCACTACTTCTGCCTGCATCTTTCTGGCATTTCTTTTCCTAATCCATTTATTTAAATACCATATCGGACATCTATTAGAATACACAAGCATCACAACATTAAATTACAAACAAGAAGAAGAAGAAAAATACATTGATTTTGTGTTATTGTCTTAAACCTTGCTTCTCAAACAAAGCTGTTGCTTTTTTTTTTTTATCCGTTATCTGTCTAATTTATATCATATTTGCTGCTCCTCAGACCCTCAGATGCTGTGGAAACAGAGTTTAGTTCCTGGTTGAACAGATTCATTCATTGTGGACAGAAGAAGATGGATTTAGTGAGCACATGTCCGTAGATCTGAAGGGTTAATGTGGAGCAGCTGAAGTCCAGAATGAAACATGAAGGGATTTGATGTTCCTCAGAGACATGAAATGACAACATGCATTATCACAACCACTCTGTGTGTCTGTGTGTGTGTGTGTCTGTGTGAGAGAGAGAGAGGAGTGTGCTTCTGTGTAGGGGTGAATGGATTTGATTAGCAGTAATTTTGTCATATGTGGACAGTTGAAACAGTCACATGTCGGGGTGAGTGGGTCAGATAGAGTGGGCAATAACATTAAGTGACTGTGGACACGCCCACATAACCCTAATGCTGTATACACACACACACACACACACACACACACACACACACACACACACACACACACACACACACACACACACAAACACACACACACACGTGTGAATCCAGAGCATATTCTGTCTAGACTGCCCTCTATTGTCACATGGTGTTAGACAGAGAGACAGAAAAAGAGACGTAATATTACATATTAGATCAAACCAAAGATTTTGTTCTCACATTAACCAACATTATAAAATCCAGCATGACTTTTTTTTTTTAAATGTGCAGACCATGATTTATTCCCTGCATGTTTCCGGTTGGCTTGCCTTCAGTAGGGTGGTGTATGAGGTTTCATGCTCATTTTACATGTAGTCCTTCATTAAGTCCTGTGACTTATATCACAGCAAATACACATTATATCTGTCTTCATCAGTCTGAACTCTGTCCAACATTATAAACTCCGATTAAAAAAACATATGTACAGTTTGTAAACATATAAAAACATTTAAGTTTATTTTCCTGTATTTTCTGATTCTGAAAAAGGGTGTAGAAATGTCAAAATTGGGGCTGGGTGACTTAGCTGAAAAATGTATCATATTAAAATGTCTAATATCAATCGATATGGATAATGATTGCTAATAAGGTATACAAATGTGATCCATACTTGTGGACCTTTTTTTAAGCAGAAGAGAGAGAGAGAGACAGAGAGAGAGAGAGAGAGAGATTGGGGGGGGCGGGGGTCCAGCAAAACACTTGCAAGAGGAGAGGAGACCTATTGCCATGGCAACAGTGTTTCTCTCACCTACTGCATGTGTCAGAGCTGAAAATGCAGTGTAGATGTATACACACACACACACACACACACACACACACGCTGCCCCCATGGATACTGCTCACGTCATCTCTGCCACACATGGTAACAGCTGAGAGGAAGAGGCTGCCTCATCAACACAAACACAAACAAGAGGGGACTTTAATTCATACAGTATTTTGTTTGTTTGTTTACTTACTTGTTTACTTATTTAGGCCTGGGTAATAAACCAGTAGTGACATGTGTCATCTGTCTAAAAGCAATAAGGACATTATTGAATCAAATTTTCACTAGTTTCACTTAAATTGCATTTAAATGTGAACCGCCATTAGAAGACAAGACAAATAAGCTCCGGCTCAAACAGCCTATCACATCCCTTGATAATGGAGCGTGAGACGCGAGTGACACGCAAACAGCCAATCATATTGCAGGTGTGTTGTTGAGTTGTACTGTCAACATGTGACACAACAACAACAGAAACAGTGTGAAGTGAGAAAATAAATGAAGATGGAGTGGAAAGTGGTTCAATTTAAACATAGAAAACAGAATTTCATTGCACTGAGAACTTCTCTTGCTTTTTATTAAACATAAGTCATTAAAGATGATTAATAATTTAGACAAATAAAAAACATTTTATTGTGATAAATTTTGCAGCTATATCACCCATCATGTTTTCATGACCCATTTCATGTTACTGTACAAATGTATCTAGTGTTGCCTAAAAATTAGTCATTAGTGTAGCTTTAAGATTCATTTCAGAAGTAATGGGTCACCATGTTTGATTTCTAAAAATTCAGATTTTCCCCAGAGAAACAGGGCTGTGACTAACAATCATTTTCATTTTCCATTAGTCTGTCAGTTATTTTCTCAATTGATTGATTAGTTGTTTGTTAGAAAATGGTGAAAAACGTGGACCATGTTTTGTCCACAACCCGGAGATATTCACTTTACTGTCACAGAGGACTAAAGAAATCAGAAAATATTCACATCTGAGAAGCCAAAATTAAAGAATTTGGACATTCTTTATTGTTCAGCCTTTTAAAGTGTTTATGATTCAGATACGTTGTAATCCAAAGGAATCTGATGTCTCATTTAATTTTAGATTTTATTTCTTTATTTATTGTTATTTTGGTTCTTTATATTTTACCACTGGATAGAGCTCGGTGTCAGGTTTTGAGAGATTCAGTATTTTCTGTTTTGTGTTCTTGTATTTGACCTGTTGGCTGTGTGATTGCCCCGCTCGAGCTGCTCTGATTGGACGAGAGCCGAGCATCACAGCATCTCCGGGGCAGCGGCGTCTCCTCGGCCTCCTCATCGTCAGTGAGCCCCCTGTCTCCTAGCAACAGGGGCCAGGGCTCTCTTAAAGGGGCCATTCGTAATTGAGGTCATAAAACATGAGAGGAAGAGTAGAAGCCCACTGTATTATCAGGTATCGATCTTCATCAGGTGAAAAGGTGAACGGGGAGAGAAAGGGGGGAGGAAGATCAACAGGGAAAAATGATGGCAGGAGAGAGGCTGCACTGTGATTAAAGGCAGAGAGACAGACAGTGGTGTGATGAGACGGAGCTGAACATTAAGGAGGAGGAGGAGGAAGAGGAGGAGGGGTGAGAGGAGCATCTTCTGACAGCTCATACTTAATAGGATGGATGCACCTCATTTTGGTGCCACAGGCCTGAGCTGTCGATTTTAATAGTTGCTCTCTCGTGCGGACGTTACAGAGACGTCGGCTCTCACTAAACTACTACTCGTTTGGGTTTTTTCTCATACTGGTGCTAAGACAATACTTGTAAAAAGGCATTGGTGCCTAAGCAGTGTCTGAACTGATACTTTTTTAAGTGCAAAATGACGGTTGATGTCATGAAAGAACAGCAGTTTTCATAACTAAGAGTCTGGACTGTGGCATTTGTTTTTTGTTGTCTTTCAAAACCTTTATGCAGAAGTGCACACGTGTAAGGAACAGATGAAAGTTTGTCTTTATCCTCCCGTACGTAAGCTGCGAATGGTTGCATGTCTGGCTAACTAACGCTAGCCACAGTAACATTATCTCCAGCCAAAGTTGTGGATGTGTCAGAGCTGGAAGCTGTGAGTGGAGTTACAAATGTGAGCAGATGATTAATCATACTTTTCACCGTCTAAACCGAGGGTCTGCAGCCTGCATCTCCCGAGCTGCGTGTGGCTCCCTGTGAATTGGCAAAAAATTAGATGGAAATTAATAACAGTCATATTTTAAAACATTTTAATTTTCATTAAGCATTGTTGTAGCTGGATTAAAAAGTTCAGACAACTCAAAATTTTAAGCCAACATACCGAAATAGATTTTTGAGTTTTGAGCCCAACTCAAACTCTTTTGAATCTGAAAAAGTTTTACCAAGTGCTGACCTTTTGTTGAGATAATAATGTTGAGATACACTTAATAAATAACAGATTATAGGTCAGCGAAACAGTGTACAGTGATTCTTACATTCTCCAACTAGCCTGTGTACGGCTCGGTGCCTTTTCCTCTAAATTTTGGCGTTGGCTCATCGTCTTGAGTCTCCAGAAGCTCGCTATTAGTGCCAAATCCAAAAAAGAAAAGTTCTCAGGGAAAGAAGACAGAGTAGTAAACTTACATTAACAGGGGCTTTATTTTTTTTTATTCCTTTTATGTGGCAGCAAACTGGAACCTGAGCTTATCTACACACTTTACAGCTGAGGAAAGAATCACAAATCACACCTGAACACTGAAAACTCAAACATGATCATACAGTCATTTTCTATATCACACTTTAATTCTAGCTGAACAGCATCCACTACGAACTGTAGGTTCTTCATTTCTTTGCCCTGACAATTACTGACTCTTGCTTGTGTCTGTATCTGTCTGTATCTTTGAAAAAGCTTCTCTCCGCAACATTTTTTGTTGCAATAGTATGAAGTCTGAATGTGGACTTTGCAGGATCTAATTGCTGAAGAGGAATGCAGAAACACAAACATTTCCCATGTTTCTCTGGGCTTTTAGCTCATCATTACTGCAGCCTCCTCTCAAATACACACACGCCTCTTTCTTTCATGTGAGAGAGAGACCTCTGGATATCTGCGATCAGTGATTCTCTGCATACAAATGCGGCTGAAGGCAACACTTAGCCGATGGAATTGGATTAACCTCCATTCCATTCACCAACTGTGAGTTAGCTTACTGTCAGCAGCTGCGCATACATGTTAATACCCGCTCTTCTCATTTACAAAGGAAAACATATATAATAATCTTCATCATTCAGCCTTTCACCAACGCACAGGAGGCATTTGCATGTTTAAATGAACACACATGCTGTGTTGTATGTCCATGGTTTAAATTCTGCGCACATGACTTTGACTCAGGGTATGAATGCTCTTTAGTGAACGGGTGTAAAATGTGGGTTAACGTCAGAGGAGTTTACTGCACAGCTCTGCTCTCACTGAAATAGTCCAGACTGTGGTAAATGTTTTTATCATGGTGGGTGAGTGTTAACACAAACTGTTAAATTGTTGAGCTCCTGTCTCTGGATCAGTCTGCTGCAGCTCATAAAGAAGGTTTTCTTTGCAGTTTCATTTTCCCTGATCATCACTGATCTGGAGCTCCTGTTTACAGGGTTTTTGCTTGGCAATGACATATCTAAATATTTCTCAGTTAAGACTTAACTGATATGTAAATCTGAATGATAAATCAGTATCATATTTACCTGCAGTTGCACAGTGACAAAATTCTCATATCAAGAAATTTAACCTCACAGTTTTCATATTTAAAGTGATGATAAGGTAAAGCTTATTCAGCATGAGATTGGAAATTGCTCAAGAACACTGGGGCAGATCTGAATCACAGGGTGGTTTTTACAAAGTATCTTCCACTTTTGTTAAACATTACAAACATTGCAACGAAGGTCAGCTGAGATGAGGAGGCTTCAATCAGGTATAACCATACTTTTTACATAATTCTAATATTTTATATAACACTATAGATCGGGGTGGGGAATTATTTTTCATTGGGGGGCCACATGAGAGACTGATCAGGCTGACACAAATGATATAAAGTCCTAATAATGGCTAAATCTCTATTATTTAAATGGTCAGGGCTGTTCTATATAGGGTACTTCTGCTGTTGGTCATCCTTTCTGAATTGCCATGTGATGAATCGTGGGCTAATATTTTTCAGGCCATGTCCAAAACTTAATGTTTTACAGCGTACCATGCATGCTGCATACAGGTTGCAACAGTAGCAGCAGGAAGTAGAAGAAGAGCAATGTAAACAGCATGGATGTACAACACTGAGTAACTAAAGTTACAGCGTAATATAAAGGATACAGTTCATTGATTACCAATGAACACAGCACTGGCCCCTTTCAAAATAAAGGTCTGTTAGATTTTTAATTTTTTTGTATTTCCATGATGGCCTTGCGGGCCACATGAAACCTTTCAGTGGGCCACATCCGGCCCCTCAGCAGCACTTTGCCCAGGTCTGCTACAGAGACTCTATTGTGCTTGCAGATCTGCTGTCATAGACGACTGGACACTTCTAGATAAATTCTATAAAGATGATGATTTTGCTCATTAAAAAGCTGTTTTGGCAAAGCTGGATGAATATGAGTTCACTGTGTGATTCTGAATACTTCATAACAAAGGATGCACAAGATTAAAATGTTATTGGCATGTCATCTATCAGCAGATAAAAGCTGATAATGCTCATATTTCTGCAGATATGGTGACGCTTTAATTATGTGCATGTGGTGCGACTATGTCTGCCGTGTGCAATGATTGGTCAGTGTTGGTGATGCAAGGAGGAGCTAAATCAGTCTTTCATCAGTACAAATTTAATTTCCCTTCTTAAGCTCTAACGATGTCAATGATTGTTCAATAATTGATTAATTGCCATTAAGAATTTAACCGATTAATAATTAATTCATAGATAATATATGTTTCGTGTACCAGAGCTCACAGCCCCGTCTGACATTATTTAGAGCCACTTGTTGAATAAGAGCAGGCGGACAAGAGCAGCCGTTTCAAGTGAGAGCTTTATTGTTTTGTTTAATTCATTGAAATTGTTTGTGCTTCATGAATTAATGTCTCTTATAATTAATGTGTCACTACAGTTGTTTAAATAAAACTTAAAATGAGAAAAAGATATGCTTTTTGTATCCAATTAAGTATGAATCATTAATTAATTAACTATCGATTAAGGAAAACACTCAAAATTAGCAAACACATTAAGACCCATCGTCCGTTCATTATGAAGAAGCATCAGCTGTAGTTTTATTATTTTGACAAGTGAATGTGAACATTTTCAAAAGCACTGTATTTTGTTTGCATCTGCCAGTGGGTCATCATGGTTATACTTGATCATTGTTGTGCAAATTTTCTGAAGGGTTTCAAATTTCCCAAAATATGAGTCAAATCAGAGGAAAGACTCTAACAGCAATTAGCAGTCATGAGACACGAAAATCAGACATTTCAGCTTCAGAGGCTTTTTAAGTCAAAGTGACTCTAACTTGATGCATAATTCCGTCAGATTTTATTAAATTTTACATCTGCTTGTGTTGTAGTTCTTATTAGGTTAAGAGCTTAAGACTTTGGTGTTGTGCACGTGCGTGTGAGCATCACTGTATCTTCATAACTGTGTGTTTGCGATGTGTCTCTGTGGAGCAAAGAAGGAGTTAAAGCCAGTAATAGGCTTAGCAGTGACTCTGGTGCCCGTGTCAAAGCATCTACATCAGCCAGCAGGAGGAGTTACCATGTGCTCTGTGTGAGTGTAGCTGCAGGGACAGTGATGGGAAGTGAAGCAGACTGCGCTGTCCCACTGCCCTCTTGACTCACCGTCTCTCAGATGACACTTGAGTTTGTCACTTGGTTTGATTTCAATGGAAAAAGACAGTTTAAGTGAGACTCAGCACAAAATGAAACTCAAGTTTTTGGCCAACAGGTCGCCTGGTGGAATATGTAAAGAGACGATTATCACTTAAATGACCTCTGTATCTCACCCCTGAGACACATTGTAGCATTATGCTAAGTGATTATTGGTGATCCTAAAACTGAGGAAATATCTATTATGTTACACGGACACCAAACCTGTCAAAAAAAGAATTCAAAATTAAGAAATATAGTATGCAAAAGTATTACAATTGTGACTTTATATAATAATTCATAGTAATGATTTTTGCCTGACTAAATTATGTAATGATTGGTCATAATTTATCTGTTTCATATCAGGACTATGAGATTATCTTCTGTTATTTTTTCCTGGGAATGGGTTTCATAATGTCATGAATTATTTTTCCCTTGGGGAAGTTTCTCATAATTTAGGATTTATCAGTCTCCTCTGCACTGTGATCCTTGTCTCTGCTCATGCTGCTGTTGTCTTGCTGCCGACAGACGTAATAATGTGTCACCAGCTGCTTCTTTTTACCTTCCAGCGATGATGGCTTAGCTGTTGCAGGGTGCACTTCATCTCTAACCGGTTCCACCTCCCCACTGTGCAGGCACCCTGACCAACCAGGGTTACTGGGATTTGATCCCATTTGGCTTCCTGTTCATGAGTGTGGTCATTTATTTTCATTTGAATTCAAGACCAAACCGGACGTATTGCAGCTGGGTATGGAGCCTCGGGTCTCAACTGTGCTGTGCAAAAACTAGCTTGGCTCCGGACCAGTGAATCACCACCCACTCTGGTTTTTTCAGCATTTCAAATAGGTCTGGTGTTGTGCTCATTGATGGCTGTGTCTACAGTTAGAAAACAATCGAGCCAAGCAGAGCTTTGCAGGCAGGAGTGAGGATGGGGACTTAATCTTTCTGTGCCAGAGCGAGGAAAGCAGGAACACAAAAAGACTATGAGTCTACAGTCATGCCAGAGGCGACATCAACATGCTAACATGCAAATGTTTAGCAGGCATAATGTCATTAATGTAATGTAACTTGAAGGCATTTAGTCATTAAAGTATTGGACAAATTCAAATTTTGACCCACTGGTGGTGCTGGACAGACGTCAGGTATCAAAGTTACAACAGTTTACCCTTGGGCGGTGCTTGGTTTTGGCTCATCCATTCAGCAGCATCAGAAAATAATGGCAGCCTGTCTGGCCACAAGGTTTCTCGTATTACAGCTAAACAGTCGCTAAAATATGTTCCTGAAAACATTTTAGGACTTGAAACTAGCGATTTACATCATAAATTCATTAGTTTTTACTGAGGTAATAAATAAATTGAGCAGTAGGGTCAATTGGACAAACAATTCGACTTTTTTGCAACTAGTAGAGTCGCCCCCTGCTGGTCTTTACAAAGAGCGCTGGTGTAAACCACTTCCACACAGGCTTCACTTTACAGACCCACGACAACATCCACCATTTAATATACTGTCTTTGCAATAAACATGGATAAGATTGACAACACTCCACAGATTGTTGAGAGTCAATTTACAGAAACAGCAACACTTAGTGATTCCTTAAATATTTCTTCTTTTATCAAGACAAACATTTGTTTAACAGCTCCGAGCAACGAACTATCACAGTTTCCATGTCAAATGATGTAAACAAGCCAGAAACTTAAGTCACTACTGATAAATTAAGGCAGAATAACAACCCCTACAATAATTGGTTAACATGAGCATAATGTCAGACTGAAAAAAGAAGTGAAAATTAAATAAGGGTTCAGTCTGAGAACTCACACAAAGCTGAATCTAACAGTGGCTTTGTGTAAAAGAAAAAGACAGGGACTAAAATGAAAATAAGCTGTTAAACTAGAGCCTGATTATCAGAGCTGGGGGAGTTTTCATTCTCACTTTATTACTGCAGGTAGATGCTGTCATGCAGAGCAGCAGATGCTGGGAACAGCCTCCGTCTCTGTGCTTTAAGCAGCTCAGCGTTGGCAGTGAGAGTGTTACAGGCTGAAGACAGAGTAGCTTCTTATTGGCCGGCTCAATCTCCTCATCCCATCCACACACGCTCCCTCTCTCCCTGTCTCCGTCTGTCTCTCTCTATCTTCCTCTGCCTTGACTGACGGCGCGTCTCCTCCAATCCCCGCAGGGCCATGTGAGGCGAGGAACCAATAGCGTGTCGGGGAGGGCAGAGCTGGGCGCCGTCGGCCAGCTCCAGGCAGAGATGCTGCATTTGGAACTCATCGACGGTGCTGACGGTTACCGCGGTGACAAAGAGTCCTCGAAGGCGTCCGCCATCGCACCTCCGCCAGTCATCAAGGACCCTGCAGCACCTGTTACCATGGATACCTACCGTCCCAAGAGACCCACGACCCTTAACCTCTTCCCGATTGTGCCACGCACACAGGTAGAGTTTGAATAACCTTATTCACACACACGCACACACACTGGTGACAGATGACTGAATATTGATCAGATTGATCAGCAGGAGGAGTGGAGTTTCAGTGAAGATTTTTTTTCTGTCTGCCTGTCTGGGTTCCTCCTGAAACACGAATATGACATTTAAAAATTGGAATATGAATAACCGACCAGCGTGACCTCACCATTGGATTCACTACAATCGTTTCTGTGACAGGATGTGTTTACTGAACTGAACAATAGCCACAATTGTCAAGACACAGAGACACAGATTTTTTTTCTCCTCGGTGCCCGTCTCTGTTTGTGTTTGAATGCTGTGAGAGCTCGTGACTGTGTGTGTGTTCTTGTATTTCAGTCTTTGTGAGGACCAGTGTCAGCTTTAAACCCCAGGAGGGAAGACATTTTGTCCTCAAGGGGCTGTTTAAGGTTTACTTTTAGTTTAATGTTAGAATTAGGTTCAGATTCAGAGCTGCTGAATGTTTAGTATTGATAAGGGTCCTCACAAGTATGGACACACAGATATGAATATGTGTGTTTGGGTGAGGCTGTGTGTGTGTGTGTGTGTGCGCGTGTGTGTGTAGGTATGTGAGAGTGCTTATCACCGTCTGTTGATCTCATGTGTGTCCGTCCACCAGAGCAGAACGACACATGGAACCATTTTCTGATCTGATGCCCAGATCAACAGGATGACACCATTTGTCTGCGACTTCCAAAGACATGACAAATCACTGTTCATGTGTCAACGCTACGGTTAAGGTTTGGTTAGGTCCAAAAAGGGACCTGGTTAGGTTTAGGGTAGGGTTGGGTTGATGGATGACATCATCGTCCATTATGATGACTGACAGTCATTGACCACTGGGCCCTCGACCATCGTAACATCGTGATTTAAAAGCCTTCCATGTTTTAAGTAGTGTGTCCCCTTATAGTTGCCATAGGGTTGTTTCCCAAGTTACGTTTTCGACATATGGGAGAGAAAATAAAAAGAAGCTGTTGCTGCTGTGCTTTGCACTACAACTCTATGTTGGGTTTATTATTTTGTTTTTTAACCCAACTAAGTTACAGACATGTGGTGCCAAGACAAAGACCAGTTTAGACCCAGCAACAATATTATCGCCTATTGCAATGTTTCACTGTGGACTTCACCCAACCTTAGTTTAGGGAAACCTGCATGAGTCCTGCACAGGCACAGTTTTGCACACCCACAGAACCGAATTGTTACCCGCAATTTTCTCCAAGTCAAAGACGTGCTTGGAACCATTACCACTTGTCACTCATTTCTCACTCACTTGTGTTCTCAACTGGTGCAGCACCTCAGCTGTCGATGTGTTTTCTCAACAGTTGGGGTCATCAAAAGCTAATATTTTTTGGCATTTTTTACAAGCAGCAAAGCCACTGACAGTGTTCCTGTCACAGTGTCTGATCACACCAAATTGTTCCCAAATGTCTGAGAATTTGGTATCCTCCACTGGCCTGTGCCTTTATGTCATCCATTCCGTCCCATTATTTGGCAAGAAGTGGGGTGAAAGGTTGTGTCATAGACTTTAACAACTGAAGAAATCGTGGTGGCTGATTAGGAGTGATTTTATTAGCGAACTTAAATGTACAACACAATCATATTAGTCTCTGATTTCAAATTCTAAGTTTAGGGGCGCTTAGTTGTCATGGTAACACTAATAAACATAGGCAGGGTAAGTGATTCTGGAGAAAAGATAGTTAATTGTTGAGTCCCATTCTCAGGTCGTCAACTACCAACTCTTTTGGTTGGTGGCTTGGATTGAGTTGCTCAACAAAACAATGAGACTCAACAATTAACTCCAGTCTCTGTCCAGATTCTCTCACCCTACCTTTAAAAGAAACAATGTTGACTCTTCATTGGAAATGGACGAACACCTGCCTATTGTGTTAAATTCCCCTTGTTTTGTTGATCTATCCAACCATCCACCTCAACTTCCTCCCTAGACTTTGGCTGTGTTCGGAACAGCCTACTAGCACACTATTCCTACACTAGTAGGAAATCACATTGGGTATGTAGTGCGTTTTAACTGTTAGTCTGTGGATTTTGCATACACAAGAAACTGGACTGGAACCTGGGCACACTCAACTGACTCCATTGTGTCTTTTTCAGACTGTTCAATGGCATAGCACCACTGTGGCCGGTAAGAGGCAAGGGTGGGTAAAATAACTGACCCTTCACTAAGGCCCTACTCCAAACAGCAACTGTCCAATCATAGGTTAACAACTGGTGGTGTCTTTTTGGTAGTCTTTCAAAAAAGATAAAACACAAGAGGAAACTTTAGCGGAATGGATTAAACTTTATCTGCTCTAATGTTAGCTGCAAATGGTAGCATGTCCTGCCCTGGTGCAAAATCAGAGTGGGCAGATGATGATGTATCTCCCTCTGGCTGGTTCTCTCAGGTTTAAGCCGGGTTAGTTTAGCTCATATTCAGCTCTCTTCCTGGGGCGATCACGGTCTGGTTGGTCTGGGTGGGTGACGGTCTCGAGGTCCGCTGCACTTCCCTTTCTGACGTTTCACCCCTTTCACATTACATGTAGCCAACTGATCCGTTGTTAATTCAAACCAATGAATGAATGAATTCAGTCACTTTACAGACAAATCGACACCAAAACAAAGGTGCTAACCCACTGACAACAGGGTGAACCTTCCTGACTGATTCAAACCTGCCACAACAACCTCTGACTTCACTTTCTATTGTTAGAGACTCCTCACTTGAGGGAATTCAGTAATTTGAGAGCACAATTCAGTTATTCCATGGCATAAATAATTAATTCAAGGCAACAAATTAAACGATTTTTGGGTATAGCTTATAATTTCTTACTTGTCAGTGCACTCAAATTTAAACTATCTATGAGTGCCAGTAGAAATGTAAAAGCCTGTATGTTATGCAACATATACAGTAATGTAAGTTAGTGAGTTTGCCTGTGACTAACATGAACACACTTAACATTGCAGCCTGTCAACATGATCAACCAAGCAGATCTATATTTATCTGCGCTTTGTTCTTTGCCCAGTTTCTGTGAGGTGGAAAAAAGCCTACTGTTCTTGTTGCTCTGCCTTTGTTCTGTGTGTGTGTGTGTGTGTGTGTGTGTGAGCTGTCAGAACTGGAAAGCATAAAGGAAATAATTGCTCTCAAACATTTTTCCTTCTTGGGAAGTCTTCCTGTCTCCTGGGACGTTGTTCAGTCTTCATACAGCAGCTACAAAAAAAAGGAGAAAGAAAATGTGATGATTTATAATATTTCATTGTTAAATGGGTGAAGGTTTCTTGAAAGTGCCCTTCACACGAACTGTGAGGTCGTGAAGAAACAGACCACATCTCATTAACACAACAACCATCAGCAGCAGATCTTGGAGTCATTTTGGTGTCAGGACTCTATTGCTTTTATTGTAGCTTGGCAGATGATGTTTCATTGTTCATAATATGGCAACCTTCATCTATGAATCATTAGCTTTAATTTTTATTTTGACATGTTGATTATGTATAAAACAGGGTTGTTTAAATACCACTATCAGAAAAATGCCGGATACAGCATCTGGTGTTGGCAAGTACTCAAGTCTATGCACCAATACGACACCTCGTAATGTATTCACTGTAAAACAGGACGCTGCTACTTCCCTGCAGCATCCTGTGTGCCAAATATAATGGCCAGTGGAGGAGAGAAAGTTTATGTTGGTATCAGATCACGTTTTTAAGTCTGCACGTGGTAAGCAGAACGTTTTGCAAGTCTGCGTCAGGAGGAGGAATAATCTGGTGGATTGTGGCCGACGCTACAAATCTGACTGACTACGGCACTGACTGGCCATCAGTACTAAGGCTGCATGATATGGTTAAAAAATTGTATTGTGATTGTTTTGACAGATTGCCATATGATTCACGATTAGCGGGAATGATCGTTTTTGCGCCACAATTGATATTTTGAAGGACTCTAGAGAACACACTGGTATCGGATCAGTAGTCTGTGTTGGCCAGTATGCAAACTTCAGGTATCAGAATTGGTATCAGGAAAGAAAAAAATGGTATCAGAACATCTCTAGTACAAAAGGAGGTCAGTCTCAATTAGAGACAGTCTGCTTTGTTTAGGAGTTTGATGGATAAAACTGATTTCTTGGCTGTGCCACAGTACAACAGAATAATGTTCCTACAATTTTTACACTGATAACATCAGACAAAAAGTTGAAAGTGTCCTTGAAAAGGTGATTTCTCAGTAATTTGTAATCTCTAACCAGTTCGCCTTTATATGTCCAGTTTGTGAATTCATGAGATATTTTGAAGGATCACAATTCAGACTTAAACCTAATCACTGGGATTCTGTGCTAATAACAGCTGCCAATTCTGGGTAGACAGCTGGCAGTTTGAATTGTGCAGTTATTTAAAATCGTCAAATCTCTTTATTTCTGTTGACATTTTCAGCTGTAACTGTAACATTTAAGGATAAAGAGATAAACATTGTGGTCTGATCTATCTGACATTTTGCTGTGCTTATTTTATGTACTGTGTTGCTTTGCTTGTGTCTTTGCTTGTGTCCAACAGCAACATCTCCACAGTCAGGTGACGTTTATGAACCAAATTATGATACTGTCTCAGTTTTGTCCTCATTTGGGTTATTTAGTGTAACAAGCTTTAACATCTGGGTCTGGCTGCTGTTTATGCTGCATAATAATGATACAAAGACACTTCCTTTGGCTTGTGTCCATTAGTTTGAAGGGGAGAGAGAGAGAACACGCAGCGAGAGAGAGCAGTGGTAGCGAGAAAGCTGGTGACTCAGAGAAGTTAAATGTAATAATCTGATTGTTTCGCAGCAGTTAGTTCACCCAGCCCCTCAGACGGCCACACAACCCTGTGCTAATTGTCTTAAACATGAGGCTGGTGTCCAGTAAAGGCAGATGTATTTTGTTAGGGTTGCGCAATTTGGTAAAAAAAAAGTCAAAATTGTGATTGCAATATCTAATATAATTAATGGACATGATCAGTGTTGCATTACAATTTTCATATTCACTGAAAAAAAATAAACATTTAACATCATTATGATGTGATTTTTATTGAGGTCTGGAGCAAACAAACATGTTTTCTTTCATCTGAAGAACAAGATTTTTAGGCCAGGTCATCCGTGCAGCACTACAGTCCCTCATTATAATCCTGTTTTCTCATACATTTTTCATTTTCAAAAAATTGCAATTGGCTCTGGTTCTGCAATGTGGCTGTTGCACTGGGTCATATTGGGATTTTATTGCAATTCCAATTAATTGTGCAGCCCTATCTTTTGTACACATTTTGTAACCTAGATAGAGCAGAGTGTGCTCCACAGCATAGAAACATGTTGTCACATGAGCATGATGCTTAGGTAACATTTATGGTCTCAACAAGGGGTAACTGCATCTAGTTTTGGGTAAACTCAAGCTGTCATTTTCTTTAGTCTGTGGTCCAGAAGGTAAATTAGGTCCAATTAATGTTAGTGAAAGCATCAGTTATGTATTTAAGATAAATGAGATGTATACACTTGAAATAGCATGAAGTCAACCAAATATAGTACTAAGTACATAAAAAACATTCCAGGACATGTTGTTTGCTCTTTGATGAATCCACTATATCTCAACCGGAGTCAGCCACTTCAGTTAGTGAGTCAGCAAGTGGTTTCCCAGAATGCCTTTTGACAACCTAGTGTCTGGGGCATAAAGTGGATCTGCTGCGGATGATGTACGCCATTCGTAGTAGGCGAAGTCTTTCGAGCCAAGAAAAGATGAGAAAAAAGTTAGAAAAAGGCTGCTGAAAAGGCCTTTGTACTAAATACACACCTGACGACAGATCTGCACAATATGTCTGCAGTGCATTCTGGTCTGTTTCCTACTCCTGTGGGTGTAGAAATTGATTTTTGTATTTATTCTTTCATGGATTTCTCACATAAGCAATTTTTTCTTTCAGCCTCACACACTGTTGCTCCTGTGTTGTGCAGAAATCCAAGATAAACCTTATGGCATTACAAAATAACCAAACCAACTGAATTTCTTTATTCAACTTTACAGAATGTGAAATGCACAGCACTTCACCAAAATGTCCTTATAACAAGTGTTTTATGGTTCATTTTGTTTCTCCAGTACACCTCTACCAGCCCCAGCTGACAGTGGAAACTGAGGTTTAGTCAAGCGACACAGACAAAACTCAAATGCGATGAGATAGATGAGTGCTGAAGATCTCCAGGCAGTTTTTCCTCAGACAGAGCACTGTAAGAAGAGAGAGAGAGAGACAGTGCACTGTGTGTCCGTTTCCAGGTCAGTGGATCGGTAAAAATGCAAAATATACATTTAGCTCTGCATCATTTGGCAGCGAGTGACGGGGTTCTGTGGTTGAACAAAAGCAGCTCTGAACACCGATCGCGGTTAGAGCAGCGAGGCTTTTTGAAAAGCCATATTTTTAGATTCAATAATCTGCCCAGTAAAAGCGTTTTGTGTCAGAGAATGACAAAGTGAAAAATCTGATGAAGCCTCAAACTATCATGAGACGCTAAAACATTTTTTGGACTAGTGGGATTTGTATTCAGGCATTAAAAGGTAAGATCAGCCATGGTGCTAAAAATCATCAAACCTACCTAATGTTTTAAAAATGAAGTAGACAAATGTAAAGAGCTCCTTGCAGAAACGGGGAGTTTTTTATTTCATTGATTCTCTCCTCTGAAGCTGAATGAAATGATCCAACAGACACACAGACAGACAGACATCCATTTTAGGAAGGATTCCTCCGTCTTAATCCGAGTCAGACTCTAATCTGTCATCTGGCTACGACACACTCCTTATGTTGAAGTGTGTGTGTGTCAGGGTGTGTGTGTGTGTGAGTATGTGATTTGAAAGGTGTCCCTACATACTACACTCAAAAGACCCTTTTACACTGGATAAAACACACTAAGACCAACTAACATCTGGCTTTGGTCTTCAAGGGGAAAGGGTAAAATTGGCCATCATCCCTCTGTCATTCCTGCAAACTCCATGGATATTTATCGGCTCAAGCTTCAGTTGGCAGTGATGAAAACATGACACCCGTGTGGACACGTTAAATTTAGTCCCTCTTCCAGCTTGATGCTGTGGAAGCTCTTGTCTTTGTCGGTAACTTCTGTGACTCTTTTGCCGTGGTTCCACTGGGCTTGTCACATCTGCAATGCGGTCTTGACCCATCCTCCACACAGCTTCATGCCCCACGATCTGATTTAGTTGATTTAGTCATTTTTCCTTGATTTTTGTGCTTTCTTGGGTAAGTTGTAGATGTAGTGGATTTTCACTCGTCATCCCATTGCACCTCCTCAAAAATGTCCCAATCCCGGAAGAATGACTCCTGTCTCATCCCGCTCACGTCAATCCACACATCTGTTGCAGCCACCAGAGCAGGCTGGCGAGAACAACTAGCATTATGTTTAAAAATAAAAAAAGTTATGTTTATTCATATTAGAACTGCATAATTAAACATAAATGGAAAGACCTATTCTTATTGTCAGCACCAATTCTGCCCCCTCCTGTTGATGTGAATCCAGAGTCCCACTGGATTAATGAAAAAGTGTCAGCCTCCAGTAAGTAGTAGTTTATTTTGTCTGTTTTTATGATTGGGGGTCTGCAGACGGTTATTTTGAATGCCGTTCCTGTGTCTGACTTCCTGTCTAGCTCGATCGGCTCCGTGTAGCTTGACGCAGCGTCTGTCAAAAATAGACTCAGCACACAATTCTTCGCAGAGCCATTAGCCATTTGAATTGTTTTAGTTTTCGTCTAATTTTAGTAGACTAAATATCATAACGTGAGTTGACTGAAATCAAACGGCTTAAGGTGACGTGTAATGCATATGTCACGTCTAACATTAAGTGCACTAAATTTCATATTTGTTTCAGTTTAAAGGCAGTGACAGTTAACACACTATCTCTATCATGTCAAATGATTTTTAGAGATTAAAGTCTAATATCAGCAACTGTTTTCATACCAGAAATCACTGCAGTAATGTCACAATGTTCCCAGATCTCAGAAATTACTTGGTTATTATGTTATCATTAGTGATAAAAAATTATGGGCAAATTACATATAAGTTGGAATAAACTGTTGGAAATAAGCCGCTTTTAATTTAATTTGATTTTGGATTCAATTAGATTATATTCCTGATATATTTTCAACAGAAGAACGTCACTGTGATTTTAAATTTTGTTCTGGTATTCTTTATTTTCTTGTTTTAAGCTACTACAAAGAGTTAACTGGTTATGAAACTGTCTCAGTGTAATTCTGATGCCTCTGTAACACCTACATTAACGCACAAGACCATCTGCATGAGGATTGGCTATTTCTTTATAGTTATTTTTAGTGCCTGCCATCAGGTCGGCTTCTCTGTGAAATCAGATGAAGTCTGTGTTTACATTTTCCCAGCCAGAGTTACAGGGAATCATACATTATTTTAAAACTAAGATGAAGATTTTTATTTAGATAATGTTGTTACTGATATCATATTTTGTGGTTGTTACAAAAGAAAAACTACAGCTTTTGTCCTCAGGGTTCTCTAAAATCTTCAAAATATTTAAGCTTAGCTTTAAGTACATGTAGTGTGGTGTGTGTGTGTGTGTGTTGACAAAGTCATGTGTTATCGGTCACTGCCACATAGTTAATAATACACACATTTCATCTGAGTCACTCCCCTGAGCTATGATCTTTTTGTCACTACGGGGAAACAAGCCTTTGCTCGTCAGATCAATGGTTCTGTCTCCCACCTGCTGATTCACCCGTTACCATGGCAACAGCTCGGTCTCCGCCTGGTACACGTAGATGGGAAGTGAGTCATGCGTGGTGGTGGTGGTGGGTGGACAGAGGAGGAGGACATAAGCTTATTTTAGACGACATGTTATCGTCACAGGAGTTTCCACTTCTCCTTCCATCTGTTCACATCTCCCTTCACCGTCTCGGCGTCTCTGCTCCTCTTGTCCAGGACTGAGCGTCAGACCTCAGTGCTGTTCTGGCACCGACTGCCATGTGACTGTACCACCGAGTTACAACATCAGATAGTGAAAGCTGGCATTAAACGATGGTCAGATTTGTTATCTTGTAATCCACGCACAGTCTTGACCACATTTTGAGTTGATATGGCAAACAGCTTCTTAATTACACTTCCAGCAGTAATGGAGCGTTATCATTCATCCAGAGTCGTGTTGTGTGTGTGTTTGGTCATGGACTCCTCTCTTACAGCTGTGTTTTTGGTCTTTGCCAACACCTGAGACAAATATCTTTCTCTTCAGCTGCTAAATGCTCAGCAAAACACTGAGCTTAAACTTGCTATAAAGCTCCGTAAAGCTGAGGGGAACTGCAGATTTGGTGATAATTAGGGGGCCAAGCCCGCGGGGCCTGGGGACCGCGAATGCAAGCATACGCGGTTCCCAGGACCAGCGGTGCTGGGAACCCTATTGTTTTTGTTCGGATTTTTATTATTATACTACTTCTTATTATTATTATTCTCTATTTTTATTCTTCCGCCAATAAAAGTCATGCTGCAGGCTAAACCGTGCAAGGTAGGGCGGTGCAATTTGGAGGGCTGGCCCACACCCCGGCACGTACCTCAGACGCAAAAAACTGCACACATCCGCCTGTAGGGGGCGCTATAACCAAGGACAACGCGTTTTGGCCTATAACTCCCACACCGTATGTCGCACCTTCAAAAACCTTATATCGCCACATTCCTTGAATGGAGCTGAGTCACTTTGTAATTGGCCACGCCCACTTCCGCCTAAATAATTTTTTCGCAAAATCGCGAAAACTGGAAAACCTGCTTTTTCGAACTCCTCCTAGGGATTTTGTTCGATCTGCACGAAAATTGGCCCAGACACTCTTCTGCTGCTCATGAGCTAAAGTTATCAAAAGATTTTTTTTGGGTTGAAAATTCCACGAATTATTAACGAACAAATTTCCGTAGCTAGCCGTAAAAATGGAAAATGTTGCATATCTCGGTCAAAGTAAATGCTATCGACGCCAAATCAGAGATCCTTGGTTGGCATGACACTGGGAGCGTATGAGCTGAATTTGGCGAATGTCGGCGCCTAGGGGGCGCTAGAGATATGGGAAGTTTATATCTCTAGAACGGCTGCACCGATTTCTACGAAATTTGGTCCATACGATGTAGGCCCAGTCCTGAGGCCATATCTTCAAGGGGGTCATGACAGGTCGATGTGGGCGGGGCTTATTACAAGATAAACAAAAAAAATTAATTTCTGCCAAAGTATAATACTTAGGGTTTTGAAATTTTATGGGTACATGTAGAATAGGACTCGGATCCCACCTACCGAAAATCGCGTTTGTGCTCCACTAGGTGGCGCTATAACGCATTTTTGCCTATAACTTCCACATTTTAAATGACACGTTGAAAAGTCTTATATTCCCGTATTCTCTGAATAGCGCTGGATTTTCTGACGTAGGCCACGCCCACTTTCGCCGAAAATTCCCGTCGCTAAGTCGCCACATGTCCGAAACCTACTTTCTCGAACTCCTCCTACAATTTAAGCGCCATCTACGCCAAACTTTGCACATACGATGTGTAGACGTGTCTGATCTAAGTTATCAAAAGAATTGTTGCACGACAAAAATTGCGCTAATTATAACCGAACAATTTTTTGGCTAGCTTAAAAAACACATGTTGCGTCATATTTCGGTCAAACTACAGTCTTTTGACTTCAAACGTAAGACGCTCTTTCCAGAGGTCATCCGCAGACTCTGTGCCAAATTTGGTACGGATCGGCCGATAGGGGGCGCTACAAACCCAAAAACATCAAGTTGCTCAGATTTGTATTAAATTCGCTGTGCATGATGTGGGTTCCCTCCATTTTTGCCTATAACTTCCACATTTTAAATGAGACATTGTGAAATCTTATATTGCCGTGTTCCCTGAAAACCGCTGGATTTTCTGACGTAGGCCACGCCCACTTTCGCCAAAAATTCCCGTCGCTAAGTTGCCAGATATCCAAAACCTACTTTTTCGAACTCCTCCTACAGTTTAAGCGCCATCTGCGCCAAACTTTGCACATACGATGTCTAGACCTGTCTGACGAAAAGTTATCAAAAGAATTGTTGCACACCAAAAAATGCGCTAATTATAACCAAGCGATTTTTTGGCTAGCTCAAAAAACGCATGTTGTGTCATATTTCGGTCAAACTAAAGTCGTTTGACTTCAAACTTAACACGATCGTTCCAGAGGTCATCCACAGACTCTGTGCCAAATTTGGTGCAGATCGGCCAATAGGGGGCGCTACAAACCCAAAAACATCAGGTTTCCCAAAAGTTGCTCAGATTCGTACTAAATTCGCTGTGCATGATGTGGGTTCCCTCCTGAGGCCGACCGCAAAGTTACCTAATGATTGGTCATGAATACCGCAGCTCGGACGACGGCGTGCGTCCCCGCGATCGCCCCGAGCCCCGCGTCCCTAGGAGCCCGCGGCGGCGGGTTCCGAGGGCCGCGGGGACCGGGATCGCGCGGGGAGGCTTGGCCCCCGTTCATAACTGCTTGCAGTTCTAGTTCATCATTGTGATCATTCATTAATCTGAAAAGGTATTGTTCATTACCAAAACTCATTGTATTGGCACACTAGTGTTGAATAATAAATGATAAATGATACTAAGGTTGTTCTGATACAAATACCAGTATAAAAAAATGCCTCAGATTCTGAAAATACACAAGTCTATATTGGATATGCAAATTGATATCCCTGATTATTCCCAGCAGTGTCCTGTACACCAAATTCTGTATGGTCAGTGGAGGAGAGAAACACAAGCTCCACTTCAGCAACAGATCACATTTCAAAGTCCAAATTACTGTAGCCAGCTCGTGTTAAGCAGAAGCCTTTTTCAGGAGGAGGAATAATCCGGTGGATTGTATTTCCTACTTGGAGTTTCTCCAGAAGTTGCCGATCACAGTGGAGCAGCAGTGAGGCTGACGCTGCAAAACTGACTAAGATGATTGACTGATCAACTGTACCGCTGAGTACCAGTGTATATATTGTACATAATCTCTTTTATTGAACTGCAAATAGTTATTTCAATCTTTATTCCCTGATCAGGTTTGGTTTTGCAGGGATCTGTGGTAAAACCTGGACTGGATTTTTTTTAGTTGTCCTTCTTTTGTGACTGTTAACTGGACTGGACTGAACTCTTTTGGGGTTGTGGGGAAAACAAAACAGAGTCTGTGTTGAGTGGACTGAACTCTGAGATCGAACTGGTATCTGATCAGCACTCTTGACTTTTCAGAGCATTTTGGTCCTTTTGCATTTCAGTACAGGAACAGTCCACCACTATTACGTGTCTGAACTTTGTTCAACTGTGAAAGTCAGCAGTGTTTTTTCTGGGGACCTGCTTTTTAAAAATTATTATAGGCCTCATCAATAAATCTTGGGATAGTTCATTTGTGCATAAGTGAATGTTCCTGACCATTTTATACTTGAAAATTAAATAGTTTTAACTGGAAAATATTAAAATATAAACCAATAGCAAGTTTACTTTTTTTAAAATCAATTTAATTTTTAAAAAGTAATTTATCTAAGCATAACATTATTAGTTGGTAAAACTTTTTTAAAACTTCAGAGTTTGAGTTGGGCTCAAAACTCAAAAATTTACTGAAGTAAGTTGCCATTTTAGTCTGCTTCCTAAATGAGACAAAATAAGTGTATTTAGGCACTTCTCACTGGTTGAATAAACAACTTTAAATAATTTTTATCATAAGGTACAAGATCAATAAGTGAGTTAAAGTGAGGCTTTAAAGAAGTGTTTCTCTGCCCTCTGGCTGAGAGTTTCATGTCTGTTGTATCTCTGACCGGGTGAGGTTTGGTCAGCTGCATCTGTAACCACAATGAACTGGCCGCACCCTGCAGTACTGCTCTAAACCACTGCAGCAAGATGAGAAATTAAACCAGCAAAGGTCAAAACAAGATTTTTCAACTGATGCTAAGTTGCTCTTTTAAAAAACATTCACTGATTCTAATTTTTTTCGTTAATGATGACATTAGTTCATTGTCTTTTCCTGGATCCTTTTCAGTTCTGCAGTGCATGTTAAAGTTTTTTTGTACTTTGGATGAACTGATCTTTTCAGTAGAATCTGAAAGGAGCAAAAAAGCCTCTTGGTATCATGGTTTTTCTAGAAAAGGCTCTCTCCCGTCTATCAACAACTCCCCCAAAACAGCCTAAAGAGACTCCCAGTGTGTGTGTGTGTTCCCAGTAGCTTTGGTAAAAGGTCTGGTTCCCTTTAAATGCACACCACGGAGCACGGACAAAAGAATCCCTGCTCATTCAACAGAATAAAAGCTTTGTGTGTGTGTGTGTGTGTGTGTGTGTGTGTGTGTGTGTGTGTGTGTGTGTGTGAAGTAAGAGAGCAAGAGAGACAAAAAGTTGTGTACATTGAGTGTGAGGACCCAGAACTCGGTGACCAAACCTCTTTCTCTCTTCCCCTCTTTCTCCTCTCTGTACTCTCCATCTATTTTTCTTTCTCACACTTCCCTCTTCTTCTTCTTCTTCTTCTTCTCTTTTTCTGCACTTCCACAGGACACATTAAACAACAACTCCCTCGGGAAGAAATACAGTTGGCAGGAGAAGGTTTCAGGCTCGTCCTCGCCTCTTAAAACAGGTGAGTTTTTCTTTCCTACCACATCTTCTCACCAAAAAACTCAAATTTTAGTTAAACTCTCAGATTTTCTATTTTCGTTGATGGTAACTGAAATGCACGGACCAGAATGCTGTCTGATATTGTGCTGAAAACACAGCAGCTGAATGCATGTGATTTGCATCGAGTCTGGCAAGCTGTGTCTCTCTGATCCTCAGGGGACAGTGTTAAGGCTTGGATTAGCTATGCTGAGCTAAGTGTAGCTAGCCGAGACAATGTTAGCCTATACACTGTGGGTGTGGGTGTGTATGTGTTGGCCAGCTCGGGGCTTAGCTAGCTGGGAGCTGTCATAGCTCATTGCTACAACTCTTTTCAGAGCAGCATGTGAGGCGAGACTGACCAAACTCAGTGCCAACAAAACTGACCACTGTTGGGGAAAAGTGATATTACTTATTATGTTGATTGTTTTTAAAACACAGCTACAGAAAAACCTTCAAAAATCAGGATAAATCAACTTGCTTTTTATGCTCCATTCAAGCTGTGGTGGCAGCCTTGTATTCACACCAAATGAATTGAAATAAAGCCAAATCAGATACTGACTCTGTTTGGTAGCAAAAGGAATCAGGAAACAAAAAATGTAACTCATTTTGATGAGCTAAATAGATTATATGCTAAGTTTTGGATTTTAATTATATGTATTTGCCAGTAGTGGTGACTCACTCCCACTACGAGGCTGATTTGGCTGCTCGTGACAATATGACATAGAGGCTGCACTAGAATGATCTGGGAAACTGAATAGCATTGATGTCCAGTCTCACTCAATAAAATAAAATTAGCAGAAGCTTTGATCATGAAAAGCTTTAGCCCTTTTCTTAAGGAAAAAAGGTCACTCTTTACTAGCATCAAACTGAAGAAAAATTGAGATTTAAGTACTTTTTTTTGGTGGTGAAGTAAAAGATCTAACACATCTTTCTGTGCACAGAAAAAGGTTTATTTCTCTCAAATTTTGTTTACAATTTTGTGAAAATCCATGTTAGTGAGCCAAGAAAATCAATCCACCTGGCAGGTGTGGTTTATCAATGGTGATGAAACAGCACAATTATTGCACAGGTGTGTCTTAGACTGGTTACAATAAAAGGACACTCTAAACAAACTACACTTAACCACTGTTTTTTCCCAGAGCTTTCCCACAGCAAAGTCATGACCCGCCCAACTCTGCCTCTTACCTTAATATTCATATCCTAACCCTAACCAATCACTCATCATGCCTAAATCTAACCAATCCAACCAATGAAGTCAACAAGTACTAGCCAATCAGAGGCAGAGCAGGGCAGGTCATGACTTTGCCCTCCTGGAAAAAATTGGTATCTGTATCCCAATGTGAAATAGCCATAGTTCAATGTCTATTGAATAAGAAAAGAATAAATATAAATAAATAAGAATAAAAAGATAAAACTGCACATTTACTGTGATCTGTCCAAGGCAAACCTGTTAGTGGGTGGGTTATGTTGCCAGAGGAGAAGAGAACACTGACACAGATTTTAACAAATTTGTGAACAAAGATTGATAGAAATAAACATTTTATGTGCAGATTAGTCTTAGCTCTTTTACTTCAATGCATGAAAAACAAGTGTTGCCTTTTTCCTGAGTAATCATTTGATCTTTATCAGGTTAAAAATTTATATTATGCTCAACCTCCATATATAAGGGCAATATAATCCTCCCTTAGACAGGTGGTGTAAATCAGGCTAAGAATTAACTGAACAAACGTTCATCTGAAAATGATGAGAATGAGATTATGTACAGAATAAAGATTCTTGTGAGTAAATGTTTTTACCCACAAGAATTCCCAGACATGGGGTGATAAAAACTGCAGATTTGCTAATGAAGAGGTGCCATTCATATGCAAACTAGTAAATGACATCACACTGCCTCACAAGCACCAAAGAATCATTTTGAGTTAAGTGAAGTTTGTTTTAAGGAGTCGTCTCAGAAAATTGTGCTGAATTTGAATTGCAAATGAAGGTGACTCAGTGCAGAACAAATCCATGCAGCCACACAAGGAATTTATGCTTTTTCCTTTTAAATATGTGAAGAGGGTTAATTGTTTTAAAGTAAATTTGCATAAAAAACACCTTTGATGATGCATTATTAAATAACAGTTTCACAGACGTACAGATCTTTTCAATTCCTTTCAAGGAGAGACAAGATTCAAGACAAGTGTCTCGGTATTTAAGTGAATTGGCATCCCTACTCCAAAAGTCCTGACGTTTGTCAAAACACTCACTCAGGACTTGCATGTAGTTTGCTTTCAGACGTCATACAGCATCATCCACAGTGACAATATCATGCTTGGATTTCCTGGCTGTGGATTATGACATAACACTTCAATCACCTTTGCCTGGCTGCACTCTGAATTTGATGAGTAATGGGGATTTAGCTGCATAATCCTGACATGTGTTACCTAACCATTTCTACTTTTCTCTCTTCCTGTTTGTGCTTGACTTTATCTCTCTGTGCATTCGCTGCCATGTCTGCCTACATGTCTGTTTGTCGGCTGTCTGCGTTCCTTCATCACGTATATTTACTCTGTGCATCTGGCCTCTGTGCGTGCCTGTGTGTCTGCATGTCTGTCTGTGTGGCTGCCTGCGTGTTGCTGCTTGCGTTCGCTTTTCCTCCAGGTGAGCTCACCCCTCCACGCGAGCACAGTTGCCTGAGCGACGAGGACAAGGTGCAGGGCGGGGGAGCGCAGACCAAAGACAGAGGGACCTCCACCGACGCCCCCTGCAGACACAGCCACACCTCTGGGCACTCGCACGGCTCGTCTACGGCAGCTGCGACGCGCTCCAAGCTTCAGGAGAAGCCGCCCGCGCCACCGCCACCACAGAACTACACACCAGCTCCTCTATACCCGGCGGGGAAGGCGGATGGAGGCGGGAACCACCGGGAGAGGATCCGCTACCACACGGACGTTCATCTAGAACCAACAGAGGAGATCTATCTGACTCCTGTGCAGCGTTCCGCCGACCCTCTGGAACCGGCCAACGTGCAGGACCGGCCTTTCCTCTCACAGCAGACTGAGCAGGGCCGCATGTCCATCAGCTCTGACACGGAGGGTCCGCCTCCTTACCAGCCTCTCCCAGACCGGACAAACCCTTCCATCTATGAGGAGGACGAGGTCTACATCCCCCCACCTTCATATGCTTCCTGTGTGGAGTCCCTCATCACGCCGCCCAGTATGGCGCGCTCCTCCCTCGCGTTAGACCTCAGCCTGAAGGGGGCTGGAACGGGGGCCGGGGTCATGCTGAGAGCTGGGTCCTCGGTTGAGTATGTGGACGCCACAGATGAAAGCTATTGTGGGGAGGATGAGGACGTAGACAGGATAATAATGGATGGAAAGATGAGGAAGGGGGGAGGAAAGGGGGACGGTGGTGGAAGCAGAGTCCCTCTAAGGACTTCCATGAGCTCGGAGGCCAGCGGGCTTTCGTATGACTCGGTCAAATACACGCTGGTAGTGGACGAGCACGCTCAGCTGGAGCTGGTTAGTCTCCGGCAGTGTTACCAAGGTTACAGTGATGACAGCGACTCGGCCACCGTTTATGACAACTGTGTCTCCTCCCCCTATGAGTCGGCCATCGGGGAGGAGTACGAGGAGGAAGATGAGGAGGAGGAAGAGGAGGATGGCGCTCGGATAGGGGGAGTGAGGAGAGAGGCCACGGCTTGTCTGTCTGAAGACTCAACTCCAGAAGTCGACCTACACTTCTCCAAGAAGTTCCTCAACGTCTTCATGAATGGACGCTCTCGCTCCTCCAGTAAGTCACTGTCCTTAAAAAAAACGATGAGTTTTTACCATAATATTTCATAATTTTCATGTTCAGTACACGGCACATCAGATGGGGCTTTTTAGCTCTGCCAACAGGAGTGTATTCTAATCTAGAGTTTTCACATTAACAGAATTTTAAGCTTCAGTACAATACTAGTATAAAAAAACACAAATCTCTCAAATCATCGTCTTGTTCAATTGATCAGTTGTTTCGTCCATAAAATGTCAGAAAATGGTGACAAATGTTGATCACTGTTTCCAAAAACCCAAGGTGATGTCCTCAAAATGTCTTATTTTATCACAACCCAAAGACATTCAGTTTATTGTCAGAGAAAAGTAAAGAAACCAGAGAACCAGAAACATTTGAGAAGCTGAAATCAGAGAATTTTTTTCTTTTTTTTTCTTAAACGACTCAAAATGATTAATAAATCATAAAATGGTTGATTAATTTAATAGTTGACAACTAACTGAGGATAAGAAGATGTAGTGAACAACGACAGCTGAATCAAATCTAACTGACATCACTATGACACGAACAGTGGTGAGGCTTTAAATGTTGATTTATTTTTTGTCTAATCAAGTACAACAAAACACCACAAATATAGTTTGGCTTAGTATCCAGTACTTGCATACTTTAATTTAAATTTAAAGTGCCCGAGCTTGTTTGAATGGTCATGAGAGAAATCAAAAGTCTAAGAGATGAATGGAAAGTGTTTGGGTTCAGTTTTTGTCCTATAACTAGACAGACAAACAGTATGCAAAGAGATGCAAACTATGATGATGACTATGGAGTAGGCTGACGATGCCTATGACATCCCAGCTTCTTTGAACATCAGTATTTTGTTCTTCATCAATTTACAAGGTAGCTCACAGTGACATTTCACCCTCATCTTTGTTTCAGATACTTCATTAGATTTTTGAGAATATGTATATTTCTTAACACATGGCATTATTGTACATTCTGCCCCAGAATTATGTCGAAACAACGAGGAAGCACATCAGCACAGCAGGCTGTTGTTCTGTTTGATTCTCTTTAAACACACAGTACTACAGTAGTGAATGCTGTCTGGCCGAATTGGCAGCGTGGTGGGAAAGGCTTAAAGCGATGTGGCTGATGAAGCAAAGCCACTGGGATATTCAGGAGCTGGAATATTCTCATCCAGAACAGCTCACCGTCCACATGACATGTAACTCTGAGTATAGACTGTCTGTCTGCAGTTACATTTAACTTTGTGATTGTGACTGAAGAGTAACTTTTGTCCAAAAACATAAAGCATTATTGGTGATTTAAATATTGTGTAGAATCACATCTAGGATTGTTGTTTTGTTATACCAGTGGCTTGAGGACAAACAGATTGAACATGTGGTTTACATGAAAGTTCTAGTAATTTAGGCCACATTAGCCGGCTCAGCCTGTAAGTCCTGAAAATGAGAGCCGCAGTTTTTGCTGCTTTGTTGATGTCGTTATCAGCATTCTGACAGCAGCACGTTCAGGGCACAGACCCAGCTGGACATTTCGATGGCCTGCAGGGTGGAGGGACGCTGAGCCAAAAGCAGCTTGCGGTTTCCTGAATTTGCTTCCAGACTCTCTCTTTCCCTCTGTTGTCCAGACCAATCACACATTCAAAAACAAATTTGTTGAGCCTTTTTCAAGGCACTCAAACCATGGCGGTCCTGGAGAGGGTGTTAGGAAGGACTGGAGAAAAAAAAGAAGCAAGGACACAGGCGGTGATTAGCTTTATATATTTTTCTGTTCTATTTAGCCAATTCAGCCAAAGTGTTTGTCACCACCATGTGTATTTTGGCTGCATCAAGTTATAATCCTGAAGATTTTTAGATCCATTTTTGTTGGCAAACACTGTTGACTGTCTTCTTTAGTGTTCTGTATTAAACTAAAGTGACCGTATGAATCATCCCAAGCTCCAGTGTGAACAGACACACAAGTTGTTTACCATCATTGTCATGGCTTGAGATATGTTTGCTGCCCTTGGTGTTTGATACACAAGTGTTTTTGAATAGGAGCTGCATTATTAAAGGAGAACTGAACCAATTTGGCAGTGCACTACTATGCAGATCAAAGTTGATGTAGCAGAACCAGAGATATCTTTATTTATTCTATATGTTCATCTTCCTTCTCAAAACCTGTGCCTGGTTGCATTAAACCAGTTGGGTTAAGGTTTCCCTTAAATTTTCATGGAAGAATGCCTTAGAAAGAGTGCATATGAGTTACAGAAAATAAACATGAGCATTTCCTTAAGATGCTGTAAGTAAAATCTCTAAAAGAGAAATCTTTAATCTTTCAGTGTTTGCCCTTACCTACTAAAGTATTTCCTTTTACTTTACTAGTAGGTCCTTAGTAAGCATTTTCTTCAGAATATTTTAAGGGACCTATAATAGACCCTTAAAAGTGAAATACTGTGTGGGAAAATAAGACAATAGTCCAATTTACGATGATTGATGACAAGATACTAAGATGCACACCTGATCTGAGGCATATCTGAAGGATAGCAATTGTAAACGCATTTTAAACCATCTCCACATATGAAATTGATCCAATTACCAAAAAAAATCATTTCATGATTTGTTTTGCTGTCCAGACTTTGTAGAATCAATCTGAATATGCCAAAAAGCGAATCTGGCTCGACAGTCTGAACAAAGCCTTTGTTGACATGCGCATGTTTAAAATATAGGTATGAAAATAAAATATGATCCAAGAAGTCCAGTTTGAGCAATGAGTTTGAATGCTTTTCAGTTACTGAATTGCTCCACAGCAGTTTATAATAGCAACAGAAATCATTTCACAGCTCTGTAAAGTTATCACACTGAAAATCATGTGACCCTCAGCCTTGATGATCATTGGAGAATCAGCAGAAATATGCTATTCATGATGAGGCTAAGCCTTTTGAAACGGTGCAAATGTCTGTCTAAACAGAACCTTACAAGTGTGGTGCTAAAATGTTTGCAAAATGGAGTGTTCATCTTTCAGGTATGATGCTTCTCAGTTCATTTCATTGAAATCTGCCAAATAATATTTGACATTTGAGAGATGGGAAAAGTTTGGACTTAATGTTGCAGCTAGAGGAAAGATCAGTGAGTCACCAAAATTAGAAATCATCTATTGAAATCCAGTCCCTGGAGTCTTTGTGCTTAGGGCAACAGCTTCTGTCAGTTTTCTTCAAAGAGTTGTGAACACTTTCTCAGACTTTGTGTGGTCTCCCATTAGAGAAAAAGAACAAAACTAAGGAAAAGAAAGGACAATCTTTTGATGGAGGATTTTAGGATTTACCTTCATCAGGCCGATTCTCACCTTGGGGAAACAATACTCAGTGATGGAGTTAATGGGCGGGAGGGACGACTCAAATGAATGAGACAGACAGAGAATGAGAGATTTCTCTATAATGTATGTGTGGCCATTTCCTCTAATAGTCCTCGTCGTCCTCTTGGATGCCGTCCATGTGTTTCACAGACTCATTAGAAACACCACAGCAGTTTATCTGAGTCGTGCAGGAAGGGGTAACAGATGTCTCAGGGGAATGCAGGTAGAAATACGCAATGCTCATCTGTTTCACGCCTAATTAAAGTGTGATTCATGGGTCCTAAAGATTGCAGGTGGGCTTAAAAGTAAACACAATGAGCCTAATTGTGTTTTTTGTTTGTATATGATGGACTTTTGTTGTAATTTGAAATGAACATCATCTTTTTGCCAGCTAAAAACAGACTCTCCACACTATTATTGACTTAATTTCTTTTCCCTCGTGTTTTCTTCTTTGGTTTTCAAGGTGCAGAGTCTTTTGGCTTATACTCTTGTATTATAAATGGTGAGGAGAGGGATCAGAGCCACAGAGCTGTCTACAGGTGAGGAAGCACTACACCCACATGCATGCAAAATGTTGTATCATGACCGAAAACATGGGTAGTCTTAGCCATTATTGTTATTGAAGAAGACAACAGCACATCACAAAAGCAAAATCAAATGTATTAGCTCAAGTGTATAGTTGCATAACATGGAGTTCAAACAGAATATTACAATACAATCATTAAAGGACCTGGCAGGAATGAAGTACAACATAACGTACTTACACAAAGGTAGCACATTCATCATAAAGGCACCTCATTCTCATAAAACATTTAGGTTATCCAACTGAAATAAAATTATATTTCAAACTTGGTGGTTTGAGGGGTTCCCCAACAGCTCAGTTGGTAGACCGCAAGCCCCATGTACTGAGGCTATTAGTCCTCTGCAGCAGCTGCTGGTTTGACTGAGCCCTGCAATGTTAAATCATGTTTAATAATGAATATTCAAAGGGGCGGTTCTGATAATGTGTCTCTGAAGTCATAAAAGTTTGTCTAAATATTCCTATTTCTTGCCTTGTCGAACTTCTTTTCGGTCTGTTTTTCCTCGTCTTTCAGCTCCAGCAGAAAAAACAACATACGTGAACAAGATTCATTGCTCTGCCGTGGCAGTGAATACAACACATGGGTCCACTGTGCTGCATTCTAGGGATGTGTGCAATTGCACTGTAGCAGTGGTTAACTGTTGCATCTAAGATGTTACACAGCCCATTTCCCCTCGCTAATAACTCTATGGCCCAGATGTTGTTCTCAGCTAAGTGGGACATTTTTAAACACCATGATTTAGCAGTTTTTTGATGTAGAAAATGAAAATAAGGTTCTATGTAGGTTATGTCAGAATAAACTGGCATATAGCTACTTGACCAGAACAATACATAAACACATTGAGCATATGTATGTGGATGTTAACCTACAAGGAAAGCAGGCCTCTGCTGCTAGCACTGCTAGCACACAGTGTGGCAGCTAACTTCAGCTCCAGGTAGCTGTGATACTACGCGGTCTGACAACACTTGTTGTGAATTGTTGTCATGCTTTGTAGGATAATGCGCAATGTTCAGAATGTCTGGTGCAAAGAGCCATACATTTCAGCTGCATTTAAAACAATATGGTTATTGAAGAATGTGATTAAGGGTTTTGAATGGCTCTTAATATGTGCAATATTTTTTCACACAATGTTTAACCTTATCAAATTAGTCAAATGTACTCAATTTGAACTATTTTTGGAGTGTTTTCTTACTCATAGACTAGTCTAAATTAAATCTTTTGGACAGGTAAATTAGTCACCAGGAACATCCCTACTGTATTCAGAGCTTAAATTAACAGTAACAGAAATAAACACCATGGCTACAGCTACGTAGCCAGCTAACATTCCTTCACAGAAACACAGCTTCTTGAAGCAGAGCTGCTAGTAGAGCTTCAAGACTAGTACCCAAACACTGGCTCTCTCAAAGGGCCATGATTGTGCATCTAATGACTGTCAAAGCTCGACCAGACTCGTCGTTTTTCCAGCTCCAAAACTGAGAATCTGACAGTAGCTCCTCATGGCTGGTTAGCTCTAAGCTCTACATCAGTGGCCATGCTACACTGAGCAGTGATCATCAGTCAGTATCCTCCTTGTCCCCTGACCCCCTGTGTCACACATTAGCAGAATTTCAGGGTGTAGCTAGTTCTTACCACCCTTATCCCCATCAGTCTTCTTTTTTTTGGTAACTGTTGGAGCAGAAAATGCTGCATTTCTCCATGTTTCCCCAGTAACAGTCACACTCCAGTTGGCAGCATGCAGTTACAGCTGCTGTTGACAACCTCAGGCTGATACATGCGTGGGGGGGGGGGGGCAATGCAGTCATGTGAATAGCAGCATCACTGTGCACTGACATATCATGTGATAGTGCAGGATATTATACATGCAGAGCTGAGAGCAGGGGGCTTGTTACAACGTTCCTTTAATTAGTCTCTAGTTGGGATGTGCATAGTCTATATTTTTGTAGTGCATCTTTAGCCATGAGCATCACATCTGACCAGCCAGACGGTGGTCAACCTGTCTCCCACCAAATGATGCACCAAACATGCATGTGCATTTTGCTGGACTTGAGGAGAAACGTCATGGTTGTTGCCATTAGCCATTTACATGCTAGCTAAACTTGCTTGTCAAACAGGCAGCTAATACAAGCTAGGCTATGTATTTTGCCTTATCCTGATGAAAATATTAGTATTTGGAACACACTCAGTGTGTAAATGGTTAGTAAATAATGAGGAGAAAGAGTCATATGAGAAGTTTCTCATGTGGGCGTGATTATTTATTTTGCGTTGAAACTGTTTTTTCCAAACTGTTTTACAAATTTTGCAGATGCTTTTCAAGCTTACAAGGGCTCAATGTTCGATATTTAAAACATAGGGTCTCAAGAAGTAGCCATTCCTTTCAAATGAACCAAACATCCTGAAACATGTTTGTGGTGTAGACACTGTGTAAGGTGATCATCCAGCTCAGAAAAAGCCTGTCAGGTCCCTCAGATTCTTCGCCTAACTACATTTGTCTCATCAGGTTTGTCCCTCGACATGATGATGAGTTGGAGCTGGAGGTGGATGATCCTTTGCTGGTGGAGGTCCAGTCAGAGGATTACTGGTACGAGGGCTATAACATGAGAACTGGTGCCCGTGGGATCTTCCCAGCTTACTACGCCATAGAGGTGACCAAGGACCCAGAGAGCTACAAAGGTACAGACATCCAAACAGTTAATAAAGGGCAGGTCCATGAGGTTTTCATGTCATTCTGTAGCTTCCCAGTGGTGTTCTTTATGTAATCAAATCCAGACATTCAACAATTGCTGGAAATATGTTTTCCCAAGCCCTTCTGAAAACAGTTTCCCACATGACTTGACCTAGGTTTCTGCCAGATGACATTGCTATTCTCTAGTTTAATGGAGGGGAGGGGAGGGCATCAGCGCTCCCACCACCGTCACTGTTTTTTGCTAACGGCTGTGTGTGTGTTTCCATTTGAAAAACCAGGGGGAAAAGCACAGATGAATTATGAATGCCTTATCGACTATGAATGTGTCAGTTAAGATGCTGGAATGCCGTCTTTGGGCAATGACTTGAATCACTGACTGAAACTGTTCTTTGAATCACCATATCCAAGGCCAAATTTCTTCTATTAATTCTGTGTCGTTACCATAGTTAGTAACTTCTACAGTCTTCCGAAATGACCACCGTACTGATTACTAGTGATAAGGGTTATAGAGAGCTTAAGTCCTGCTTCAGTTAAGCTAGCACTTGTTCCTGTAGCCTCAACTGAAAAACATACAGTATTTAAACCTGATTATTTTTGGAAAGCTAGAGGAACATATGTTCACCTGGAAGTGTGGAAGGATGGTATAATGGTAATAATAATAATGATGTTCCATTTATTTTATGTTTTGATCTAGATCAACGGTTTTCTTAGCCTTGTCATGCTTCTTTGAGTCACATCATGCCACTGTTGCTAAAAGCGACTACTAAATTTAGGAGTTATTTATATACAGAACTTTTTTTTTTTTAAGTAAGGAGTGAGAAGTCAAACAGGAAAGCAGCAGCAAAGAGGATGCAAAGAATTGTATTTAGAGATGCATCTACTAAGGTGAGTAAACAAGGCACAGGGGAGGTTAAAGAAAAAAATTATTGCTATTTCTTCTAGTTTAAGTTATGTTATTTGTTGCCTTCATTTACTGTTTCCTCTTATTTCATGTGTTTCTTTTTTTCCTGTGCAGTGAAGAGCAGTGAATGGATGGACAGATACCGGCTGAAGTTCCTGGGCTCAGTTCAGGTGCCGTTCCACAAAGGAAATGATGTTCTATGTGCAGCTATGCAGAAGGTACGAGCCCCATATCATGCACATTTCTGAATGTTTGAATGTGAAAAGTATAAACTACTACAACCGTAAAGAAAGATCATGGAGGGATAAATGCTACAAATACATCAGCTATTTTCCTAAAACACTTTGGTGGATGACATTTAGCATAATGCAAAAAAATAACAGAGGACCTATGGGCTGTTATGTATCCCATCTGTATAAATCAAATTAAAGTTTGACTGCACTGGAAAATGCAATATGACTTAATACCTAGAACTTAAAGAGACAGAAATGCAGACTGCACTTTAAGAATATGTAATGCACAAGTGCAGCACACAACAAAAATAAAGAAGCTGCCTGCAGTTGGTAACATCTCAAATAAAGAATTAATCTAATTTATAATAGGACAAATTATATTGTACTGGCTTCATGTCACAGTGTGACTGTTCAACATTGAGGAGTCATCTTTCACATTTATATTTCCAGATTGCCACCAACAGAAGGATGACAGTCAAGTACAACCCGCCTTCATCCTGCATCCTGGAGATCAGCGTGAAGGGCATCAAACTCTCAGTTCAAGAGGATTATTATGCCTGTGACAGAGTAAGTTTCTTACTGTCTCTTTGTCTGTCTAATGTAAAATAAATTAAGTGCAGTGACATCTCCAGAGCAGAATCCCATTGAACAATTGTAGTGTGTCTCCCCCATGTGGCTGCCAATAGAAACTGCAGGGAGATATATCAGGGGGGCGCCAGGGAGTCTTATCTTACAGGAGGAGATCTTGCCTAAGCATCTTCAAACTTCTATTCAACATATGGATAGGGAGATAGGGACACTTAATTCTTGTCTCCTCAGCTGTTTTTAAAGTTTTTAAATTAAAGTTTTACATGCTGAATAAATCATAAATTTAAATGCACAGATTCCCGGTCTCCAGGGGCTTATAAGACACCAAATATATTGTTTTGGTGAAGCAACATTTGTCAAAAAGAACTTTTGTCTCCAATCTCAAACTCTACAAATAATACACAAAAGAGGCTTCAGTCCTTAAACACAGCTCGTCTTTTATCATCACCCAATCAGAAATTTGCAGAGGTGAAAGACATTAAAAGTACAGCCCTTCTAACTGACTTCATTCTAACCTACAATGATATGATAAAAAGTTAATTCTCTTCAGAGACCATTCAGTTTACTTATTTCTTTGGTTAATGTTAGTGAAGGAAACTGCACAGAGATCTTTTGACTTATGGCCAAATTCTGCTTCACATTAAGTTCTACACTGTAGTTGTTTTTTTGTTTTTTTTGTTGAGTCACCATCATCAGTATATTCGTCCTTAAAATAAGTTAAAACTTGCAGAAATATTCCACTGTGACCTGTAAAATCAAAAGCACATTAAACAAAATACATTTTACCACTAGAGGGCCACTGCTCAGATAATATGATCTGTTCTATTAATCACACCACCCAGAGGTATATCACAGGTATAGTAATTTGTAGTCTTTTAATAGTTGGATGTAGATTTTCCAGGTAGTGCTACAACTACAGCTGTATTGTGTTAGTGAAAAGCTAATTTTTGGATCCTAATTTTCATTTTAATTGAACAAAATAACAAACAAACTGAAATTAGGGTTGGGTCCATGGATGATGCCATCGCCGATGGTTGACAGTTATCGACCACTGAGCCATCTATCATTGTAACATTATGATTTAAAAGTTTTTTAAGTAGTGTGTTCCCTCTGAGTTGCTGTAAGGGAGGAGAACAATAGTTGTCAGCTATGGCATCTCTGCAGCACTACAGTACTTCATTATAATGCTGTTTTGGCATGGCTTTGTCTTTTATCAAATAATAGCTGCTTTGCAATTTGGATATTGCACTTGACCATATTGTGATTTCAATAATATTTTGACTGTTTTGCAGCACATGCTACTACCACTACTACTACTAATAAAATACCTACTTCACAGCAGCCATATGAAATAGTAGGGTAAACGCAGGTGTGGCTAATGTAATTAAGGTCCCATTCCATTTAGAATAGTCTTTCAAGTAAGCAAACAAGCACAATAGCAGCACTGTTTGACCTATAAGAAACAGAACCATAATTAGTATCATTGGTAACACCTGTGTTTACCCCTACATATAATTCAATAATACAATATAATACAAACACAGAGAAAGGGGCCATTCTTGCATAATTTTTCTTTTGATATCTTTGTAAATTGTGTTGTCAATAATTTTGTACGTTCCCGATCTGAGACATTTATTCTGCCTCTTTTGTGTGCTGTTCACAGAGTAATGAGTGCAATCACTTCTTCCAGTTAAAGAACGTCTCCTTCTGCGGCTATCACCCCAAAAACAGCAAGTAAGTAAAGGCAGGACTGTCAGTCAGGGACTGGAGTGCCAAGTCACACGTTTTGTGCTGTCTGACTAGAATAAAATGAAGATTGTACTGTTAAAAGTTGTACTGTTTTTATTCTCTACTAGTGCTCATCTGCAGAGACGAAACATTACTTTACCACAAGGTGTCGCTAGAAATCAACATACATAGACTTCAGTCAAAGACTGGATTACATGACTGAAAGAATTACATATTCAGTAACAGTTGTGACAATACTAAATGTCCTCTTCTAGTGCCTTATCGGCTTTCTGTGTCTTTTCTGCAGGTATTTTGGTTTTATTACCAAGCACCCGGCAGACCACAGATTCGCCTGCCATGTGTTTGTGTCTGAAAACTCCACCAAACCTCTTGCAGAGTCCGTAGGGTGAGTTGGACATTTTTTGAATTACATGCTTACATACATATTTACTCTTTAGAGGAGGTTTGTACATTTAATTCATCTCTGCTGACATGTTCAGATGCAGACTCCAGTTTAGGGATGCTGTGATGTTGTAGAGCACTACTTTGTTCTGGAAAACGGAAGTCCTGTGTTAAAAATCACTTTAATTTTAATGTTGTTTTAATGTTTAATGCAACATACTATTTTCCATGGTGTCCCCAAGTAAGAAGAATTTTTGGTTAGTTAGACAACTCAAAATCCTGTGAACTTTCAACTAATTTATGATGACGATCAAGGATTTCTTTAAATGACACATAGACAATATTACATTACAATAATTCATTTAAAGGAGAAATCTGATCCAAATGCATCTTAAAAAATCTAAACACTTTCTTTAAGAGTCTGTCTTGGCAGAGCTTCTAAATGTATTAAATTACAACATTTCTTCCAATAAACAAGATCTGGGGCAAACCCAGAATCAGTCGCTTCCCTGACAGATGACAGAACATTTTAAAAGATCAGGTTACCTTACAGACATTTAACATCTCTTTCAAAGAATGACAAGGCAATGACATTGTTGTCGCTGTTTTCAGTTATTGATTAGACAGTACGAGAGTAGTGCAGATCAATGCTGTCTGCATCTCAACCCCAGCTGTGTTTGTGGTCACAAAACTGGATGAGACCCTGTGTGGAAAGAATGTTTGTTTTCCTGTATGAATTTTGTACATTTTGATAACTATAAAGCTAGCTAGGTAACTTATGTATGCAATTTACATATATTATGTAACTTGCACACTTAACTAAGTTAAAAGAAGTAAGACTGTCAACATATCAGTACTTCAGTATTTTTCAATAACACCTGTTTAAAACGATACATATTATAGATACGCTGTGAAAAAATGATGCATGTGGTCATTCAAGACTTCAGTCTTTATTTTTTGCCTGGAAAAAACAGTGTTATTTATTTTTTATTATGTTAAATAACCTAAAATAATATCAAAAACGTCATTAATATTTCAATACTTTATTCAATCATAATCCTGGAAGCACATTAGAATAATGATAATGTTGTCATATCTCAAAGTTGGTCTAATTTCACTACAGAACTTGACTTAAAACTTAAATTATCACTGGAAATGTATTTTTGCATCAGTGTGGGGCAAAGAAAATAAGTGAAACAAATTACAGACTCTGTATCTGTAATGTTTTAGTCATTTCTGACTCAAACATGGCTGTTAAAATAAATAGAACATATAAAACAGCTGAATAACACAGATTACACAAGCTCTAACAGCAGCAGTGCAAACATAACTTTTAACATGAGGGCAATGAAGAAACATCTAGAAAGTCATCTTAAATTACTTCTACTAACAGAAACATGTTCCACATGGAGAGATCGCTCTGTGCTTCACTTTCAACACCCGCGTGGAGCAGTTGTACTGTTATTTAGAGTCATTTCCAGTTTGTAGAGCTTAAAGAGAGCCATACTGTTGCTTGCTCTATGCAGCTTGTTCTGCAGGTCAATCCATGCTTTGACCAGGCAAAGCAGTTCATAGCGAGGCATCAACGCTTGTTAATTCAAAAAAGAAAAACCCCACCTCCTCCATATGTAGACTTTACTTTATACTATGTCACCTGACACCAACAGCACATCAAAACATAACAGGGTACCTCCAGAAATGACGCTGCAGGGGTACCTACAGTGTCATAGTTTAAAGCACAGGGGCACTGACCAAACTGCCATATCTGACAAGCTGGAAGTGAGAACAGAATGATGAAAACACTAAACAGGTGATAGTTTCCTTATGCCTTTTTTTATTTTAAATTGAATGATTTTTCTGAAGCATCACAGTTCAAGCCAATTCTGATTGGCTTCTAATCAATAAGAGCATCCCTAATTCGAATGCCAAAGTTCCATTATGCTTCTCTCTGTCTTTCACTGCTCTTCATAATAGTTTAGCATAGTAGAGTCATTGTAGTTCAGCTGTCAAGTACTTGAACCTTGACAACATGAACAGAAAACACAGGATCATGTTTCAGATTTATGAGAAAGAGGAGTGAAAGAAACCATGTATGAGGAAAAACACTGAGAATTGTAAACTAGTGGGACAGAGACTAACCTTGAGATGGAGTGTAACTTTGGTTCTCAGTTGGGGTTATAAGGGTGTGTAGTTCCAGGTGAGTTCTTGAAATGACTGAAGTATATGTCCTTGTTTTTCAGGAAAGCCTTCCAGTTGTACTATAAAGAGTTTGTGGAGGTCTCGTGCCCTACGGAGGACATCTACCTGGAATAACCCTGCCCTGCCTTCAACCACAGCCCTGTACAGTACACTGTATCATAACATAATGTTGCATGAAGGACAGAAATATCTAAAATAATAAAAAAAAAAAGAGACAAAATTAACACATCTGACAGGAGAGGAAGCAGGAAAAGAAGGGTCGAGTACTGGAACTGTGGTGAAACCTTTGTGCAGCAAGAGGAGATGAAAACGAGCCAAATGAGGTGTGTTTTGAGAAAAGAAAATATGCAAAATGGACTCAGTGATTAGGTGGTGATCGCCAGCTGTCCATGGAAAGCACAAACATTGTATCATCGCAGCCTTGGCAGCGCTAGTTAGCCTGTAGCGTTGTCTCAATGGCAGTGCTAGTTAGCCTGTAGCGTTGTCTCAATGGGTGCAACACTGAAAGCCCAGGAGCCATACTGGACTGCACCAGCTTGTACTTGCACTTGACAAAAGAAAAACGGTGGCTCAGATTTGGAAAAATTAACACATGATGAGTTTGCTTTGACTTTAAATATTTAGGGTCTCAGCATGAAGGATGTGTGTATTTACTAAATAACATCCTCACACTGAAGATGTACACTAAGTGAACCAAATCCATGTTGGAACAGTGAATTTTACCCTTTTAGCACACATGATAGAAAGGTGATATCCACATTGTTTAGTGGCAACAAAAAATCCACACTAAAACACTGTTGTAAAACCAGCCACAGGTGATGTTCTTTGCATTTCTGAGTTCTGAGTTTTAGATGTTTGGGGCCAAACCTTGTGGTCAAATCTAACAATTTCATCAGCAGAAATGTTGTAGCCGTCTGGAAAAAAAGGCAGGTTTTGGTGACCATAAAGCTCTCTTCACATGATCTGCAGCTGTGCACACTGCAGGGTGTGGACAATAGCCAATGTGTGCCAAGTAGCCAACAAGTGCCAAAAAATTCAAAAAACGTGAGACAAGCCTAGCAAAGATTGTGTATTTCAGATAGAGCTCTCCTGAATTTCACATTTCATGCTTTGGGCCAGCAATCAACGGCAAATTTGAGGGGTGGGGCTGAGGTGTACAGCCTGGCATCAGTCGTACTTATGGTACGTTATTTTGTACTGGATATCGCAATTTAAGAGTTCCCAGTTTGAAATTTCAATACACACAGCAGCAGCAACTTCAGCACAAGCTTGAAACAGACCAACAAAATAATGGCTGCATGAGCACAACCAGCAGGAAAAATATATATATGAATTATCTAGTGATTTATGGACGATCCATTAATCTGTCGTTAAGAAATTGGTTGATGAAGTAAAATTGCTCTTCTATTAAATAAAACTTTGAAATATACTAGAGATTATTTTTATGAGTGCCCTCCACATGTTATCTGATATTAAAGTATTTGTGTTTAATATGTAGACTGTGATGTCTTTCTATGTCTATATGAGGCTGTCAGAGAATACGCAATATATTGCTGTAGAAATAAAACTTTGATTGAGAGGGGAAAATGCATGTGGTATTATTTGGTATAAAAATAGTGCAAACACTTAATTGATTACTATCAGGGCAACAAACAAATGTATGAAGGTACATCCATAATTTCAGGTTAACACAAACACAGCTTTTAAGGGCCCGACTAGAGCTCAAACAATTGTTTAATTAAGTGGTCCACAGAAAGGTTGCCAGCAACTATTTTTAAGCAAAAATGCCAAATATTCACTGGTTTCTGCTTTTAAGATGTGAATATTTGTTGAATATGTTGCACATGTCCACCTCAGCTTTGACAAATTGTGATTGGCTTTTTCAGTTTCGTTCTCTGACATTTTACAAAATGATTTATTGATAATGAAAACGTTCATTAGTTGCAGCTCTTGACCCAATTATTAAGGAGATTCGATGACATGAAACTCTCTTTCTTCCCTCACTTGTAGCTTTCAGACATGGTCAAAGTTTTGGTTGCAGTGCGAAGTGCCCAGCTTTGAGGTTTACTTTCTTCATTAGCAAACAATAGTTAATCCTGATACAAAGCAGTTCTGCTGCTCATCACGTGCACACTGCATTTCAACAGTGAATCACAAATAACTCCTGGAATGCACTTAACATCACTTGTCTATGATTTTAAAAAAAAACTGTGTGAGGGTGTACAAGTGTGGATTTTTCCAAAACTTTTTAGCAGCTTCTATTGGTACTGTAGTGCTAAGCTAAAGTCCCCACATTTGCCCAGTTAAGCCTTAGTCTTTTATTCCTAGTCTAAAGCAAGACACACTGCGCTTCTTAACTGTGTGTTTTTACTAGGCATGAAATCAGTGACTAAGATGTTTAATACCAGGAAAAAAAACATCTGGCTTAGGCTCTTTGGAGGTCCATGACGAGATCCAGCATACAAAATCTCTGTGTGTGGTGTTCTAGAAACTTGCTCCTCATGGTTTCCACATCAGAAATATCAAATGCTCTCAGTGTGGCAGTGAAAAGGTAATAAGGCTGATTCTCGGTACAGTAGTTACAGGTGCTGACAGGGGAGCTAAAGCAAAACTCTGGTGTCTTCATATCTTCACTAGTAGTGCCTATTTTTCATCAGATCATTGTGACCTTCCTCAGTGAACATTATCATAACATTTTAAGGGATTGCCATTGAGTGTGTGTTGAGTTTAAGAGTTTGAATGCAAATAGTGAAGTAGGAGTATGTTTGATGTGACTTGCACTTTTTTTTCACTGCAGTAAATATGCTGAACTGTACCTGTGCTGTCTCAGGACAATTGTTTCAGAGCATGCAGGGCATAGTGAAAATGTGCTGATACAGAGCTTGTATGTCTGTTACCTGTAGCTTTACATATACACATGGTTTATACATCTGAGGCCTTATTAGAGAAACCTCCTGTCTTACATCCTCAGATAGAAAGAATCTAAGATAAGTCTTGTTACCCAAACAACCATTTGTAACTGTTGGTTTTTTTTTATCATTGAAACATACAAAAAAGAAAAGGAATGAAAACAACAACAGGCTGAAGAGAAATTGAAAGACGTTCTGTTTGGGAAATTTACAACATCGTAACTTGGCAAATACAAGAAAGAGAGTGGGCTAAACAATAGCAGACACGTTCTCTGCTGTATCTGGCATTTGGCAATTGTGTAAAACTAATAAAATGGCAGCCATAGAAACAAGTTAGTCAACACTATTGTTACCTACTGCTTGCCAACATTACGATTAGCTAATGCTACAAAACACTGCCATTAGCTACTGTTAGCCAACACTACTGTTACTGACTGTTAGCAAACACTACCATTAGCTGCTGTTAGGTAGCACTACTGCTACCTGCTGTTAGTTAACACACTTGTTAGCTACTCTTGGCAAACACCACTGTTAGTTGCAGTGGGTAGTGTCGCCTTGAGCTTAAAGCGACTGCAATAGGCATTTTTCACTATTTTTGGCTAGTCTATTGATTAATCAAGACAATAACAGATTAAGCAAGAATGAAAATAATATTAGCAGACCTGAGACTTAACTTGCCCCAAAAGATTTTAAAATGTCAACCAAGCTTGTTAGTGTAACACCTGTCTAGAGATGATACCTGGTTTGAACATTGATGTTTGCTAATAGCTTAACTAAGCGGTTTCACTTCCTCCAATTAATTTTCATGCTTGGCACAATGCTGTCTCAGAATTACACATTTTCTCTGAAAAGGCCCTTGGAATCTGGATTATGAAAATTAACTGTATGTGACCATCAGTCACCACATCAACCTAAACTGTTAATCTGAGTTCAGCATGGGTACAGTCCAGTTGTTCTGCAGTGAAAAACAAAAAAGAAAGTGTGTTTCCTACATCATTTACCACTAACACTAATTTGTAACAGATTATTTTATGTGATCTATATTTAACAGAAGATAAAGTGTCTGTAAAAGAATGATTAATTAATGAATGATGTGGAAATGGTCAATTCAGTCATCACACCAGTCCCCATCGATCAAAACAAACGAGTCGCCTGCTGTCGCTGATCCAAGCCATCGTGTTCGCATCAAGAGATCAACACTGACTTTTATATGAGTTCCCTTCTCAAGAGCCAATCAGACAGACAGGAGAAACTGTAAAGTAATGGAGGCTATACAAAGGGTGTATAGATATGCCATATATAAATAAATAATTTAATATCTGTAATTATAAATATTACATTGTATTGATTCAACATGTAGTATGTGAAATTTCTCTTTATTTTGGAATTTTTTTAGGTGTGAATTATTCTTTATTTAAAAATTTTAATGCAGATCTCATCGTGTCCTGTCGTTATTGAGTTTGGTTGTATGTGCAAGTGATGACAAACACATATCACTGTGTTTGTGAGATCCTGGTTGCTATAATGCTGCTCAGCTTCAGCTCTAGCGATGTTACAGCCACCCTACATCTCAGCAATGAAGCTGATGAGTAAAATACACACTCAGACAACCTGACTTGCTTGTGATTGTACAGACAGCGACGCAGGAGAGAAACTAAACTTGAAAGCACAGAGATTCAGTTAGAAGCTACAAACGTTTTCTTTTAACATGACTGAAACAAAATCTTATATAAATCTAACATCACATAAATGGTGCAGCAGCAGTGGGGCCCAATAGAAGAGATGTAGCCCACAGTGAATACTATGGAGGAGGGTTTAATTTTATTTTTTCCTAATTGTACTGTCCGCAAAAGAATTTTATACATATATTAAAAAAGCAAACATGAAAATGATTTTTTTTTCCCTGTTTTTATTTTTGAGGTGATCCTTCATGCAGGACAAATCAGCTTAAATGTGTTTCCGTTAGAAGTATTCATCCTCCAGGTTTGGCTGATAAGGATTTGTGGTGTCGGGTAGCAGAGGAGGGAGGGGCCTCTCACCGTAATCTGTGACACAATCAGATGGCTTATTGACACTGGCTTATCAGTTTGTTTTGGATACAAAACATTTGGGACCTTGTTTTTAAGCACCATATACTCTACATTATAAGTTGCTAAGCAACCTCAATAAACTGATATGTGTCTGTCTTACCATCAGTAAAGTTAATATGTTGAAGGCCGGGGTCAAAGAGCAGCTCTAACTGTGCTGTATCTTCGTCAGCTCTGTTAGAAGAAGACACAACACTAGATGAAACTGACGTGACAGTACCAGCATCACACTGCAGAAGTGGCTGATATCAGTTTACATTAAATTACAGACAATATTCTGAACTACTACAGTTCTTTACATAGAAACACCTAAGAAAGCATAAGGAACAATGGTGCCACTACATTATTAGTGTTAGCAGCATCATAATCATTAAAGGAAAGGAATTTTGTTTTGAAATGCACATTTTACAATTAAAAGATAAAATAGCTATCATCTAAAAGAAAAAGATAAAGAGACTGAAGAATTTGAGAAAGCTTTACTGAGTGAAGCTTTCAAACATGATTTTAGTGGCTTATTTGAGAGACTGCATGTGATATTTAGCTCTTGTTCCTTTTAAACTGGAATGTAAGTCGCACCGAAGAAAAGAATCATCCAAATAAATCTATAATAATGTAAAGAGGTATTAATGATGTATACTGTATGAGACAAAAGATTTAGTTCACTGAGCAGTTTGACACAAAATTAAAGTAATCTATGACAAACCACAAATTGCAACTTTCTTGTCTCATAAAATTATGTTTTTAAGATGACAAACAACATATGTGGAATTGATGGCACAATTCAAAAAATAATTTGTGTCTCGCCACAGGAAGAGGTATGACTTAGACACTATACCCAGCTGAACCTGAAGCAATTTTCTAATCTAACTCTAATCTGATCTAGAGCTGATTAATCGATTAATCGGTTATTAATCATCAATTGTTGATCTAATGATCTGCTGACTCGTTCCTTCACACCTGCAAACTCATACGAGGTGGAAAAGGTGACACATTTATAAACTAATTCCCTGTAGGGAGCCTGGGGACATCCTCCCCTGGAAGAAAATTATTGTGATTTTAACATTTGAACAAAGCATTGGGGTACAGCTTCTGTTTGTGTTCTGCAGACATAACTACTATTACCTTTACCTTTTAACAAGGTACTAAAGTAAAAGTAAAGTAATAATCACGGTGCTACAGAAAAAGTAGAGTTCCTCAGACCTCAGAGGAGACTGTCCATTACTTAATCAATTGCAGATGGCTTTTTTTCTCTCGTAGTGAATGAAAAAGTGAGTTGGTAATAAAATATTTTCATTTCATTACCCCAGAAAGAATAGCTGTTGCTACGGCTGCAGCTAATGGGGATCCTAAAAAATGAAATGAAATTATGAAACTGTGGTGGGACAAATTAGACTGTAGGATGCTGCAGTCAAACATTCTCTGGCATCACTCCAGTCTATGAGAAGTTGTACTGGCCATGTTATATAACTGCAAAAGCCAATATAATTCAAACTGATAACACACCCGCTCTGGTCTAGCTCTGTTACATATGTAAAACAGAGAACAAACATATTGAGGAAACTCCCAGATCTGCCCAGATCTGCAAACAGATAAACTTGGACTTATTTGCAATTCAAATAGAAGTAGGAGCCATGGAGCAATATTGTTTTGGTTTGCAGAGTACTTAAATTCCTTGTATCTGCTGGCAAATGAAAGCCTGCTCTCAGTCCTGCCACCTGTTTCCCTTACTAATTTCACCTTTAACAGACTGAGATGGAGAACACTGGGTCCAGCAGATACGTTTGCTTGTGAGATTCTGTAACACACTCAGTCTTTTTATGGAAAATAATTACATACTTTTGGGTGCCTCCTAAGGAGTAAGCGGTTGCTTCTAGGGTGACCAGATGCAAATGAGTGAAATTCAGGGCAGGGGAGTTGGGTGTGTGTGTCAAGTCAGATGTGTCCTGGCACAGGTGACAGATTACAGTCATTTTAAACATCTTTGCAGCAGATATGATTCTCATTAAAAGGGACAGTTCATCCCCAAAATAAAAATAAAAAAAAAAATCCATTTTTTTCCTCTGGTCTGTAGTGATATTTATCCATCTATACTGTTTTGGTATGAATTGTCTAGTTTTGGAGATATCAGCTGCAGAGATTTGTGCCTACAATGGGACTAAATGACACAAGGCCTGTGTTGCTCCAAGCACCAAAAAATACATCTGAATTTTTTTAAACTAGTGTGTCTTTACAAAAATTAGGACCCAGCTGCTCAAAATAATCCAGAGCTTGCTGTGAGCAGTGTTACTGTAGGAGCTACTTTCTTTCTGCAGTAGAATCTTCCAAAACTACTTTGAAATCCACCAGAACTACTTTATTTCTAATAAAAAGAAAATAGTTCTTACATGAAACCGCTCACAAGAAGATCTCAGGATTGTCTTAACTAACTGGGTGATGATTTTTGAAACTACTAGTTTTGAATTTTACAAATATATTTTTGGTGCCTGGAGCAACACAGAACCTGTGACATTTAGTAGCATTATACTTGAGAGAAGGCAGACATCTCTACAACCAATATTTCGAAAACTCTGCAACTAACACCAAAAGAATCTAGATGGATGAATAGCACTACAGGCCAGGAGAAAAAAAAAAGATTTTGATTTTGTGTTGAACTGTCCCTTTAAGATGTAGGTGCTCACAAACATATTTTTACATACTTTTATCACAAATTCCTCCCAAACTGGCAGCTGCACTCTGTCATCTGGTTTAAAACAGGTTATTACACACCATTATCAAATGCTCAATTCTGATTGGTCAATTACAGCATTCTCAGGTCTGTTTTTATAGCAGACGTTTACTATTAATAGCAGACCGTTGCTATGGACGCCGTTCTGATCGACTCCTGTCATATCAATCTGCAGAAAGACATCTACACCCTGCGGCAAGAAACCAGAAAAAAATGGAACATTTTTCCAATATCAATTTTAATATATTTGGAGAGAACGAAACTTTGGCTGACCAGTCCCCAGTAAGGAACTAGATGACAAGGAAATTGACAACATTGAAGAAGATCGACATGGAGTAAATACTAAACGGAACATGGTTTGGGTCATGACTGTGAAATGCTCAGTTTAATGTGAATTATAATGCTAAGTAGGCTCATCTTACCTATGGAGTTACTGTTGCTATGGACGCAGTTCCAACCAAATGGTCTATTTTTTCAAGTAGAAGCAATGAAATCTTTTCTAAATCAATAAAACCATATTTAAATGAAAATTTTATGTCAAACTTTTGATTTCTTTGGTAAGTAGCCGTGTAATAGGCACGATAATGTAGAGCGAGCGGGTCACTATAGAGAAATACAGAAATAAACCCCATCAGGGTTTATTCCTCTATAGTACCCCGCTCGCTCTACATTATCCCTTACTTGTATGACATCAGCAATAGATCAGCAATAAATCCAATTACAAATATTTTATTAAAACAAACAGAACATTTTTTCTTACTAAAGCATGAACTATAGCCCACATAACTGATTAGATCAGAATATTTTCACAAACTCATATGTTGGTCATTATCTATTACTTTAACTATTAATTTCCAGGACAAAAAGGACAGGATTACGACTTGAATCTTTTCAGCACATCTGATCACCCTAGTCGCTTCTGTTTGCTGAGGGCCATAAAGGCCATGCAATGATAGTGGAATGTGTCGGCTGCATACTGACTAGAGGGAAGTCAATCAAGGAGACCTACCTGATCAGCACAGGTGCAGGAAGACCTCCACCCATCATTAGACAGATAAGAATAAATAGAGCCAACATGTTTTTACTGATACTGTCAGACCAACTGCAAAGAGCAAACTACTGCATCAAATCACAACAAAAGCTATCAGATTCTAGAAAGAATTACATTTGTTGATTTTTAAAACAAAACTTTTTGTAGTATTTTTTAATAATTTTTAACTCCTTTAAAAGAGGAACTATAATCTGAATTTTATTTGCATTGCACACATAATCACATGGATTCTTGGTGGGAATTTCCAGTGATGTCTCATGGCTGTCAATGCTACACCAAGCATTGATCAGTCAGTTTCACCCATGTCACACTATAAACAAGGCCACTCCTCCTGCAGCAGTGTTTCCCTTATAGTTTATTTGGGAGGGCACCCCGCCCCCCCAACAGACGCCCCCCCCCCCCCCTCCAAAAGCAAAAAAGCTAGGGGAAACACTGTACAGGTATGGCTCTCTGAATCCTTTCGCATTTTTTAAATATGCAGGGAGGGAGTAGTTTTGACCTCTTCAGCAGTGGTGGACAAAGTACTCAACCCCAGTACTTGAGTCAAAGTATAGATACTCCTGGTCAAATATTACTCAACTACAAGTGAAAGTTGCTCAGTCAAAATTTTACCTGAGTTAAAGTACTAGAGTTCTTGCTTTTAAAAATACTTAAGTATTCAAAAGTACATGTTTTTAAAAATACTTAAGTATTCAAAAGTACAAATTACAAACTACATTTTCTAATATCATTACATGCTGTATTGTTTTCATGATGCATTTACAGAACCTTGTAACTCTCTGAAACCATCTAATGATGCACTGATGCTTGTCAAACCACTCTGCTACACAAAGCCTATAGAAACACCTATAAAAAAAATTAGCATAGAAAAACAAAAAATCAATCAAAAATCAAAACCAAAAAGGACAGTTATTGTCATTTTCTGATGCAACTGTATTAAAATCACATCATAACATTAGGTTGAAGATAACTAAGGAGTTCTCCAAGTCTGTTAAATAACTGAGATTTCTTTCTGTCTTCAGAGGCAGTATATACATGAATTATGCTGTATTTTTACCCCAGTAAAACAATCCAACTTTAAAAGCTACCTAGAATAATTAATAATTATAATAACATCTTGAGGTTTAATTTTGTCTTTCTCCTGCCGTCACCATTACCGCTTTTTGTTTGAATGAAAGAGGGAGCTTGCTTTTTCTTGTTAAAGAGAGCGCCTGGATGATGTATTTCCACTTTTACATCAATCCCGTTTGAGAGGAGCTACTGTGATTGGTTTCCTGTGTTTTGTGAGGAACACAGCATGTGACCAATTGCATTTTAGAAAAGAAAAAAACACCAACAGCTGACTTCAAAGCTTAGTCAAAGAGTAACAACAGCCTTCCTACAAATGTAGCAGAGTTAAAAGTACAATATTTGTCTTTGAAATGTAGTGGAGTGAAAGTCAGAAGTTTCCAAAAAAACAAATACTCAAGTAAAGTACAGATACTCAAAAAATGTACTTAAGTACAGTACTCAAGTAAATGTACTTCACTACTGTCCACCACTGCTCTTCAGTATATTACAACTAGGGGTGTGCCATATCATGTCTTTCACGATATATTATATTTTTTTCATGGAAAAAAAAAAAAAAACATTTTGTGATGATGGCAGTATTTTGACTTGTTGACGTCACACAACACAGCACAGCAACAACAAGCTTGGCTAAACACGAAAGTAACATTGCTACCTGCTAGGCCTGTGCGGTATACTGGTTCGTACCGAAAAACGTTCTTTATTTTCGTTATGATAAGATTTTTTCATATACCGCCATACTGGTGAATAGCCCAAACAACGTCCGGAATGTGTGTGGCAGGAAAGTGTTTCTGTGGGGACCCATTTCACTGCTGCACGCCAACACCACAGGCATGCTTGCTTGAGTGTGTGCTCTAGGGATGTTCCTGGCAACTAATTTCCCTGTTGATTTAGACTACTTGACTAGTCTAACACTAAGAAAACACTCAGAGAGCAGTTAGAATTTAGCAGAATTTATTCATTTATAATGTTAAACATGGTCCAAAAAAATACTGTGTGTATTAAGAGCCATTTGAAGATGTTAATCATAGTCTACAATCGCCAAATCGTACTTTAAATACCACTGAAATGCACGTTGCTTTGCGCTGTGCAGTACAAACCTTACACATTAATGTACGAAACATGACAACAACTCACTAAACGCTTCACCTTTTCAGACCGAAGAGGGTCACAGTCTCTGTGGGTAGAGAGCACAGAGCTAACGTTAGCTGCCAGCCTGACACACTAACGTTAGCAGTAGAGATGCACTGATCAACCAAACAGAGACTGGAACCGGCCAGTTTTCAGCATGACCGGCCCTGACTGGTGACCGGCCGGTCAGCGTCACATACCCGATTCTGTGCCTGTCATTGTCACACACGTGTTCTGCACGATGGTCACGTCATGCACGCAGCAGACAAACTGACCGTGACGTCAACACAGCGCTGATAACATCTACACACTCTGACACATGTCTGCTTGAAGCTGGTGTCAGAGACAGATTCCAAGAACAAGATAAAGAGAAGACAGTCTACAATGAGACAGAGCAGCTGACAATGTCGCAAAACAGCCGTAAACTATGTAGCTCTTCATGCTAATGTTAGCCAGCAGCAGACTGCTGTTCACAGAGGGACAGTTAAAATCTCACCTCCTGTTCTGTCTGAAGAATAAACAACCTGTGTTGATGTGTCTCCTCAAATATTTTCTCATCCAGACTCCTTTAACTTCTGCTTCTGTTTTTCTCACGGCAAAGTTTTACAGCAGCAAACTGTTGCATCACGTCCGTCTCCGGTTTGTTTACATCTGCTTCCACAGGCGATCACATGAAATCGCATCCCGCGAAATCCCGCGAGATTCCATGGTCTCACGAGATCACATTCAGCTGATTCATAATCTTAATGTAAACCTATAATAAGCCCTGGGCTGTAACCTGGAGGACTTTTGAGAAGATTTAAACAGTATTTAATGAATATTTAATAGTCAGTGTCATATTATGAACATTTAATTTAATTTTTACAAGAAAAGTTGTGAATGTTTGTGAATGCTGTCAATTCCAGTTCTTAGAAAGACTGAAAATCGGAATCGGTCAAAATCGGAATCGGCATGTCAGACCCTTATAAAAACCGGAAATCAGAATCGGCTAAGAAAATTGCAATCGGTGCATCTCTAGTTAGCAGTGCTAGCAGTAACAGCAGCTGCAGCAGCTATGCTTGCAGGTTTATGTTTGTGTCTGTGCTTAATGTGGGCACGTTTCTCCAGTCAAGTGAATATATATCAGCTTATTCTGTCACAGTCTATATTCATCTGTCTGACTTTGCTGATATAAACATCCGGTGTTGCCAGGGCGATCGGATCATATGCGCTGGGTGAGAGGGGCTGCCGTCTGACAGTGCCGCAGCCCCGACTAGTGGCATGTGGCTGCATAAAATCAACAGATAACTGGCATCATGCATGAATGAAATATTGATAAATATTTTATTTTTAAATATTTTAAACTACTAGTATTTCTGGTGCCAACTAGTGTGGGTGGGGATATTTAATATTATAGTCATCCCCACCATATGGTAACCATACCTTGAAGGGGTCATGCTTTTACCTGTGTCTGGACATGAAAAAAAAACATGATACAGTCCTTATGACAGTAAAATGGGCTATTTAAAGCCAATCAACTGCAGTAATTCTTTTCGCAATAGAAGAAAATGTCGATAAGGACACTGTTGCATGAAAAAAAAAATACCGTCAAATACCGTGAAACCGATATGATATTTTACAAAACCGTGATATGAAATTTGATTTGTCATACCGCCCAGCCCTACTACCTGCTCTACAGTGGAGGAGTTTGTTCCAAAAATAGAAGCAACAGTAACATGCAGGGGTGGAAACTATAAACGGTATGGAAAGTACACCAGCATTAATTTTTGACTATACACGATACTGTGGTAGAGCCCTCCTTTCGCTTGACCAAAAAGCAACAAGATAATAATTTACAATAAAATGTTTAAAGCACAAATAAAAAAATATATATCATCAGAACATTGTCATGCATTTAAATAAAACTATCAAACAGCACTTTCTTGTTGTTATTGATGATGTGTCTATCACCCAGGCCTAGTATCTTATCATGTCCTCAAGAATATTGCTATTACAGAACAGCCTGAATAGCTGTTGACATTGTGACCACTGTTGTGTACTTATGGTGTTTCTTAGTAAATGATTAAAGCCCTGTGAGCTGATAATATTTGTGGCTGTGCATTATTCAAATCCAAACAAGTTAAATATTAAGGGGAGATCTCAGGGTTTTCAAAGATATATCAAGATATTCCAATGGAGTGTCCACTAAGATTTCCATTTAATATTATGATGAATTTTATATATAATGTGTCAAAGAAATTTTTTTTAGGAACCATAAATAGCACTATTTGTACAAGGAAAGAGTCCAAGCCCTCATTAAGTACATGATTTATGTGCTATGGTTATTCTGGAGGCCAATATTTTGATATTTTGAATTATTACTTCAAACAATTATACTGGAGGAGTGAGTTGGCAGGGTTGAAACTCGTCTCAATAAGCAGAATAAAATGTAAGTTACTGCCACCCATGATCTAGTGTTAAAAAAAAGCAAACAAAAACTGCTATAAATCATAATATGGAATCACAATACTTGTATGGATCGCAATACGTATCAATTCGTCACCCGAGAATCATGATAGTATTGACTCTAGAGAGAAGTGTAGCGTCCCAGCCCTACTATTTTCACAGACTTTAGCCATAGCTGCTAGTGGTTCACAGTCTGGACCAACTCTGCTGTGAAAAGTACAAACCGACACTGTAGGAATGTTACATCAACATGGAATTCATAGAGTACTTTAATAGAATTTCAGTAACTACTGCAACCTCAGCTTATGTACACACTTTATGGCTGAGAAAAGTAACGCAACTACCCCATACACACTGGTAACAACAGACCTAATGTAAACAAAATGTAAACATTAATGGCACCCTCCTCAGCTGAGGGGCAACCTCTTGTTCATGATGCACGCTTCCTTCTGCATGGTGATAAGTTTGGTGGGTGCAGCTTTGTTAGAAAGAAAATCAGTCCAACATGCAACTACACTCAACAAGATTTGTGGGTGATCTTAAGTAACTGGGTCAAGATTTCTGGAAAAATACATAGCTGTTGAGTTTTTCAATTTGTCTTTTCTTTTCTTTCTTTTTTTTTTTTTTTTTTTTTGGTGCCACAAGCCATGTGCCATCCATTGGCCACACTGTGTGTCAGGCTGGCAGCTAACGTTAGCTCTGGGTCCTTTACCTGCAGACACTGTGACACTCTTCAGTCTGAAAAGGTAAAGCATAAGCATGTAAGGTTTGTATTGCACAGTGCGAAGTAGCGCGCATTTGAGCGGCATTTCAAGTACGATTTGGCGATTGTAGAGTGTGATTAACATTTTCAAATGGCTCTTAACACACAGTATTTTTTCGGACAGTGTTTAACATTATAAATTAATAAATTCTACCTTGTGTTTTCTTAGTGACTAGTCTAAATAAAATTTTGCATCTAATCAACAGAGAAATTACTTGCCATGGAACATCCATAGTACACGCGCTCAAGCAAGCATGCCTGTGGTGTAGGTGTGCAGCAGTGAAATGGGTCCCCGCTGAAACACTTTCCCGCCGAGCACGTTCCGGACGTTGTTTTGGCTATTCACCGGTATGGCGGTATATGAAAAAGTCATATCATAATGAAAAAAAAGACCGGTTTTCGGTACGAACCAGTATACCGCCCAGCCCTATTCTAACTTTATTTTATTCACTATAAAAATATAAATCAGTATTTAGGATTCTGAATGACCTTCTGTTAAAAAGAAAAAATTAAAAACAATAAGTCAAAAAGGTGATGCCCAATGATAGTGGTTATTCTCAGAGAGACTCCAACAACCCATTTTATATTTTTGAAAAAAGAAAAAAGCCACATATATGTCCCTAACTCTCAAAATCCATCCATCCAAGTGGAGCCCTCTCAGAGCCACTCCTTGTTTGTTTCCTCTCTGATAATGTAATGTGTGTGGCTGTGGAGAGAGGCGGTGGAATCTGTTGCACATTTACTCTCATTACACCAGAGGAAAAGTCCCTGAGGAGCATTAATCCCATTTTGTGGATTTATACGTGCAAAAAACACCTGGACACAGGTAAGTTATCAGTAATGTAAGCCAGGAAAACTATGACACACTTTGACTGTTTAGAATATGCTGCATCTATAAGCTGAAATACTTTACATAAAATGTTTTCCTCTTTTTGACACTTCTATAATTTTCTCTGTCACAACACCAATTTTACTTCATTGTCATGAAACTTTTTTCTCCATTTCAACTTAATTTATTAATGTTGTGTGCACATGTAGTAAGTATTTTAATTATTAGACTATGGTGTATTATTAATTGCTATAATTGAATTATTATTAAAACTGTGGCATAGAATGCATAGAATTTGACTGTCCAACCTCTGGATTTTATGTAAACAGTGCTCTATTTTTGACAGGGATGTTTCTGGCAGCTAATTTCCCTGTCGATTAACATGCTGACAATTCTAACAGTAGGAAAACTCAGAAAGCTGTCAAATTTGGGCACAGTTTATTTACTGATAATGTTAAACACTGTCTGAAAAAACTACTGCATGTATTAAGAGCCATTTGAAGCTGTTAGTCAAGTTCTCCTAAAACACTTGGACAAACCACTTAAGAACAGATCTGCTGTAAGAGTGGTTCTTGCATCGGGCCTATTGTTTCTGTCCATGCTGAGTTTTTCTAATTGTTCTGTAATCTGCTCTGCATCTCTCAGTATGATATAAAAGTTGTATTTCAATCAAGACCAGAATTGCTGACACAACTTGGTCTCACTTTGACCATGTTCTTCAGTCAACTTCAGTCTCTCCCCCATGCAGCTTGGCATTCTCTCTGAATGCTCAGTATAGTTTACACTGTATATGAAGTATAACCATAAATTATATGGGTTGATCTTAAGTATTCTCTCTTTTGCTTTTCTGCTTTTTGCATCGTTCCAATAGCATGAAGGGAAGGAGTGTCCAACTCCTCTGCTGTCTTGTGTTGCTTGTTATCGGCTTCACCTCCTTTTATTTAAAGTCAGTACCAGCCTTCATTATTGCTCATTGGAGCCAATTTGATTTATTTGCAAGATTCACTTCAAACTGATTTTAATCCAGTCTCATGATGGTCATTTTTGTATTATAGATATGTGACAAGCCACGACACTACTGACAATCTGCTGGTAGCCAGTAAGGGAGAACTGAGACAGAACATAGACGACACGCTTAACTTTGGGTAAGAAATCTGAGGCTTCAGTTTGGGCTGCATATGCTCAGATATCAAGTCAATTTATTAAGAGTATTTAAAAACAAAACTATGACCAATTGTTTAATTATAAACAAGTAATAATTGCACTATAAACACACTAGAAGAAACTGTACGTCTCACTTGCATCACTGAGTAACCATTTACCGCCTAACGATTGTGTATCGCTACCAACCAGTTAATCTCCTCCCAATATCATCTTCTGTTTCAGGGTAAGACTGGAGGTTCAAACATGCACATCTTGGAAAGCTCCAATCATCTGGGAGGGGATGTTTGACCCCAGTCTTTATGACCAAAAGCACATCAAAGGCCAGTCCTCTGTGGCCCTCACCATGTTTGCTGTGGGCAGGTTTGTTTCTCTATAAACTCTGGTGTGTTATAAGAACAACTGCAAATTCTGTTCATCTTCCTTCCTCTAATAAGATATTAAAATGCACATATTCTTCTCATTTAAAGTTTTATTTTAACAATTTGAGCAGCACAACATTTTGTGAAACAGGCTAATTCATGGTGGAAGTCAGCAGTTCAAGTCAAACATCCTGCCTCTTAAGTTAATAGGTGGGACATTGAATGTTTTTGAAGTGTTGATTTTTCTGATCAGTTTGATTTTATTTTGTTATTTGAGGCTACAAAAACTAGGGGTGGGAATCTCTGGGTGCCTCAAGATTCAGTTACGATTCAGAGGGCTACAATTCAATGATTAAACGATTCTCGATGCATCTTGATGCATCAAGATGCGTCAAAATGGGTTCAACTCCCGCCCATGGCCCTTTACTGCGTGTCATTCCCCCACTCTCTCTCCCCATTTCCTGTCACATCTTCAGCTGTCCTGTCATTAAAGGCATAAAATGCCCCCCAAAAAATATATATATTTAGAAGAATCGAGTATTTCCCACCCAGCCCTAATAAAAAGAGATTCATGCCAAGATTCAGTTCTGCTCAGAATTCAGTCAGCTGGCTGTATGGCCCAGAACTCGATACTGCAGCTCCAACACTGATAGCTACTGACTCCAAATGACGTCAACAGCGCCAAGATGGCTGAACTTGTATCCGGAATATTTTGGGCAGATTTGTCATTTTTGTACAGCGATAAGAAGGGAAGAGTCATCAGCCATCTTTATTTACCGTCATTGGTCTGTTATTCATCAACAAATGCGGTGCAGCTGCTGCCATTTCTGGACTAACAAGGCAAACTCCAAAGTAACAGTACACAAAACATACATTACCAGTTAATGAATTTTTAAAATCTGTAAAATTTCAAACAACAGTTAATTGATTAATGATTAATCATTGACATCTCTTGCCCTGGAGGAGAGCTGCATTCTCTGAGTGCCCCTCTAGTTTTATAGTGTTTTTCTCACCATCATTATGAGTTATAAGCAACAACAATTGTTTTTCTTGTCTCTGCCTAAGGTACCTGGATGCCAACCTTAAGACATTCCTAATCTCTGCAGAACAACATTTTATGTTGGGATTACCAGTGACGTACTACGTGTTCACAGATCTACCACAGCAGGTACCAGACATCAAGCTCGCTCCTCAACGAAGTCTGAAGGTTATCCAGGTCACAAAGTACTCCAGGTGGCAGGACATCTCTATGATGCGCATGAAAACCATATCAGAAGCCATAGAATCAGAGATTCGTCACCACTGCACTTATGTCTTCTGCTTTGATGTGGATCAAGAGTTTAAGGGGAGATTTGGCTCTGAGGCTCTGGGGGATTCTGTGGCTTTGCTACATGCGCACTTTTACAAACTTCCAAAGGAGAGGTTCACCTATGACAGAAACCCCAAATCCAAAGCTTTCATGGAAACTGGAGATTTCTACTACCACGCTGCTATCTTTGGGGGCTTGTGGCAAAATGTGAAGAAGTTGGTAGATGTCTGCTATGACAGCATCATGGAGGACAAAATAAACAACGTGGAGGCTCTGTGGCATGATGAGAGTCATCTAAACAAGTACTTCTGGCTTCACAAACCAAGCAGGCTGCTCTCCCCTGAGTACTGCTGGGACCCCAGTATTGGAGACAACAGGGACATATACGTCACTCGCCTAATATGGGCACCAAAAAATTAGGACAAACTTCGTACTTCATAAAGAAGAGACACAAATTGGAACAGTGCAATTGTGTTTACTGCAAGATTATTTACTATTACTAAGTCTAACTAACTAACCCTAACCCTATTCTCACCTTCAAAGGTGGGGCAGCAAAATAACTCATTAGCACATACCTTTTCTAAACTCAGGTAAATCTAAATATTTGTCTTTGTTCTTCATCCTAATAAGGATTATCTTGACAAAAGATGTCCAAATTGCATAATAAACATTATAAAACATTGTGTTGTTTTACATGTCTAATTTTACCAACAAAGAAAGTGTACAAAGAAATTCTGACTTCCTGTTCATGTTTAGATTTTTTTTTTTTTTCTTTTTTTTTTTTGGTTTACTGACAAATGTTTATCTTGTTTTACATTTTGAGCAACATGGGGTTCAGTGTTGTGACATTCCCCCTTGGAGACTCCTCTCGTAGACATATATACATAGCATTGGCCTTTAAATCGTACGTCAATATCACCGCCATTTTGACAGGGGCAGCAGTTCTTCTGGCATGTCCATGGTAGCATACGGTTGATCTACTTATTTTGAAAGGCCTGTAGAGGCTTATGGCCTTGTAATATTTATCTCTTAATAAAGAAATAATATTTTATGCCCTCCATGTTGTGTCAATTTTTCACTGTGGTATTGAAAATGGTATGGAATATTGATATTTATCTAAATATAACATAAAAATGAGAAAATTCAATATTGAGACAACACTAGACTAAGGATGTTGACGTGGTCACAGGTCAGTCAGATAAACATTCATGCATTTATTCAAGAGTGAAATGTAGCTAATACAAGGTACAAGGTTCACTTATCATTCTACAACATGACAAATATGTACAAGGTTGTACAACAACCTTCTATGCTACTCACAAAAAATGATATAAATAGATGAATAAATAAGTCATAAAAACAAACTATTGATAAACTGAGGAGTAGTATATATAAATTGTGTTTGGCTCGCTGCATAGCTGTGCGCCTCCACACAGTGTGGGCAGAAGACACACTTATTGTATGTCTTTAAATGTTTTCTGTGCCTTACCCTCTTAAGACTTAAAACTCTGTTGTACTGTATCTGCAGTACCTGAAAGAAACGGACAATACTGCATGTCAAGAGCCAGCCTGTCCAGCTCACCCCTGGGTGGCCCACCCTACCACTCAGCATGAACCCCACAGCAGCCACCTGTGTCATTCAGCTGACCTCAGATCAGCTTGAACCTGTCTGACTGACGGCAATGATGCATTATTCATAGACTGCCACCATCTGGCACATCAGCGCACCCTGCCACCTTAGCACTCACCCTGTCAAAGACGAACAGTACAACAAAAGGGCAGTATAGCACCAGAACAGTCCTTTTGTGCTGCTAATTCACAGAGCAAATGAAGAAATAGTTCAGTTTAAGGTTCTGTTAGTAGATATCATTTATTTGCCCTCTTTAAATGACAAAGATATTTCTGAGAAAATGTAAGTTTGTGTGGGGATTATATGCAACACATTCCAGCCTTGGGCAGTGTATGTACCGTGACAAACTGAGCCACAAGACATCACTTTCCTAAAAAGCTATAGAGAGTAATAAGCTATCTGTAGTTTGAATACACAGTGCAGCACTGCTTTCCAGTTTGAAGTGTGAACATTGAGTGCCAGACGAGAACAATAAGAATACAATGAAGTGCAGTTTAATTATGTACCACTTGAGGGTGCTAGCGTCAAGTCTACCTCAGATACACAACTGTACCTTCACATGAAACTTATTATAGTAATGAGGGTCCTACAGGATTGTGTCAAATGCTGTTAATGATAAAAGTAAGAATGTTTTTTCTCCTGTGGATCTCACTTCTTTAACGTCAGCTCGCAGCTTCACCGACTCCTCCACATCTCTGCTACTCAGTCTCTTCCATTCATGTCTCTGTCCAATCTCAACCCTCCTCGTCTTTCTATGTGCTCACTGCTCAAAAGATGGTCTGGAGGAATAATACAACTGACTACAATACTACTGCTACTAATACTTGTAACAACACTAAAAAGAAATCACAGTTTCATTTTTGGCTATTTTTGAAAAGCATGATGTTCAAGCTGACATTAATTCCTCAATATGCCTTTAAACAAGTTGACATTTAAAAACTGCTTGAGAAATCTACTTGATTTGTTAGGCCTAATTGTTAAGAAATAACAACAAATACTAAAGTTAATTGTCATGTTTAATATAGGGCTGCAACATCTATAAAATGTCAGAAAATAGTGAAAATGTTCAGTTCAGTCAGTACAGTTTAATATAATAATAAATACAGAAAAGTGCAAAACCACCATATTTGAGATTTTGCATGAACAATTACTTAAACACTTAATTGATTAATAAAATAATGCAATACTTTAATTCATTTTTACCGCATGCCTGGTTGGGCCAGATTTACTTGCCTTGAGCAAGTGGGCAATCGTTATTGTGGAGCTCTGAACTAAGGTGTAATAGTTAACTGTTTGACAACATTTTGAAATAATCCAATTACACTGGCAGATTATTTTCACATTTTAAGATAATTTGACTTTTAGAGCTCAATGATATCCTTAAATGACTTGACAAGATGCACTGCATAAGCTGTGTAAAATACTGGATGGGACATTCACAATCTCTCCACACACCACACGGTGGCGCACAAAGCCCATAGAGGTCATAATACAATTGTACAGGGAAGAAGCACAGTATCATGGAAAAGGGAATTACAGGAACACTGTAAAACAACATCAGGAGCAGGGTAAAAAATACAAGCACAATTATTCAACAAAAGGATATTTGCAAATATAAGAGTAAAACAGCAGTATTTTTAGCAGACAAACAGTTGTAAAAAGTTATTTGTTCTGCTCATATTAAACAGGTTTTATCCATTAAAGAGCTGTGTTGGCGCTATTTCACCAGTTTGATTATAATTATTAGTTATTGTTGTATTTATTTGTATTTTTGTTGAATTCAGTACGGGCACAACATACCAGATCAGTTTACTGTCACAGGCTGAATAATAAAACTAGATGGCACTCAGCTTGTGGTGCTCAAAGTGCCCAAACATTATATTTGAAAAACTCAAAAGCAACGTCTTTTTCTGGAAATCATGACACACTTATTCAAAATAATCCACATACCTTGTTGAGAGCAGTTTCATTTTGGAACCATTTTCTTTGTACCAAACTATACCTGTCAAACGTTTTACTGTCCAGAGGAAAGTGTGCATCTTGAATGAGCTGGTTACAGCTCAGTCAAGGATGATGCCATTAATGTTTAAGCACTGTCAACACGACTCTCTCGTCCATAAGTACATGCACTCTTCTTTCTTTCTGGCAGAAAGAAAATTTGGAACTGCTCAAACTGGTCTGTGGATTATGTTGAGTAACCAGGCTGTGATTTCTAAAAAGAGAAATTGCTGTTGAGTTTTTTAAATGTATTTTTTGGAGCTTTGAGTACCACAAGCCAAGTACCATCCATCCTATATTCGAGAGAAGGCTGATCTCTTCGGCTGATATCTCTAAAACCTGGCAAGTCACATCAAAACAATCTAGATGGATAAATAGCACTTCAGGCAAGAGGAAAATCTGTGGTGTCATTTTGGGGTGAAGTGACTCTAAGTACTTAACATTCCTATTTCTTCACCTAACTCTGAACCTGCAGTTCCAGTCTCAGGGTTTAACCTGTGTGTGCAGCAGGTAAAATCACCTCCCAGCTGAGCTTGTTTCAAGTCCCCTCCATGTGTATGTCAGGTGTCTCACACACAGCTGCTCTGTACATTTGAATGAGGCAGCAGTCTGGTCTTGCATGGCAGAAACAGAGCACACGCAGCTGTGTTTACACTGTATTGTAATCCTACTGCAATACGCAGTCATCTACTCTTCCTCGTGTGTCCTCTGGCACTATTCAACATACATATACTGTGTATATACATGGCAAATTCAACAGAAAAAATTATAGTTTGCATAATTTCAATGATGCATCTTCCAGAGGCATGTCAGTAGGGCTTAAATGATTTGCAAATAATTAGAATAACAGTCAACAATTTAGAAAATGGATTAATCGTTTAAGTCATTAATCCAATAAAAGTGCCAAACATTCTCTTGGTCAAACTCTTTACATGCTGAGAATCTGCAATGTTATCTGTTTTGTATCATTATTGATTGGATATATTTAGGTTTTGGACTCATTTTCAGACAGAACAACTAAGTTGAAGAGATCACATTGTGCTAAGGTTTCTGAGACTATCTTAACCTAAGTTAACAATTCAGTTGGGGTTTGTACCAATAAAATCTGGAGAAGATGATTTGTTGGCCAATGCATGTCTGCAGCACAACAGTACTTCAATATCATGCTGTTTTGGCACAAATCTTTCCTCAATCAGAAACTTGCAGGTCCCACGAGTTGTATATTGCACTTGACCATAGTGTGATTTTGACAATATTTTCATTAACTGAGCAGCATTAGTATCAAATGCATGGTTAAACGTTTCACACTATACTTAGTTATCTGCACTATGCCTGGCATAAAAATAGCCATTAAGGCCTGCAGCAGTCGGTTTCAAAGTATATTAAGGCTGATTACTCATTATACAACACAGTTTAATGACAAAAGAAGATGGGGAAATTCTCACAAGCAGTTAGTAGAGCTCCTGCTCAGGCCACAAACTACCACAAATCACACGAATCAACAGGTGACTGAACAAACAAATCGATCAGCTGAACTCAATTTAATTCAAATCCTAAATTCAATCTGTCCTTGGTTATTGCGAACCATGAAACAACAGCTTCAGTTTCCAGCCAAACAACACACAGTACTGCTCAGCGATAGTCTCCAACCACACAAAAAATACACACAAACGCACACACACCCACGGCGGGACGTTAATAAAGAGATACCAGCAGGCAAAGAGAGACAGATGGTGTGTTTGACTCACATTGATCAAGCAGAAGTCCATTCTCTTCTGCATGGAGGCGAAATAATCCATTTATCCATAACATCCGATTGTGCTGTTTGTTTCTGTGACGAAAAATAACGTGTTAGTCGTTAAAGGAACGTCTCCAGCCTCCACTGCTAAAAGTTACAGTAATTAGTCTACCACAGGGATATCATTAGCAACACTGGCTAACTGCTCTTAGTTAGCTAGCTAGCTAACGCTCCCAGTTTTCCGTCAAGTGATATTGATCATTTGACAACCAGTGCGTTTGTTATGTGACCAAAGTTAAAGCAGTAGCAAGACAGTGACCTCCCCTATTTTTTTTAAAACGTAGCTATTTTTGAACCAAATGATGCCAACTTGATTTTGACTAGTGGCTGTCATGTAGAAACATAGTTAGCTACATACCGTGTTGGCGATTTGAGTGCTTCTGCCGTTTGTAGGGTTGCCAGGTCTGTGTAACAGAACCAGCCCAACGGCCAATAAAAGCGGCGCGGGTAATATTTTTCGGCAGGGGTGCTTTTTTCGGTATAACACCGGCAGGCGATACGCAGTATTTATGTGTGTTTAATGTAGTGCGTGTGACAGGTGTGTAGTGCTTATCTGGAGTCAGTTTGATAGGCTGTAGGTATGAAAAATAGTTTATTTTAAATATGGATGATTATTTATTTGTATTATTAATCTAATTTGCATGCAAAATAGGCCCACCCGACCGGCAGACAAAAATTTAAATAGTTCAAAAATTCAGCGAGAAAAACGCGGACCTGGCAACCCTTCCGTCCGCCATATTGGAGAGGTCAAGATCAATGAGATTCAGATTTCACTACAAAATCAGCTGTAGCTCACTTAATTCTGGACTGATTTTCATGAAATCTGGTTTGTTGTGACGGTGAAAAATTTAACACAATGATGATATCTTTATTACAACCTTTATTGCAGCAAAAATAACTATTCCCACTTGTTTACTCTATATTGGTTCTCAAATAGGGGTCCTTGGAAATTTCAGATTAATGCTTTTAAGTGGTCATGATTTATTTATTTATTTATTTGTTTGTTTGTTTGCCTCAAAGTTAATCAAATAGTATTTTCATATTAAAATCTAAAATAGTAAAATCATAACTATAACTGGACTATATCTTAATAAATTTATATGTGAATCTTCCTGAGAGCAATCAAGCACATGTTTTCTATTGCATTTTTTTCTTTATATAATATGAATCCACATTTTATTTATGTATGCACAGAGAGTGAAACAAACTCTCTTGATGTATTTGTTTGTATGTTATTGGTTTTCTATGTTGACAAATATTTTTCATGCAAAAAAATCTACATAAAAAAAAAGTCTACATCAAATTATTGTTAGGGACATAAGGACTATTTTCTATCTTGTAAGTGGTCCTTGGCTGAGAAAAAAATTAAGAACCTCTGGTCTATAGTAAAGAAGATGTCGAATATGTTGCTTGAAGCAAATGACAAGCAGACAAAGTGATCACAGCTAAATACAGTATGTGACTTCACCTGTTGGCGTGAGCAGCATCAGTATCAACACAATAAATCTATGCTTAATTCCTTTGTGAGGACTGTGTGTGTGTGTGTGTGTGTGTGTGTGTGTGTGTGTGTGTGTGTGTGTGTGTGTGTGTGTGTGTGTGTCAGAGAAAGAGGCAGTTCAAACAGGGAGCTGATGTGTTATGTTAAGACATATTATGAACACAGGCTTCCAAAATCCTTTGCGTTATAAATTATGGTTATATGCAACTGTTTCACACTTTAAAATGTTTTATTTTGGGAAAAGGGCATATGAGAACCAGCAAACACGTTTATTAGGTTGCAAATAATTGAACACAAAATAAAGATTGATGAAAAACATGAGTAGTATTACACTTTACCCTAGTGTTCTGCTGACACTGGCTTTACTTACTGATTGTTTGAGATAGTAATAATAATTCCGAAATTAACCAGTTTGCTTTCTTTGGAATCCTTTCCCTTTCTTCTGACTAAATCCCAGTGTAGAAAAATAAACTTTCTTCTAACACAAACAGGGCTTGCACATTTGATGAAGGATTCAAAATACAGAAATGGCCACAAAATATTATTAAGTCAAATCAGATCTTATTTACATAGCCTGAAATCATAAATCACTAATCATACTCAGCATACAACTGGATTTGCATCAGGAAAAGCTCCCCAAACGCCCTTTTAACAGGGAAAAAATGTCAGGAAGAGCAACAGAGGAGGAATCACTCTCTTAGGATGGCAAGGTTCAAAAGTAAGGATTGCCTGCTTCCACAGGGCAAGTAAAATGCCTTGATGGGCAAGAAAATCTAGCAACTCTTAAAAAAAGGACATGTGAAACACATTTGAAAAATTTAAAACCAGTGCCTCTCTCTTTTTGCAGTAGAATCTACCAGAACTACTTTCTTTTCCACAAGAAAGAAAGTAGTTCCTACATGAAACTGTTCAGAACAAGGTCTGTGGATTATTTTGAGCAACCTGGACATGATTTCTGGAAAGAAACGTTGTTGTGTTTCAAATGTATTTTTTGGCACTTTGAGCACCACAGGATGAGCGCCATCGAATTCCATTATCTCTATGGGTGATATCTCCAAAATTTCTGGAACTCACACCAAAAACTATCTTGATGGATGAACAGCACTACAGGCCAGAGGAAAAATATGCATTTTTGATTTTGGAGTGAACTGCCCCTTTTCCTAGTTGTTATTATTGACCGCTAATAAAACAATTTGTATGGGAGCAAGTAGATTAATCGGGCAAGTGGGTGAGAAACTCTACAAAAAAAAATATATATATTATCCTAGAACTCTGAACAGATGATTGTTATTGTACCAGATGAGGAAATATTTCATCTTTTACGTGTTATATGGGTCACACATGAATGAACATTCACTGGAGTTTGCCAAAGCGTCACTCAAGACAAAGAAATATTGTATACATCCTTCATAGCGATGTTATGTTTTGGGTCAATTAGACCCCAGAGAGGAACAACTCCCTGTTGGACTCATGAACAAACTTGTAAAACTCCACAAAGAGAAACCCTAACAGACTTATTTGGGGTTTGGGATTTGAGGAGGAGAAGTGCTGTGTAAAAACGTACTTGCCAACACCAGTTACAGATGTAGAGTTTGACAGCTGACTGCTGAGATCCCAAACAGAAGTAATGCGTCATGCGACTTCTGCGGACACGAAAACAAATCAGAACCATTTTCATAAGATTTTCCAAAAAAATGAATGAATAAATAAACTAAAAAAGGTAATAAAATAAAGTTTTTTTGAGTTGCTTAGGAGTCTTAAGTGCCTGGTTGCAAGCACTAGGCTAAGGTTTCCACTAAATTTAGGAAAAAATGAGTTTTGTGAAATCATCTCAAGGACTTCCTGAGGGTAATTAAAGGGGGGAAAATTTCAGCCAAAAATCTGACCACTGATCCGAAGCATTTATATGTTGTAGGGATACACAACTGAAGAACAATGGCTGTAAACAATGGCAGTAAAAGTGTTTTCTAATAAACTTGTTCTTGACAGCATCGCATTTCATCCAAAAGTTTAACTCGTAAATAAACCAGAACAGAATTGGTAGAAGATGCTTGCATAAAAATACACAGCCACCCAAAAGCATAGAGTGTGCTACAACCCCCCCCCCCCCCCGGCCCCCATGCATGTAGTTCTGTTTTTACAGTGTTAAAGCTGCTAGAAAGCCTGAAAAAACTGTCTTTAGCAGCAGAAAAACATCCATCTGATGGAGAGGTCACACGCAGGTAAAAGAAACTGTCACCTGTTTCTCTAAGCTGTGCAGCAATCAAACTCGTCCACTGAATCAATGGTGTAAAGTGTTCTTACCCTGAAAGGTTAATTTCTCCAACAGGCCGTGTTTTTGGAAGCAGCAGTTTCAGGTTGGGACATGCTGACATCATCTCGCTCTCGTGTTTTATGAGAGGTGACATCTATGTTGAAACCCAGCTATGAAAATATGGAGGTGAACTGGAATTACACAGCCCACTGGCACATAAACATCATGGCGAACATGAAGTCAGCAGTAAGTGTATGTACACCTGCATGTGTCTCTGGTAGTTTGACACGTTGCCAGAACTCCCTGTGACCTTCCCTCCTGTAAAAAAAAAAAAAAGGTGCATTCTCAAAAGCGCTTCTGAGCAACCCACTCAAACACAGAGGCAAACGTGAATGAAGGTGTGGATCAGACTTTCTAAATGTACCGCGGGCCGTGCCCCTTTGCTTTCCAGCGACTGCGAGAGAGTTGGCGGAATGAGTGGAGGCTGGCTTTCATTTGTGGAAGAGTGTAATGGATCTCAAATATGGATCTTATTATGTGCTTTTTTTTTCACTCTGGATGGCAGTGTTAGTCGTTTTGTCCGCCACTTTGGTCTGAGCTGAAATATCTCAGCAATTCTTGGCTGTATTGAAACTTTGCACAGACATTCATGTTGTCCAGAGGATAGGGCTGACTTCAAAAATATAAAACATATAATTTGCTATAGTTTATAGTATTTATGATACTTGCAAAACTAATAACATCCCCATCAGCCTCTGCTTTAGCACTGTCAGTCAGTTATTTCTCTCAAAATGACCAAATACTGCATATAAAAGCGATTCCTAGGGAAAGTAACTCTTGCATCACTTTTAAATGCCTGCTTTGATTCTCTTATGATTACACACATAACTATATTATTTTAGTGAGAACTGACACATTTTTATCTATCATTGCACCCATTATCACAAATAGAGGTTGTTAATACTTCCAACCACCAGATGGCGGCAAGCTACATTTTTATTTGTTTTATTTGTGTGTTAGTTTATATGTTTATCAGAGTGATAAACTATCAATTGATTTGATAACCATGATTGACATTTTATTTGAAACCATGTTGCTTTGTTTATTATTCATAACACTCAATCACACACAACTTCAGTTATTTATTTATTTTTTTGTTGTTGTTGCTTTCACCCTTATAGCCAATTTCCTTAAATAATAAATGGCAATTTTGTGTTGTAAATAATAAAACATGACTCTGTTTTTATTATATCACAGCTGTTTTAATCAAATCATCTTTAAATTAATCAAATCACTTGATAATTTATCCTTCCATTTTCAATTTCACAACCCTTTTTTACCCCTCTTTTCTTCAATTCACACGCATTTTCATCACTTCTGGGTTTTTTTTTCAATTATTTTTGTTACTTCCACCCCTATACACATTAACCAAACATTGCTACAGTAGTCAGTATGAAAAGGAAAACTCACATTGCTCGAACTGTCTTGTGCCACCTTGAGTTCTGCTAAAGTGTAAATCAAAGAATAGGCTGCGTCTGAGTGCTCAGTCTGCTATCCTCTGCAGTTTCCCCCCTTTTTTTGGGTAATACAAAAGCAGCAAATAACAAGCTCATTTAAATTTGTGATTTGTGTGTATCCATAAGTCTGTTCTTTTATTTCTCCAAAATGTTGACATATCTGTACAGTTTATCAGCCATGCAGCAAGTTCATGCTAGTTGACCCAGTCTATTTGTGTGGTTACCTACTACACAAAGAGACTGGGACTCTCCCCAACTCGTCCCTCGCAAACATTTTTGTCTCCTTTCTTTTTTTGTTGTTGTTGACAGAGTCAGAGAGACCGTCACAGTCAGTTTATTCGCCATTTGCAGTTGGTACTACATTGGAAATGGGGTGGAAGAGCCCATAAAACACATAAATACATAAATCACACAGATAGCATATAAGACAATAGAAAAACACCACAAGATAAAACAGAATAAAAGGAAAAATAAACAAATGCAATGTATAAATAGGTCCCACAATCAACCCAGCTCAAAAAAAAAGTGCACAAATAACAGCGCACTAATCAAAGTGCCTATGCATAAATGACTTTTAAAGTGTCCACTTATAAAGAGCATATGCATATGTGACACACAAACGACAGTTTATGTGAGTAAAAGCAGGAAGAACCGAGGCTTAAAAGTTGGAATACATGATATTTGAAGTGCAGAAGTTTTTAAGTGCATATGCAAAGCTGTCTCTTTACATTTTGTACAAAAAATGAGGTGAAGAAAAAAGAAAAAGAACAACTTGTGTAGACCAGTGAAAAACTCCAACATGAAGAGTTATTCAGTGTACACACGCTTGGGAAGAAACTTTTCACCAAACAAGTGGTGGAATGTTTAATCAAGCGGTAGTGTCTGCACAAAGGAAGAAGAACTAAAAGAAGGGCACGGGACACCAGTGGCACAGGACAAGAGCCTGGATTTATGGAGACCTTCTAGAGGTGGCAGGCTGACACTGCTGAGTCTGTTCAAGGATTTTCACTCCTGCATGGTAAGATTACAAAACCGTACCGTAAAAGAGCTAGTGGCAGCAGATTTTATCATTTCTGTTCACTTATTGTCTTGTTTAATCAGTGACAAACTGCTGTTGATGAAAACTCAACGAAATTAAGGCTGGCGAGGACACAACTAGTGGAGTATCATCGTCGGTCTCTGAACTCAGCCGGGATAGCGCCTGGATTCAGCAGTATTTCAGGTTGAGTGTGAAGCAGTCTGATCACTAGCTTACATCACTGGCATTCACGGTGTAACATTGGGTTGTGTTTCTCCGAAAGTTGACTCTGTTTCAACTTGTCGCTGCAAGCCACTGCATTTTTTTTTGCAGCATCCCCTGCGGTCCCCGCCGCCACAGCCTGAATGGACTACCCCCATTCAAATGAATGAGATGACTGGCATTTTCACTCCAATGCTTGATTTGGTCTGAAAGCAGTCATTTTGATGTGGTCTTGTAACACATTGTTGAGGGGACAGTTCAGCAAACTTCTGGTAAGAAAGCATCTAGACCAGCTTTTGTGATCCTGCAGTGATTTTGGTTTCGACACAACCTAATAATGCCCCAGTCTTCCTGGAGGCCTACAGAAACATAAGACTGACCTAAAACGAAATTCCTGTGGATTATCCTACTCATTTATTCGTTTCTGAACTCTAATAAGACACAACAATGTAATAGCTGACCTTTGTTTGGTGAAATGAAGGGCAGATTTTAGAGGTTTAGAGGTTTTACCCCCCCGACTCTCACATCAATCTCTGACTTTGAAGAAAGTTGCTTTCACAGAGCCCTAAACACAATAGATCCCCCCCACCCCTTGCATGCCCTTGTGAGAGGATATATGTCAAAGCTGTAACATCATACTCCAAAGTATCACTTTGACTCTCCACGGGTCACATTCCTTCATGACGGTGGAGGACGTGTGAATAGATTCAACTGTGGGTAGGGAGAGAAAGAAAAGGAGAAGGGTTAAAGAAAAGGGGAAAAGAAGGAGAGCAAGAAAAGAAGAGATAAATGCAAGGAAAGAAGACAAGAAAGAGGAAAAACAGAGTTTATGAGAATAAAGTCCACTGACACGGAGCAGCATCTGGCACGGCTCATCCTTCCCATCATACACATTCCTGTCTGACACGCTCACAAAGCACCATTGTAATGAACTGGATCTGACTCATATCCTCACTGCTACCTACCCTATAAGCTGCGACCACATACACACAGTGACACCCACACACTCACACACACACACACGTTTGGCCTTGAGCCACCTCCATTGTGCAGAATTATGGGCTGACAGTTTTAATACCACCTGTAAATGATTCTCTACTGTACAGAGAGGAGGTGTGAACTTCAAAAGATAAGGAGAGAAGAGAGGAGGAGGATGGATGGGCCATGATATAGTGTTGCTCTAGTGTCACGTGACCTGTGGTCGAAGGGGACACGGCGCGCTCAGTGTGTGTGTGTTGTGTGTGTGTGTGTGTGTGTGTGTGCATGTGTGTATGGTATAGTCTTCATATACCTGTCAGTCCTTCACACATCAGCTACTGCAGTCAGAAGCATCGAGAAGATCAGAGACAGAGATGAGAGGGAGAAGAGAAAGGTAAGAAAGGAAAAAAATGACAAAATGAAAGACGGCTACTTCTCAATTTTTTTTTTGTATCACAGTTCCATTATCGCAGACTTTTCCCTCAAATTCTTTAATGGATCTGTCACCCACGAAAACAACTTCCACCAGCAGCTCACAATCTCCAGAGAAGTATGAAATAAAGAATGGGATAAAATTCAGTTCCATCGCAATTATTAGGCAACGGCACAGACATTATTTTCAATAATCAGTGTCTACTGAAATGGGCCCATTGTACCATTCTGTAAAATGCACACTTTAAAAACAATATGGTCAAACCCGCAGTGGGATCTATTATTTAATACAGTAGCTAATAGCTCATACAGCCAGCAGTAAACACGCAAGCACATGAACTCGATATGTATGGCACTAGCTTATCTTCGTTGTTGCTAGATTTAGACTTTTCAGACTGTGTTAGCGACTTTATTTCTTAAAAGCAAATAGCGGCCAATTTAGCGACTTATTTTTCCAACAATGCCGCTGTCTCTGTCTCTCTCTTTGTGCCGTGCGTAGGTAATGTGGCGTGTGTGGTGAGAGGACTCTGAAACTTTTTCTGGATCTGAACTTTTTAAAGTATGAGGGATCTTCTCTTAGTGTTTCTCTCTGTATTAGGATCCTATGGCTTGTTAATAGTTACAGTAGTTCATTAGATCTTGCAAATATCTAAATATTTTATTGAAGCTTTTCTCTCAGTCTTTCTCCTCAGATCTTGGCTGTTCCTATATGGAAAAAAGAATAAATCTGTGAGTGAATAAGAAATTAAATGTGGAAATTTAAATCGTTGGCTTGATCTTGTATTCACTTCATTTGATCTTGTGAATTCTTGACTAATATGTTTGATCTTCTCTGTCCCTTTGTAGACTTTTAAACAACCTTTTTACTGAAAATATATGACGTGTGAAATAGTTTGTGATTATTTCTCTAAAAAGTTTGATCTACATTGTGTATCGGTTCTTAGAGTCTCCCGACCACAACACAGTGAGCAAGATGTCCACAAGAGTAAATAGCCCAAAAGTAAGTTACTTATAATGTTACATTAGGAACACATTAGCCTCAGACAGCTGGAGTAATGACTAGCAATAAACTAATTGCAGAATTAAATCAGCAAATTACAAGCCAGCAATCGAACAGCTAAAAAAGTATTTGCAGATGATGCTCCAAAAACAGTATCTGGGGAGTAAATCAAATATGCATGTCAAAATTTGTTTGGTCACAAATCCGAGAAGTGTAACAATGTCAGTTAAACTACGAGTGACTTCATGTGTTTCAGCAACAAGAAAGTTGCCAGTCGCGGTATTACATAAAAACAATGGCCCAAAAATGTGGGGATGAGTTAGTGAACTCTTGTAAGTGTAACTCTGGTTATTAGATAAATGAAGAATTATAATATTGAAAGGGTTAGTGTCCCAAAATTGACCGGAACATCAAAACTAAACTCAAGAACAACAGGGGAGTGAGAGTTTCTTTATTCCTCTGAGTTTGGGCACATTATGTTTTCAATTATTCTAGCTGTGGTGATGAATGAAAGCAAAAATGCTGCTTAACACTTTCTTTTCTATGTAAATACAGACTGAAGCTCCCTTTTAGTGTGTTTTTCCCCATGAGAAAGTAAGTACGCCCATCTCTGTTTTGTGAATTTTCATTGACACCAGATATTTTTAGGTTACCATGGAGCCACATGGGGATGGCAACATCTACTTTGTGTTTTTATTCTACAGGAATTGTCTTGCTGCTGTGAATAGTCAATATCTGCCGGTGCAACAGAATTAATTTGGCTTAGGTAGCTCATATTGTTTACACAGTGCAGTCAGAGAGCATCAGGGCGGTGATATGTTTTTTATTGTTTTGTCTCTGTCTTCTTTCTGTGCTTTTTTTTTTTACTTTTTGGTCATTTGACATGCAAGATCATAATAATTATTGGAAAACTAAACTTAAGAATTATTAAGAACTGTAAGAAGGCCAATGCTTGTCCTGGTTCTTGCATCATCGAGTCAACAGAAAGTTTTCTTCATGGTTAGCTGAAGTTCAAAGTGAAGTAGAGAGAACTGCCTGTTACTTTCTCCTCCTCACATTAACACTTACATGGACACAGCGAGAGTTTGCCCCACAGTCATGGAGAAAAGCGGGCAGGGTTTTTTTTTTGTTTTTTTTCGGGAGCGCTGCACCCACAGAGTCAAACGTCCCCGGGGCAGAGGTGTGTGTCCGCTAAATGGGACAAGAGAGAAAAATCCCCAAATTCCCCCTGTGAATGGCATTGAGTAATTAATCTCCAGCAGGGGTTTGCCCTCCTCTCTGACACATGAGTGACATGCAGGCTGTGTGTGTGTGTGTGTGTGTGTGTGTGTGTGTGTGTGTGTGTGTGTGTGTGTGTGAGGTGTTTGATTGCCTCTCCCCCGGGCCTGCTCCATCATGTTGTCCTTTTCTTTTGATGTTTCTCCTTTCTTTTTTCTTCTTCTTTCCTCTCTTCTTCCTCTTTTCTCTCTGCAGCTTGCTGTGCTCAGTGTCCTATTATTCCTCGCCTTTTTGGTTTTTGTTTTCCACTGTAAAATGGATCACACGGTGAATGCATGTGTGCTGAGTCAGAGCTGACGTAAGGTGTGGCAGGTAGTATATACAATGACCAGGTGTCTGCAGGATTTTTTATTAGTAATTTTAAGTGAACTGTTCCTTTAGTAATAGAGACGTCAGCGACTTTAAAGATTTTTTATATGAACATCTGCTCAAATTTCTATGTATAATGTGAAAGAGGTTCCTCTTAGTGACGAACCCACAGAAATTTTCACCCAACTGTGCTTTTTAGCATCTTTCAGCTCTGTGTTTTCTGTTTTATGATATCAGGAGGTAGCAGAGACCAATTTTAAGTGTGATTCCACTAAATTTGGTGGTAACTAAATACTTTTTCAAAGTAACTAAATAATATCAATTACTGAAATTTAAGAGGCTTGTTATTAGCTTCTTTTGTCTTAGCAGAGGTCAGCAGATGTTACAGCGGCGCAAGACAATTCAGGCAACGTGAACTTGCTTTTCATCAGAGTAAACTGTTCATCATTTAATCATTTATTTATTACTGTAGCAACACTTTGTTACCATGTATAACCAACACTGTATGTGATCTTCTTCTACCAGACTCTGCTGTGTAAACCAGAGGATTTCAAAGTCTGAGACTGTGGGCCTCCCCTCAGACAAAGCTTGGAAAGAGCCCTCACTTAAGTTCCTGGATGTCTATGGGATCATCATTATGTTATTTCATCCCACTCCACAATTGCCAAGATAAGCCAAGATAGCCTATTGTTGCTGTTTGGCATAAGGTCAGACTAGGCATGGACAATATATCAATGTTATATTGTATCGTGATATGAGATTTGATATTGTGATGCATTTTGGAGATCGTTATATTGTGATATACCGTGTCATGAGTCGTGGTTTTAAATGCTGCATTACAGTAAAATGATGTTATTTTCTCAACTTACCAGAATGTTCTAGCTAGTTAAATATTTGTCTTCATACAGTTAGTCATTATATCCACGTTACTTATGATTATTTATCAAAAAAATTGGATTAGTTGTATATATCGCCTGTTTTGGGGGTTTTTGGGAGCCATTTTGAAAAACTTTGGCCTTAACCATAGGCAATAAAAATCATAGTGGGTACAGTGATAGATAAAAAAAAATATATAGTTAAAATATAGAAAATATATTTTGAAAAATGTGTTCTTTAATAAGAGGATTATAGGTATTTAAAAGTAACATGAAAATTACTTTTCTTAGTTACTACTCCAATTAAATTTGAATCTGCAGAAATTAGTAAAGTAATTTAATAACTTTTTAGAGAAGTAAAAGTAATGTTGATTCATGGCTGTTTGTCTGCTTATATGTTTGTCATGTATCAGTGTTTACAGCCCACACGTGGCCATAAAAGCAGGTGCAGGGCTTACAGTCTGTCCTTCTGAGTGGCTGTATGTTGAGGGACTTTCTGCTCACAGCTCCTATTTTATTTTAGATGTAATTAAAATACATAAGTGAGGAACCTTTTCTTTCTTAAAACCTGATGAATGAAGGTTTTCTTTCTGGTAAAATGTCAAAAAAAAACCCAAAACAAAACAAAACAAAACACCTGACTGGCCAGAGTTCAGCAACTTTTTCTTCAGAGATTAAATCCAGACCAGTTCCAGTTCTGATGCATTCCCTTTAGTTATGCGCCTGGAAAACCAGTGGATTTTCAAAAATGTTATCCTTAAATGTAACCAGTTAAACACTGTCGCATGTGTCTGCATTTATCATCTGTAAATACTGGAACATTTTATTTCCCATAATTGTGCTTCTTTAAATAAAATCCTACTGGTGACGGTCTATGGGCCGTAACCTGAGAAGCAGCTATTTGTGAGTAACACTGAGTGTGTGTGTGCGTGTGTGTGTGTGTGTGTGTGTGTGTGTGTGTGTGTGTTTGTGCAGCAGAGGAGGAAGGAAAGAAAGCCTGCTGCCACATTAATGACAACCACACTTATGTAAAGCTCCACATAGTATTTATAGAGTCAGCTGGGCTTCAGAAGGCCACAGTCGGAAAAGTCCGCAAACCACAAGTCATGACACACACACACACACACACACACACACACACACACACACACACATGCAATCACTCACAACATTTTTTTTAATTCATCATGTGCAGCACACAAGAAAAGATCCAGTTGTTACGGCTGACAAAGTGGAGGACCCAAACGCAGGCAATGCAGGAGGCAGAGGAGAGCAGTTCAAAAGGTATATTTAATCCACACAAGGGTCAACAAAACTTACATGAAACGAGGCAGGTGAATCCCAAAAAACAGGCTAGGAGAAAAAACCCAAAAAATCCATAAACAAGACAACACTAGGGAACACTGGAAAGCACGGAGACCAGGACAAGCGAGCAAGTGAGAGAAACAATGAACCGACAAAGGAAGAGGACAAGACACAGGATTAAATACACTAGGAAGGGGAAGGAAAACAAGACACAGGTGAGGGCAATCAGGAACAGGTGAAAACAATCAGAGATCACAAAGGGAGGGAACACAGACAAAGACAGGAAGTAAAACCAAAACACATGAGGGAGGAACAGAAACTATCAAAATAAAACAGGAAACAACCAACCAGAATCCCAAACCATGACAGTACCCCCCCCCTTAAGGGACGGATCCCAGACGTCCCTTCATAAACTAAATCAAAACTCAGTCCAAAAAAAAAAAAAAAAAAAAAAAAAAAGAGTCCAAGAGGAGCAGGGTGGGCGGAGGGGGTCCGGAGGAGGGCAAAACAAAAATCAGTCACAATCTCAGGCACCCAGCCTGGCAACAAAGATCAGAAGTCCGAGTTCATAGGCCCCGGGGACTGGACAGGGGCCAGACATGAAGGCCTGAGGGCCAGGCCGAAGCGAAGGCGAGAAGCAGAAGACCTCAGGCGGACGGCCAGAGTGAGGGGCAGAGGCGAAGCAGGAGACCTCAGGCGGACGGCCTGAGGGCGGGGCAGAGGCGAAGCAGGAGACCTCAGGCGGACGGCCTGAGGGCGGGGCAGAGGTAGGGACCTCAGGCGGACGGCCCGGGTGCAGGGCAGAGCAGGAGCAGAGCCCTTCTTGAGGCCGGCGACGAAGGCGAAGGCAGAGCCCCTCTGGAGACGGGCGACGAGCAGGAGGCCGACGGCGAGGGCTAGACCACTCTGGAGACGGGCGACGAGCAGGAGGCCGACGGCGAGGGCTAGACCACTCTGGAGACGGGCGACGAGCAGGAGGCCGACGGCGAAAGCGGGACCCCTCTGGCGGACGAGCAGGAGGCCGGCGGTGAAGGCGGGACCCCTCTGGCGGACGAGCAGGCGGCCGGCTGTGCTGGCGAAGACGGAGGTGGAACTCCTGTGGCAGTTGTGGCGACAACTCCAACGGCAGCCCAGCCACAGCAGGAACTGGAGGCTGTGGCGATGGCTGTGGCGATGGCTGTGGCGATGGCTGTGGCGATGGCTGCGGCGGCCGCCCAGCCGGAGCAGGAACTGGAGACGGCGGCTGCGGCGGTGGCCCAGCCGGAGCAGGAACTGGAGACGGCTGCGGCAGCAGTGGTGGCTGCGGCCCAGCCGGAGCAGGAACTGGAGACGGCTGCGGCCCAGCCGGAGCAGGAACTGGAGACGGCTGCGGCAGCAGCGGTGGCTGCGGCCCAGCCGGAGCAGGAACTGGAGACGGCTGCGGCCCAGCCGGAGCAGGAACCGGAGACGGCTGCGGCCCAGCCGGAGCAGGAACTGGAGATGGCTGCGGCTGCAGCGGCGGCGGCCCAGCCGGAGCAGGAACCGGAGACGGCGGCTGCGGCGGTGGCCCGGCCGGAGCAAGAACCGGAGACGGCTGCGGTTGCCGCGGCAGCGGCCCAGCCGGAGCAGGAACTGGAGACGACCCAGCCAGAACAGGAACTGGAAATGGCTGCGGCAGCGGCGGTGGCTGCGGCCCAGCCTGAGCAGGAACTGGAGATGGCTGCGGCAGCGGCGGTGGCTGCTGCCCAGCCGGAGCAGGAACTGGAGATGGCTGCGGCAGCGGCGGTGGCTGCGGCCCAGCCGGAGCAGGAACTGGAGATGGCTGCGGCAGCGGCGGTGGCTGCGGCCCAGCCGGAGCAGGAACTGGAGATGGCTGCGGCAGCGGCGGTGGCTGCGGCCCAGCCGGAGCAGGAACTGGAGATGGCTGCGGCAGCGGCGGTGGCTGCGGCCCAGCCGGAGCAGGAACTGGAGAAGGCTGCGGCAGCGGCGGTGGCTGCGGCCCAGCCGGAGCAGGAACTGGAGATGGCTGCGGCAGCGGCGGTGGCTGCGGCCCAGCCGGAACACGAGGAGATGATGGCGGCGACCCAGCCGGAACCCGAGGAGATGATGGCGGCGACCCAGCCAGAAGAGGAGAAGGCTGCGGCGGCCCCATCGGGACACGAGGAGATGATGGCGGCGGCCCCATCGGAACACGAGGAGATGATGGCGGCGGCCCCATCGGAACACGAGGAGATGATGGCGGCGACCCAGCCAGAAGAGGAGAAGGCTGCGGCGGCCCCATCGGGACACGAGGAGATGATGGCGGCGGCCCCATCGGAACACGAGGAGATGATGGCGGCGGCCCCATCGGAACACGAGGAGATGATGGCGGCGACCCCATCGGAACACGAGGAGATGATGGCGGCGACCCCATCGGAACACAAGGAGATGATGGCGGCGACCCCACCGGGACACGAGGAGATGGTGGCGGCAGCCCCACCGGGACACGAGGAGATGGTGACAGCGGCCCCACCGGGACACGAGAAGATGGTGGCGGCAACCCAGCTGGAAGAGAAGATAGCTGCGGCGGCCCCACCGGGACAGGAGGCAATGGTGGCGGCGGCCCCACCGGAAGAGGAGGCGATGGTGGCGACGGCCCCACCGGAAGAGGAGGCGATGGTGGCGACGGCCCCACCAGGACAGGAGAGATGAAGGCTGGGTTACAGGACAGTGGAGGCTCAGGAAAGCTGGGCAGCTGAGGCTCAGGAAAGCTGGGCAGCTGAGGCTCGGGAACGCTGGGCAGCTGAGGCTCGGGTACGCTGGGCAGCTGAGGCTCGGGTACGCTGGGCAGCAGAGGCTCGGGAACGCTGGGCAGCTGAGGCTCGGGAACGCTGGGCAGCTGAGGCTCGGGAACGCTGGGCAGCTGAGGCTCGGGTACGCTGGGCAGCTGAGGCTCGGGAACGCTGGGCAGCAGAGGCTCGGGTACGCTGGGCAGCTGAGGCTCGGGAACGCTGGGCAGCTGAGGCTCGGGAACGCTGGGCAGCTGAGGCTCGGGTACGCTGGGCAGCTGAGGCTCGGGAACGCTGGGCAGCAGAGGCTCGGGTACGCTGGGCAGCTGTTCTTGGCTCGCAGAGTCCAATAGATCAAGGTATATCTGTAATTCCCTCTTCATGTCACCCAGTCCAATTAGGAGCTGAGCAACTGGGGGGAAAATCCAAAGTCTGGGTCTAGCCGACACGGTCTTTTCAATTAATGAATAAACAAAAAGCTTACGTCTGGGATCCGTGCATCCCTGGATGGCTGAGAGGAGCTGGCCACTTTCCTCAACAGTCTTCTTAAGATCCTCTGCCAGTTCCACTGACACAAAAAAATCTGCTGGGTCCATGTCTGGTCGGTTCATTCTGTTACGGCTGACAAAGTGGAGGACCCAAACGCAGGCAATGCAGGAGGCAGAGGAGAGCAGTTCAAAAGGTATATTTAATCCACACAAGGGTCAACAAAACTTACATGAAACGAGGCAGGTGAATCCCAAAAAACAGGCTAGGAGAAAAACCCAAAAAATCCATAAACAAGACAACACTAGGGAACACTGGAAAGCACGGAGACCAGGACAAGCGAGCAAGTGAGAGAAACAATGAACCGACAAAGGAAGAGGACAAGACACAGGATTAAATACACTAGGAAGGGGAAGGAAAACAAGACACAGGTGAGGGCAATCAGGAACAGGTGAAAACAATCAGAGATCACAAAGGGAGGGAACACAGACAAAGACAGGAAGTAAAACCAAAACACATGAGGGAGGAACAGAAACTATCAAAATAAAACAGGAAACAACCAACCAGAATCCCAAACCATGACACCAGTAACACTTCAGATTACAGCCCACAACATATAAAGTAATTCTTCCCAATTATAAATTTGTTTTAAGGTCCTATATTGTTACATCCTTATTTCCTAACTCCCCATTTTGTTCCCTTGTGGGCTACCTAGCTTCAGTGTTGGGCACGTTATTTTGAAAAAGTAATTAGTTATAGTTACTAGTTACTTCTCCCAAAAAGTAACTGAGTTAGTAACTGAGTTACTTCACTATAAAAGTAACTATTTACCAGGGAAAGTAACTGTTAGCCGTTAGTAATGGCGTTTATTTTAACGTTTATTTCAACTTCAACACACACTACCACAGTCTCACAAACACAAGTGTTTTTTCATTATTTTATGAATTGTACCACTTTGTTTTTGCTTGTAATGTCATTATTACTATACACTTTGACAACAATGTCTTGTACATTCATACTAATAAAGTTTTTTGAATTGAATAGAATGTTAGAGTCTAACATTACAATTACATGCAAATTCCCAATTATGTAAATTAGGCGATTATGTCAATTAGCGACTTGTAGACTTGTAGGCAGTGTTCTGCTAGTTACTGAAAACCAGTAACTAGTTACGTTACTAGTTACTTTATTTCAAAAGTAACTCAGTTACTTTACTGATTACTTACATCAGTACCGTGAAAAGTAACTTTTTAGTTACTATGAAAAAAAAGGTCTCGCATTAGCTAAGTTTTCTTTAGCTCGGTTTCCATTTTTGTGTATTCGCTCTCCAGGTACTTAGAAAAAGTGTTTTGTCCCATTTGCCGTGTGACGCCCGGTATCATGCTAACTAGCTTCCTGAAAGCAGGCGACTCCACAATAGAAATTGGCTGCATGTCTTCTACAACATACCTTGCAATGGCTTTATCAACTTTTTCGTGGTTAGCAGGAGCAGTCAGTCCCTCGGTTCAAATCCAGCCGCTGCTGCTGAGGTGGTGGGGGTGAAGTGGCATCAGAGTCTGTACTCTTAGCTACTAGCTTCATCGCAGCATGTTGTTTCTGTAGGTGTTTCAACAGGTTTGAATTGCTATTTTGGGCAGTAGATAAGATCTTTGATCCAAGACACAACTTACATTTAACTAAAACGTTCTTGTCTTTGTGCTTGACAACGGTCAAGTAGTGAGAATATCTCCATGTAAAGAAACTTGACTTGGGCTCCGCCACCGATGCCATGATGATACCAGTCTTGTAAACAGACACGCCCACACAGCGTGTCTTCTCCCGTCTCCCCGCTGACACACACACACACACACACACACACACAGGAAGATTCAGGACTACACGGCTCTGGCTGCAGCTCTGGTTACTGCAAAAAATAACGGCGTTAGTCCCAACACTGCCTAGCTTACAGGGAGTAACATGACAAGTTTATGCAAAACCTCCGTAAAGCTGGAACCAAAACAACAAGGAAAGGACTGCTGAAACACTTCAAACACACAATGTTTAAGTTCTGTCAGGGAATTTAAAAAAAAGGACAGATTTTGATGAAGTCGTGAGGCAGTGTGGGATCATGGGAGTTGTTTTTTTCATCGTATAACAACCACCCTTGTAAATGAAAATCTTTTCTGAATCATGTTCACAGAACAGAGGTTTTAGTCACGTCAGTTAAGTCCCGCTTGTTGACTTCTTTCTTCAGTCTCTGATGTATCCAACTTACCCCATGTTTTCCCAGAAGTTATAGGAACTCACAGCTAGGAAACACACCGTTACCTTGAATAAATTACAGCAGTCGTATTCAATCGCCCTTTTTTGAAAAGTACAGTGCCATTAAATTAGGAATTTAAATGTCTAAAGCAATGCACCTTTTTTTACTAACTGGAACTGGAAGAGAAACATTATGCACAAAAGTACAGAGAAAAACAAAGAATCTTAGTCATCTTAGATTAGAAGTAGCCAGCTCTGTTAATAAACATGATGTTTAGCATCTTTTTTCGTTTAGTTTAACTCTCCTAAATTCCTCCTGTGTACACAGAGTTGAAACTCTTCTAAAAATCCAATTAATGAGCTAATTTGCTGTTTACTAAAATGAGGATCTTTAATAAACACATAAACTTAGAATGTTAGCAGGTTATTTAAATAAAATCGCAATTATACACTTTTTTGATATTTATGAATGATCAAAGGGCCAAATTGAGGTCATTAAAGGGCTGGTTGTGGCCCACCAACCACCATTATAATGTTAGGTTTGCAGATTGTTAGCCCCCTATTTCCTAACTTCCCATCCTGCTCCCTTGTACCTATATGTATGTATCAGCACGTACTATAGTGGTACATCTTTAGTACAAAGAATTACACTGTAAACTGGAAAGAAAGAATTATGCCATACATTGGATTCCTGAAATTCACCAAATATGAATGGTATGCTTAAATGAGAGATACTGGACATGTGCAGAGAAAAAAAGATCAATCTGTGTCTCTGCAATCAACAAATTTATTTTTATTGTGTTTTATTTCTTATTTCTTTACTTTGTAAGTGTGTTAAGTTTATGGACAGAGCCTCGATACTGTGGCTCCAACTCTGCATATATTCCAGAATAAGATAGCAGTGTTTGTATCCGTATCGTGCCGTTTGCATCGTATTGGATATTTTGGCTTTTTGTACATTGGGAGGAAGAGGAGATGCATCGTCCATTTTTATTTACACTCAGTGGTTTCCACAAAGACAGGAGGTATAGGTATAACAAATGGAATCTCAGATTTTTTGCCCCTATACTCTGTTGCACTCTGGCACCAATTCAAAACATAACAATACATCTTTTTTTAAAATTTGCTTTTCCATCTGAAAATAACAGCAGCTCCCTAAAGTTGCAGCCTTCTTGTTAAAACTGCACAGAGAAGTAAATAAACTGCTGCACTCGTCCACATCAGATCAGTATGTGGTATGATCAGTATGTTAGTGTCAGTATACAGTATTAGACGCAGTGTGTCACTGTGCGTGAATCAGGGAAGATGAGAGCTGGACAACAGAATCAGCCCTGCTGGGTGTCTTTGACCTGACAGTGAGCTTACCATGACTTCAAACTTTCTCTGCCATATTTACCAGAGCTACATCTGTGTTTACGAAGCTGCCAGGGCAACTACAGACACAAATATACACAACATCAGCGCTGACACATCTGTATCTGTATACATTACAGACGACGTGGAAATAAATGTGTATAACTCTGCTGTAAAGATGGAAGGAGAGTGTAAGAACTCCCATCGTACAATCTCTGTTCTCCCATCTGCAAGTCTTCTTGTACTATTATTTCTTTCTGAGAAGTACCAGCACATTTATGATCCCCAGTGGACTTACATCATTGCTAAATTGGTATATTTTGCTCCAGCAGAAGAACACACACTTACTAAACTGACAGAATTTAACTTTAAGTGTTTTCATGCTCTGCACAACACATAGTACATCAGGGATGACAGGAAGCAGCGCTGCAAGGTGGAGCAGTTACGGCCCCGGCACCAAAATGTGCGATCAGTGTTGCGCTGCAGGTGTTTGACAGCTGACATTTGAGTTTAAAATTTTGACCTTTCGTCGTGGCGTCCTCACATGGCCAATTATTGTTAAAAGCATTGCTGGATGTGCGCTGCAAGATTAATGTCAATACACTGTCAGCTTTCCCAAGGTGAGCAATGGATTAATGCACTTAGCCATTTCTTGATTTAAGCCACTCACTTGAAAAACAACTCCCCAGATGGGGTGTGCATAATATTGTAGAACCTTTTTTTCACAGTTAAAGAAATAGCGTGAGTGGAAATCCAAAGACTGGTCAACTCATTATCCTACATTTAGAAGCACTTATTTTATAGTTTTATTGAAGATTTTGAAGTCCTCGCTGTGTGCAGCAAAATGTATTTACATGCCCCAAGTAAACACAACATTCTCACACTACACATATAAAAATATATTGCTGTTATTGACGTAAAAACATATCACAATAAGGGGGTTACTCAAGGTCTTCTTGTTATGAATATTTCCCACGTTTTTATGTTGTTAGATCCCTGAACCATGATAATTCTGTTAGTTATAAATGCATCATGTGTTGATTTGTATTTTCACTCCTCATAATTCTTTTGATTCAGTCAGCTGCTGTACCACCAGTTTTAATTCATCCCTGTTCCTAAAGACAATCTGGGGGTTAAAACCCAGCAGAATTATCATCAAGAATGCCATCAGGTTATTCTTATTTTATATCTACAAGTCAACATGCCTGGCTTGTATAATGAAAAATAACAAACTGTGTAAATTCAGTCAATCAGCAGTATATAAGCTGTTGACTCTTCTGTGTTTATCTTTTAAATTTACACCATGTCTACACAGGAGACAGCATGAGCAGCATGTTAGCAGAGCAGCAGCTTTAGCGCTCATCTGTTTCCGCACCGGATGCATTCAGGCATAATATTGAGTCTAGGTCACCTCCATTTTGGAGCCCAACACACATTCAGTGTAGCAAAAAACATAAAGAGCAAACACATACCTTTCATTTATGTGCATGTAGCACATGCTTGAAACAAATGCTTACTTTAGTAAAATTTTAGATGAAGAATTTTGCTTTATGCAGTTAAATATTTGGAAATACCTCAGTGGTACTTTACCACCTCTGCCTGGTATCATCAGTTCTAGTCTGGACTAAATTACAGCAAGTGCCATCTGAAGGAGCCAGGCGAAGAGGAGAAGAACGATCGTTAACAAAGAGATGTCATTTTAACATGACTAAGCAAAACTAGCAAATATGTGTTGACAAGGGAGCTTGTGTGGAAAAATGTGACTAGTTACTAAGAAAGAAATCGGGAATGACCCAATAATTAATGAATCGTATAATTGAGAGTTACAAAAGAACAGACTGACAGATGTTCACATCACTGAAACATTACCAGCTGATCAGAATCTGTCAATCAGAATGGCCACTTTCTTCATTAACACTGAATCTGTTCGCATAAACTAAATATGAGTCATTAATTAATAACTGACCCTTTCTGGCCTTTTCTGAACCTCTGTCAACTTTCCTGTACTACACTTGTTTAAGTTGAAAAAAAAAAAAGAAGATATTTAAAAGATGTTGCTAGGGGATGTTTTTTTTACATTATCTAACTTAAGATGTAACTATGTATGTAGCTTATATGTTGCTTTTACAGATCCACCAGCAACATCTTTTAACCATCTTCAAAATTTGGTTTTCTTTTCAAAACGTGGTGTCAGAATAATACACAAGTTACCAGGCTGTTGTTGAAGTCATATATGCAGGAAGATGGTCAAGGAAGGTAAATGGTTGGTTGATAACTTTTTTTAAACTCATGTATTGCATATTAATATGAGGAGTGTTATAAACTATAAGCTTTCTGAACTGTTATTGGAGGACAGAGTGAAATGGGGCCAGACTTAAGAGGGGTGAATTACTTTATCATTAGTTAATCCTTTTTTGTGCACCCCAATTAAAGTGTTACATCAGATTTAATAGTAATCTCTCATTACTTCCAGATTACCTGACCGTTATGCCACTGACCCTTTAATAATGTGCCCTAAAATACCATTACTTGTTCTAGTAACAACTGAGATTTCTGTGTACCATATTGTAAAGTTTTACCAAATTATTTTGTGCTTGAACAGATTTTTCTCATATATATTTTTTTATCTTTTTTTAAGTGCTCCAGTTTTGGTAAAAGTTACTCCAGATTTAAAAGTTTCCAAAGTGTAAAGTTAAAGCGACGTAACAATCCCACATCTCCATAGTCCTGATACGGGGGCCGATTAAATTTTTGTCAGTCCTGACACCTCCTCAGAGGGATAAAAGATGCTGCCGCAGTGGGGGGTCTCCGTAATTGGCCTGGCCCGACGGATGGTGGTTGCAAGGGGATTACGGGGGGTTGGTGTGTGTTTGTCTGTGTGTGTGTGTGTGTGTGTGTGTCAGAGGGTACTTGGCTGGCCCAGTCTGTGGAACAGAATTACCAGAAAAACAGTAAAATGTTAAAAACCACACACCACGCTGCGCATACAAACTAGAGAGGCATCACTTTGTATCACCGTCAGTGACAAGACTCTCATTTGTGTGTTTGTATGTTTGTGCATTAGAGTGTGTGTACTTGTGTATGTGTGATTAGTTCTGTATGTGTGCGCTTGTGTTTGTGCCTTGTTGCGTGCTTGAGTGCCATAAATACACAGAGAAGTGTGATGATGAAACGGTTTGCTTCATAGGATCTCTGGAAAGCATTCGACAACTCACAAGCTGTTGTTTAAAAAATCTTTTTGTGTCGGTTTTATCTCTGCTCTTGTTTCTTTAGATTGTTTGGCCTCACACCAAGCGTGAACCCACCATGACCACCATTACCCTTTGGTTTGTGGATTACCATGAAGCCTTAAGTTCGTCATTATGGGGGTAACCATAATGTTTGTTTGCAACCAGAGCATGCTTGTATTACATCTAAACAGTACACAAAAATATGTTTCTGAAAACATTTTAGGTGAGAAATAGGCAAGACAGTAAGACCTCCTGATGGAGATACCTGACTCTTCACCTGCTCAATGCTTCACTGTGTTCAGAAACTAGTCACTACCAGTGTTAATTGGTGCATCCAGTGGTATTTTAGTGCTTTTAGAATTTATTCCCTCAAAACTGCTGCATGCTAGGTCCGCCCAGATCCTAGGACCCGACCCAGGAAATGTATAGGTTCCCGTTCCTAGGTCTGTATAACATTACATGTAATACCTAAGTGGATTCGAGAAGACCTGGCTGTAATCAGACAGTGCTGATCATGATGGAGGTGCTGTGTGTGTGATGCAACAGCAACTGCAAACAAAAGTGCATCTGTGGCCACAAGGTGATGCCAAATTACTGACGTGAGAGAGCGAGCGAGTGCTCCTGTTCAGGAGGGTCAAAGACCAGAAGTCAGACTCATAGCACAGAGCACATGTGACAACAAATTAGCAATGCTAATGTTAGCAGCAATGGCAATGAATAATTCATTATTATAGTTCAAAAAGCAAACAGTCAACGTTATCTTTATCATGCTAGATGAGTCGCATTGTTATCTATGACAGCAAGGGGACTTTTAAGCTAAACTAACAGAGTGGATCAGCTTGTTTCAATCAGGAAGAGATGGACAACAAAATCTAGATGTGTTTTACCAACTTTCTTGGCAAGCTGGATGGATTAGATGAGTCACAGCTGAGGACAGGAGAGAAGGCTACTGTTGTTATTCTGGGTTAGACAGAAAGATTCGTTTTGACAACTTGTAAACGACATTTGACATTTCTGGTCCTGGATGTGTCCACATCCCAGCTTTCAAACAATAGACAGGTCTTGTTTGGTTGTGGGTAGTAGGCTACATTCCTGGATCTTTTTGGGTTTGGGCATGGATTTTTGGACCTGTGAAGAACTCCTCTGCCTGCTGCTGTAAAAACAAAAAGCTTCCTTTGACCGGAGAGATGATAATCTAATAATCTAATAATGATAATTTTCTGTAATGCTTTTGCTGCATTGCATCCTGGTATTTTGAGCCCTGTTGGTGTGAATCCTCCTCTCTCTGCCTTCTCAGATGGATTTTTCCCTGTAGATGGTTGTCAAGATAAGAAAAATACAAAAACAGACAAACCAACACAGTCAATAAACACAGACAACCTTGGCAATATTATCACTGAGTACTGAAGACATTTAACACACACACACACTTGAGGCAGCGCTGCATAAACTGTAACGCTACACCGAGGTAAATGGGTTTCACAGTTCACTGCTGACAGCATAGACTCCACCAAAAGCCCTAACAACATATTTCTTGGCTGTTTTTTAAGGTTCTCAGGCGACCGGCAGCAGGATGTACGCACTGTAACACGACTGGGAAAGCTGTCCACTCCAGCCTCATTTCTGTCCTCCAGAGAATGAATAACCCTCGTTTCAGCCACCCATCCATTCATAATCGTGTTTAGTAGAGTCCGAGACGTGTCCACAAGCCTTTTCCACTCCATAAATCTGTTTTTACAGCTGGGATATCCATTCATACCTCAGCATGGTTTCAATGGTTTACAGGTTGTTGCATAAGCAAAGCAAATCTATCAGCTGTGTCGAGGTGTGCGTGTGTGTGTACACAAAACTCAGGGGTTTATTGTATAGCTCAAGGTCTTTTGAAGTTTTTCAACACCATGTTACTTTATGGTGTTTACAAGGGTCATTATTAGAACATATGTTAGCTCAAGACTAGACAGACTATACTCCATTCTGAAAGAAGGTGTTTTATTTTAGGAACATGTTTTTCCACAATAAAAACTTTAGTTACACGATAACTATGGGCCCTATCTTACAGCGATCTAAAGTGCATGGATCAAAGCACAAGGTGCAAGGGTTTTAATTTATTCAAGGTGCGTCCAAATCCAGCTTTGTCATTTTGCGTGACAGATGCACAGGGTTATTCTGCCCTGTCCCATCCCCTGCGCCCTTGGTGCACACCGGGATACACCTTATTAGATTTGCACAAGTTCCTTGATTAAGTCATGGGTGTGTTTTGATCACGCAACAAACCAATCAGAAAGCAAGTGCCCATCACCTTTAAGAAGCAGATGTGCCCAGACCGCAAAGGGCAACAGGTGAAAACACTTATCACACATACGTGGCTATTGGCTGCATTCCCACAAACACTGTTGTGGGTGGAGGAAACAGAATCAAAAAGTGTTTTTGAAGTTTGAGGGAAAAGTCATGTGGTTCCACGGTGGAAACAGATCAGAATGTATCAGTATGTAAGTGATGACTGACATCAGAAATCAGTGGAAGCACTGCATAATGTACAACACCTTGAAGGGGACTTTAAACAAAGGAGTAGTGTTGGACAGTGAATGGTTTAGTCCCAAGAACATTCTTAGAACAATTTGTTTTCTTTAAAAGCAAGCACACACGCACACAAGCACAATGGCACCATGAAATGAAAGGAGCTTCCCCATGCGAACCACAAGGACAAACCAACAAAGACACCAAAAATCACTAAAAGTGTTTTGGCAGTCTCTTTCACCACCTCTCTTTCAGTTTCTGGCCTGTTTTTCTTCTCCGTTTTGTGACTGTTTTCTCTTTCTCTTGTACACTCTCTGTGTGTCTCCCAGCTCAGCGTGTGCTGTGCTGCAGTATGAAGACGGGTAGTTTTGTCCTGCAGCTCGGCACCTGGGAGGCAGATTCAAGCTGCTGGAAGTTCAAACACACAGACAGACACGATCGCCCTCCCCCCCGAGTCACCAGGACAAACACAAAGACTCTGCAAAGACAAAGGCTACCTTTCTCAGCTCTGAGTTTCAAGGCCAGAGGTGTCTCTGTGGTCCAACCATTTCTATTATCATTCCTCTGCTCCTCTTCCTCTTTCATTTCATCCTCTACTTCCATTACAGATACACTCCCCGGTGTGGTTGTTGTACCCAATAGCACCCCTATAGCCACAATACTGACGATGAAATCAATTAATGATCCTTATCTTAACATTAGCTAAAATTCTAAAATATTTCTTAATCAAAAGCAAGACTGGATTCTGGAAAACAAAATCACTGATGCACTTTTGACTTGTGCTGTAAAAGTTTTTAATGTGAAAAGAAATTGTGATCAGCTTGTCAAGTGTCTCGCACTCTGAACACCCAGGAACAGTGAGAGTTCTTGAACGCTTTCTGAGCCATGTTTCCACTGCATGATATGGCTCAGCACTACGCGACTCGATCTGTACTGAATACCATTTAGCTCACCAGGCAACTGGGACTTATGTGGATCCTCATGCCTGCAGAATGTAAACGGTGCAGGGAGAGAAAGCAGAAGTGGGCTAGCCTGGCTAAAAGCTGCTCCATTCAAGACCCATCTACCCAGTGTCTTTCTCGCAAACGCAAAATCAAAGATAAACTCAGATTGAGCATTGCCACACAGATCTATAAAGGACTGCTGCGTTCTGCTCCATTTTATTTGTAATATGTGCAACTATAGCACCATTTTGTGATTGATGCAAAGACAAATTTATTGTGCCTGCAAATTGACAAAAAAAAATCTTGAATCTTGAATTTGGGTAAGTTATGAGTTCATCTGCAATGTGACACAAACAGTCACAGCGAGACAAACTTTGTTTCTGTAAAGCCTGAACACAGCAAGAAAAAAGACAGGAGAGCGAGAGAAATCCTACATCAGAGCGCAGACGACTCTTGACAGTGGAAAATTAAAAAGTGAGTGAAGTCAAGTTGAGTTGAGTTGAGCCTTACCATGCAGTGAAAATAAATCAGCCTGTTGTTTTTTCAAGCAAAAGTCATTGTGGTATTCAATGCATATGACTGACAATTTTATCATTATTTATGCCTTGGAAAATGATTTTGTGAAGAAAAGTGAATCTGACAACTGAGAGTTTTTCACCATCATCATCATCATCATCATCATCATCATCATCATCATCATCAAACGTTTTTGAAGAATGATGTTGCAAGTTGATTTATTTATCATTTACAATGAGGTTGTATAATGATATTTCAATGTAGTCCCCTCTTTGATTGATTGATTGATTGGAATTGGTTGAAAACATGGATAAATATATGCATTCAGACTCTGAGAATCTACAGTTTATATCTATGTATTTATTTTTTTCTTTAACTTGTCATCCATCTGTATTTACTCACATGGTCTACAGATATAGAGAAATATGTTTTTTTTTTCTGTCTTCTCTCTGTGTGTTGTTTCTTTTCAAGGATCTCTTATCACTAACAATCAGCAGCTTTGGAGAGCATCCATCTGTCACTGTCAATGAGCTGCTGGCCTCCTCACTGACACAAACACACACAACCGCACACACACACTGAGCGCAGGTAAAACATGCCGACCTCGGATGTGCTGATTCACAGCTTCAGATTGTCCTCAGGAGACCTGCTTTGACATTTTATTCATTTTGTCCCACCGTGACATCAGTTAACTCATAAACATGCAGTGACTGCTGAGATCCGAGGAAGCAGCAACATTACAGATTGTTTACAAATCTACTATTTAAATTGTCTCTCCAAAAGTTTTATTTGGAAGTGAAGAAGCTCAAAGTTACACAAACTATCTGCTGCAGCCACCTGTGACCTACCATCTGACCCCACTATACGCGGTGCAGCTGTGCAGTCATAGATTTTTACAATAAAGAAAACACAGTTTTCAATTATTCTTTCCCATAATTTGATTAAATTCATGTGACTAAACTGGGCATCACTGGTGCATAAATGTTATTACAGTGGATCAGAATGATGGACAAATACTGCAAAAATAAGACACTGGTTGTAAAATAAAACCAGTATCACTCCAAAATTGAAAATGTGTCAGCTTTGCACGTGCTATTCTCCATGGGCCAAGGCAGCAATAATAAATATGCAATGTCAAGGTAGACCTTCAAAATAAAGGCCACAAAACTACTTGGTTAGATTTAGGAAAAGGTCACGGTTTAGGTTAACCTAACTTTTTAGTGTCTGACGGGACACAAATGCTGGTCTCCCGTGCAAAAGTCCTATGTTTGTTTGACCAGTCCTCATACACAGACTTCTTCACACTTTAAAGAATGTCACCTGTCTTGGACGGCACATGTTAGAGATGTGCCTCCAAAAAGGATGCTGAGGGGTATCTATGTCGTCGTAGTTTTAAGTATGGAGGCACTGATCAAGCTGCTGTATTTGACACGTTGGGAGTTATAATGGGATAATGGGCTGAAGAAAACATATACTTTACAGGATTCTTTGAGCCAAATAACAGTAAGAGCCAAACTTTATTTTCTTCAAAAAGTTATTATGATTCATTCATTTATTTAATGTTTTTACAACAACAACATCAAAAAACATTGAGGTCCTTTCAACAAATGTAAAGAGTGAGAAATAAAAGGCAAAGAAGGTCTGAGTTAAAAAAAAATAGTTAACCAATCTTTGACAAGCAATGAAATCATTTTATCTAAAGGTTCAGTAACAATAAAAGGTTTTTTTATCAGCTGATAAAGCTTCTTTGTACATCTCTGGGATTATTAAGATACAATGTTATGGCTACTTGATGTGGAAATGTAAAAAAAAAAAAAATGTGGTTGACACATCTTTTCTTTTCTTAATAAAAAAGGGGTTTCCAAAGGACATTTTAGATCCTGGATAACTCCCACATCGTCCCCACCCCCACGTCTCACTGCCACCATGCTGTGAAGACAATGAGCTTTATTCCATGTGAATGACTCTGACTGAACAGCGGCTGTACATTCAGTTTGTGTCCAAGGCTGGCCCAGAGGGTCTGAGTAATTCATCAACAGTCACAATAACAGATCTCTGATTAGATTACACCGGGTGTGTGTGTGTGTGTGTGTGTGTGTGTGTGTGTGTGATGACTCAGTGAGTACATCTCAATGTACAGCGTGGTACTGCCAAACAGACCTCTTTTTTTCTGTTTGAACACAATCCTCCAAAGTCAGAGCAATTGACAAGGTGGTAGAGAGGAGATATAAAGTGGCTCTGATTCTACAGTTGTTGAATAGTTGCTTGGAAACAAGGTGTTATGAAAACAGTTCACACTGCACGACCTTAAAAAATAATCTAGGTTTTCTTTTGTAAATCCGTTATCAAAACAAAGGCTCTCTTCTTTGTCAGTAATGCTGCTTTCTTTTCTTCCTGAATATAATCAGGTCTATAGATAGGTGAGTCTGAGTCACATGTCATAAGCCAGATCTCTAAGAGGTGTGATTCCTGTGCTCACCTTAGTTCATAAAATCTTCAATAGTTTAATCAGCTTTTGGATTTGGATCTGCATCTTTTTTTTTTATTTCAGCAACAAGTTAGCCCAGTGGTTCACTGGAAAATTCTTGAGTTCAGAGACTGAACTCAATAGTGTCTAGTGTGTAAAGCCCAAGAACTGTATAAAACATGGACATAGTCTCTGTGTGGTTACCCATAGGTGTCTGAAGAGCCATAGCGAAGCTCAGCGTGGGGACACTCGCCATCCCCATCTTGATGGTGGCTAATCCAAAAATGGGCAAAGAGATGGAGCTGAGGCAGCCATATGAAATGCCTAGTGGATGGCCACCTGTGATGCTACACCACATACCTGTCACTCAGATGTCCATGCCATGAGCCTCAATAGAATTTAAGTGAGTGAGTTGTATGAAAATTCACCACCTGTACAGTTGTCATGAACAGGGACGAAGCTGTAGAGACCAAAACCGTTGTTGCACCAGGCTCTAAACATGTTAATATGGCTGCTGTAGTTATGAATGGATTGGCTCTGAGTTCATCTGAATCAGTAGATACGTATTATACACACACCAACCACACAAACATTCTTTTCTCCAATTTCAAGACACGCAGCTGCACCTCTACTGATTCCTGTAGGCTATATTACCTTTCATATTATGTCCAGCAGTGCAAGCTTTCCAGGTAATTTCTTTATTGTGTGTAAGAGGCTGCTTTCACTCATTTTAAATGTCTCCATGTGCAGGTTTCCAGCTGATTTCCTTAATGAGTGTTAACAGTTCACTTCAATGATTAGAGACACTGCTTTCAGTTTTGTTTCTGTGTGTCCAGTAATATCACTGCAGCAAATATGGTGGGACATTTCAGCAGCAAAACTCAAAACCGGAGATAGAAATTTAAGTAATCAATGAAGTTATGCTGCTGTGCCTGGTGTGTAAATGTGCCCACAGCGTCTCTCTGTCTCTCAGGAGACACACCTTACATCCCACCCAAACCTCTGTCCATCCTTTTAGGCTATATGACCTTTTAAAAGATGCTGTGCAGCGTGAGCTTTCCAGGTGATTTCTTTATTGTGCAATGTATTGATGTATGAGTGTTTTCTTGAGCAATTTTCTTTAATGATTGGAGTGGCTGCTTTCAGTTTCATTTCCATTTGCACTGTAAAGTAACGGCAAATGCGGTGGAATATTTCAGCAACAAACTTAAAAATTGTAGCTATAAACTGGACAGGACGGCATAAATGCACACAGCTTCGCTCTCTCTCTCCACCTTACAGGACCTCTGAGTTCTAAAACCTGTGAGAAAACATTAGCTACTAAGTTTTCCCTTAAAAGTTTCTATGAAGTCAAAACAGATGTTTAAGTGTTTTTTTTATTGCATATATATTGTGCAACACGTCATCTATACACCAGTATCTGGCCCAACAGTGACAAAAAAAGTTGTTTTGTAGATATTCTCAGGTATTTTTGATGGTATTTCAGAATTTGTCTTTTCTTACACAATGATAGCAAACTGTTGATGGACTGGGGGCTTTCTTGCTTTAGCTGCATGATGAGGGGGCATAACCCACATTTAGTCAGTCAATGTCCATGACAAGCCCCTTTCTAACTGCCTGTTTTAAAGGAAACGTGAACTTTAAAAAAAATAAGTTGATTTTATTTAATGCAGACAGCATTTACTTTTCAATAAGTAACACAACAGTGTTAAAACACCTGTTTGCTGGTTTTAAAATACGAAGCTTACACTGTCACCCTGAAGTAATTGTCTCAGATAAGAAATGCATGTTTTCAATAAACTTTGTGAAGCAACATGTTTCGAAAGATGAGATTCGGTCCTTTGGGTGCGAGATGTTTGACAGAGATCTGAGCATGACATAAAGCAGGATTAAAATACAATTTAAATGAAATGAGTTTGTTTTCTGTGATGGATTTTTTTGTCACTTGGTGAAAACTGTTTTCATTCTGAAGGAAATTACTTTTTCTGAAGTGGAAGAACCCTGACATCTGGATTATTGAGAACACCCCTCACTTACATGTACGTGTTTGTGTCTGCTTGTGTGTACGTGTGTGTGTGTGCATCCCTCTGTTTGTGCTCTAGCTGTTGCGTGCTGGACAGTGCTAATGGCATTCTTCACCCTGTATGCGAAGGTGGCCCCCCAAGCACAATTTGTCCTTAATAGCTTATTCCCCCCTTGCCGTCATTCCCATGATGCTCGTCGTCTTAAGTCCCCGTTGTGCTCCTCTGTCTGTGGCTGCCCAGCTCCTCATTGTGATATTCTCGCAGCAGATGGGGGCCCTTTCAGCGACATCAGCTGGGCCTTCAGTCCACCAAGACATTAGTCATGCCTCCGGGCTACCAGGGACACAAGAGGGCTAATTGGAAACAGATCACACACACTCACACTTGTGATCACATTTGCACGTGCAATCACGCACACAGACGGGTGAACCCCCATGCAGGCCATTACGCACACACACACACACAATATCACACACTTAATTACTCAGACCCTCACACTAATACACTCTCGCACAATGCGACACACACACTTGCACTGTCTGTCTTTCAGAGGCCCCTCCATGTCCCCAAAGGAAGCACCTCAGGGTGAGGGGAAGGGGGTCACTTTATTGTTTCTTATGAAGAGCATGTGAAACAAACGAGGGACTCCACAGACGGGTAATGAGTGAGGGACAGAGGGATGGAAGGACGGAGAGAATGAGAATCCTCCACCTCCATTAATGTGGCTTTTCCTCTCTCTGTATAAAGGACAGCTCCGTCCCCGTCCACATTGTGTGAAGTCAGCCCAGCGTGAACCCTTAATGGCTAATAGCAGAGCACACACAATCCCCGATCTGGCTGCACATCAAGTCTGCGGCTCCCACAATCAGTTAACTGCCTCTTAATTAGCTCATCAAAGCTTGACAGGTGGTTACACTTTAGCCATGCAGAATTACAGGTTATGTCCAGGCATGTCTGCAAGGGAGAGAATCTGAGTCATGATAGCTGTGTGGACCAGGTGCGATTTTCAAAGTGGTGAACAGTTCATCTTCATTCACTGTTTTTATGTTTTTCTTTTCTTTTCTTTTCCCAATGGCAGAATTTCATAGACAGCTTGACGTCATCTGGAATTCCCAGTCGTCCCACATTGCAGACACCTACACCGATGTTTCTTGAAGAGACAAACAAACAAAGGTACACTGAGTACAGATCAGCCAGAACAGCTGTGCTAAAGGGTGACTGTGTTTTTGAAAGGATAAAACTAGTGGTACAAAATCACAACTTGTGTGAAGGTTCATAATAAAAAGATACATAATACAAAAAATATAATACAAAAAAAATAAGAAAAAACAAACATAATTCATGTTAGCTGCCAACCTGAGCTAGGAAATGAGACAGTGAGCTAGCCATCTCGGAAAAAATATGGGCCGCCTTTCCTAGTTTCGATGTACCTTGGTGTTCTGTGTTTCTACCAAAGGAACTTATTTTCCTGCAAGTGTTTCCCAGACTGTCCCTCAGCGGCTGCCCTTAATGAAGAGCTGCTAAGCCATCTTTCGTCACGGTGCATGCATCAACTGATCACTTGTAAAGGCTCATAAATAATGTTGTAACAGAACAAATGTTGTCATAATCATTTTACCTCACTCTAATGTTACAGCAAACTTTTGGGTGTGTAGTCTGTCTAATTACATAATTTTTTACAGACTTCAACAGTTTTTCAATGTTTTTTTTTATTGTTGCATTTTTTTGTGCATGTATTGCTGGAATGTAAAGCACCTCAGTCAACGAAAGTTGTTTCCTAAATGTGTTTTATAGATCAACTCTCAACTTTTGACATATGTGTAATTCATCTTAAAGTTCCAACTACCACTCGTATTTTTTCTGAAGTTAGGTCCCATGATGGTCCACTGGAAGTGGCATGACTTAGACACTCTATGCATCTGTGCAGTCGCCATATTGGAGAGTTGAGTCAGTGACCAATATGTGGCATATTGAGAAATGCATCACACAACAAAACTGACTGAACTTGTTTAATTCTAAACTGCTTTTTACTGATTGTTACTCATTTTGGGTTTGGTCTCATTATTACTATTTTTGTTCCCCAAACTCCAGTTAAGAGTCTACACAGTTGCTGCTGGCTGCCATTACACAAACAATGTCGGAAATATTATAAAAATCAATATTTTTTTCATCTTAATTTATTCACTTTATACACAATTTTTGGAGAAACTCAGGAAAGCTGAAATTCATTCATCAGATACTCTTCATGTGGTCTATATAGATCAGAGCCTTCATTAGTGGAAGTTATGGTGCTTTTTGAAGGTCAATGTTTTGGCACAGAGCTGCACATCACGCCAAGTCTATGGGCTGGCGTACCTTTGCTTAAAAATTTGGAATTTGTGCATTTTCTCCATCCAGTTCCTCTAGGCCACTGTCCTGTGAAAGCTGCAGACAGACACATGCTAACTTTATGATACACAGTTTCACCAGCTGCTTCATTTCCCCTGCAAGAGAGGAACATTATCACCACAAGTTTATTGTATCCCTCTTCATGCAGATGCCCTGACTAACCAGTAGGAGTAACTAATACAATGAGTCCCCAGCAGGGTTCCCAATCACATGCACAGCAAAGCCAGAGATACCACCCACATGTACACCAAATGCAAAGTAAATTCATTTCTCAGAAGTAAATAATATGTGCAAATGGGTTAAGCATGAAACAGAACTTTGATGTCATGATTCAAGTGTATTATGCAAATGACTGGAGCACTCACAGATGACAATGAGTCACATTAACATGAAGCTGGAGATTCTTTCTCTGATGATTTGTGTTGCTCGAAACTATTAACTTGAGTTCTGGAAGGCCAAACAACTGTTACAGAAGCATTTCAGCCTTGCAAATATGACTTTTTATGTGTCATCACAGTGAAAATATGGGAAATGTTCATCGTGTTGGACAGCTCGTACAGAACGACATGCTCAAATAATCAAAATACTTAGCAACAGGGCACAGTTCCTCACAGACAGTGAAAGGAATATAATAAACTATATAATAAAAAAATAGATGATGCAGATAGGTTGCCGATGTCTGGACACACAAATCAGCCCGGTGTCGTTTCCAACTTGTCAAATGCCAACATCTTGGCACCACCACACAGTGACTCACACAGACGGCTTTCAAGTGTCTTCATTGTAAGGCCATCTGTGGCTGTATAAGACGATCCTGGCTTTCTACATATATGGAGAAGGTGGGGTGGATGAACACCTCAAACAAACACAGACCTTTCACCCAGGAAACATTAAAAGTTTTAATGAACATAACTTTACATGCATCACGTGACTTTTGGCACCACTACTTGGTTAGATTGAGGAAAAGGTATTTTTTCTTTGTCATGTGGGTTTAAATTGGTTTTTCCACCATGGCTGCAAAATAGCATGGTTGACTACTGACACCATCTTCCATTATTTAAGTATGTAATCTGGAACATGTCTTCTGCCCTCTGGTGGATTATCAGTGCACTGCAGGTAGCAGACAGCCTGTTAGTACAAAATTCAACATGGCTGCCTTCACGGCTGTAGTGACTTGAACGATATATGAACATATGATACATCTGGTATGTAAGAAAATTTATTTGTGAATCCCTCAATCATTATTCTAATGAATTTCATGATGCATTATTCTGCATTCTGCACTATTCCAACCACAATTACAAATACACAAAAACAAAATAAACTCATTTAAAACTGAAATGTCCTCTTAAGATAAATTTAGGGTTGGAATTTAGATATTTTTTACATATGCAACCTGGACTCATTATAATCACTTGTGTGTTGCAAACAGTTATGAGCAAGTCAGTACCTGCCTTTTGAATCGATTTTCACTAATCGATCTGGGCTATCATGATTGTATGTTATACTGACCAATCTGTTTTTGCCAACCACAAGGTGAAATAAAAAAAAAAGTTCCTGTTTAGGCAGAAAAAAAGAACCAAACCAATTGAACTGTACCAGATTTTCCTAAAGAAATGAACAATACTTGTTATTGTTTCTAAAACAAAGTAAAATAATTGTGATTGATAAGTTGTCATTATTGCCTTGCAAATCAAATAGGACACAAACAAATATAATATATGTACAAGATATACAATTTATTTATTTACTCAAAAGGCCCAATAAACACTTAAATTAAAAAAAATAGAATTTTCTGGCAGTCATTTTATGTTTCAGCCTTTACAGGTTTAAGACCCAACATCTCATGTGAGAAATTAAACTGTATTGAGAGAATATATTTCAACTGACCTGAATCCAGACTGATATTTCTCTGAGCCAGCATCTAATGGTCATTAGAATCACAGCTTAAGGCATGCAGAGCCTTCAGTGCTCTCATATGAAGATTTCTGCTCAACATTGCCTCGCTTAATATTAGGATACAGCAAATTTAATCAATAAGTCAGTCAGGGATAGCCGGCAGGAAGTGCGCACGGTGAACCCTGACATGCACGAGTGAGAAAGCTTTACACATTTCTTATGGGTAGCTGCAGTAAATAGAAATGCTGAACAGAGTGAATGAAGTGCAAAATATATGAAAATAATATGCAGGAATGTGTGGTTTTGGATGGGGAACAAGAAGGTTAAAGCCTGTTGGTTTGAGCCAAGGTGACTTCCGAAATCTCTGCCTCGGCCGTACATTTCTCTCTCGCTGCCGGATGAAGAAGAAACACAGCGGAGGATGTCATTCAGTATCTGCCAATTAAATGATGCCCTGCAGCATGCCTCGCTAACGCAGCTAATTTGTGTATATTTAGAGATAGCGGTTTGGCGGCGCTGGCGGAGGTGGGTGGGTGGGTGGCAACTGTACCTGTTCTCCGGATCTGGCCGACTCAGCAGCAGCAGCAGCAGCAGAGGAGCGGGGGCAGCCGTGATGGACAGCGGCTGATTAGGAGAAGTCCAGAGCAGGTTGGATTTGCTCTGATGCCCCAAGGCTTTGTCAAGGCAGCGAACATCTCAGCCTACGGTGCAAACACGCCCCCCCATTACTTATTTATTCATTCTCTCTGGATGATGTGTTGACAGCCAGGGGTTGCACAGAGCTGTGATATACAGGATATTGTTGTTTAGAGCTGGTACAGTGATGAACTGCTCTACAGTCCACTGGGCTTACCTCTCACGCTGAAAATTGGGCAATGAATGACATTAAGGAGGGCGGAGAGGGAAGTAGAAGAAGGGGCACAGACACACACACATAAAAAAAAAAAAAACAGACCTCTGAAGCATGCAGCAGCTGACAGAAATTGGACAGATGTCAGGTCATCACAGGACAGCGAGCTGGAAATTGTCCTGAGGCTGTGGATACTTTCCTCCCCTGTGATCAATAATACAGTACGGTAACGCATTAATATCTAATGTTTCTGCTTTGCATTTATGTACATGCCCTTTGCATGTACGGTATATCGGTGCCAGGTACCCAAAATATAGTGGAAACAATGGTTACATTGTACAGTGTGGGATGACATTTGGAAAAAACGCACTAGAAAGATATATGAGTGGAACATTTCAAATGGATGCCACAGATTAGTTAAAAGAAGTCTATTTTATTAATATGGCTGAACATCATAAATCTCACACTTGCTTCAAAGGGCTTTCAATTTGTGGAGTATACAGCAGCCTCTGTCCTTAGATCCTTGGTTCAAATAAGGAAAAAAACTCCCCCCAAATGACCTTTAACAAGGAAGAAAAAAAGCAAGCAACCTCAAGAAAACAACAAAGGAGGGATCCCTCTCGCAGGGGAGACAGACGTGAAGTAAATGTCATGTGTACGGAGTGATGATCGTAAAAAAAAATCCTAGAAATTATGAATTATTTCATAGCTTTAACTACATTTGGACAGAAATATAACCTTTTATGGTTCTGTTTAGGAACTCAAAGCACCTGGTTAAGGTCATTGTCAAATATTTTAAAAGTCAAAAGCAATGACTTCAAGAATACTTGATTAGTAGCCTCTTACTTTATTATACAAACCAGGTGTATTAACTTTGTGGTTTTCAATCTGAGGCCGAGAGACCAGCGGAGGGTCCTTGAAAGGGTTGCAGGGGCCCTGATCAAAAGGGGGAGCAGAATAATTGAACTTTTGTCACATTTTTTGGAAGTTGGAACAAAAAGGGATGAAACAGGGTTGGATGTGTTCATGAATTTGTCATCTATAGTGACTTTGTTTGATGAAGAATTTCTAATCTAAGAAAATTAAGACAAAGCCCTCTCAAATTTGGCATCTGTGGTCTATTGTTCATCTATTGCAGGGGTCCTTGAAATGAAAGAAATTGTGAAAATAAGGCATTAGTATATTAGTTAATACAGGGGGTACAAAGTAATGCCTTATACAGTAGAATCATAAAAAGGTAACAAAAAGGTAAAGATCTAAATTTGTGCTGTTGCAAACATATGCTCCATTTGGTGAGATACACATGAGAAGAAAATAAAGAAACACATATACTGTTCACACTATACAGCAGCAGTAACAGGATTCAGTTGAGAAACGAGCCGCATGAACTGATGGAGGGATTTTAATGTGAAGCAGGTGCAGGAAGTGTTGAGTTAGCATGAACAACAAACGGCAGCAACAGCAAATTATCATGATTAAAGGTTGCAGAGCAGAAAGAAGAGTCTTAGAACAAAATAAAATATGGAAAAATACAGTCAGACATAAAGACTTGTGTAATAACACTGCGTCAATAGAAGACACAAGATTGATAATAAGAAAATTTTAAACTCTATTTCAGTTGAAAAACTCAAAGTTGTGGTTCTTCAGCTAAAAGCAGCATCCTGTATCGTCATAAATAAAACAAAGAGTAAGCAATACACAAAACAAATAAAGTGCATATAAACAAAACACTATAAAACACACTATAAAAAAACACTGGCTGTGGTACAGCAGCCAGTGGGACAGACAAAGAGTAATAAGAGTCATTGTTTAAACCCACATATATTCCTAAAATGTCATCATCTTGGAATTCCAGACACAATATTGAAGCTTGGGGTTCCTGACGGCGCTCATGACATACTCCATATATTGATTTCTTAACCTCTTCCTCAGGTTATATCTGTGGAAACACCCACAGATCCCACAGATCAGTGTACCGAGCTCCAGCTGAGACACTGGCTGTTGTTAAAGGGCAATCCATATATATATTTACACTGTATATGAAATATATATGTATGGATGGATGGATGTTCTTGTCATGTGCACTCAATCTTCTGTAGTCCAAAATTTTTCAGGTCATGTATTTCATTAGTTTGAAGACATTTGGAGTTTGAAAAATAAATCACACTGAATAATTATCTATATTATCCTGTTTGACAACATTTCAAATTATAGTATAATTGAAAAATTACACATAAAGCTCCATCATTACATTTAATGATGCATACTGTCAGGCGTATTGGTCGTGTCCAGGGGAACATCCTCACTTCCCTCCTCCCATTCCAGCCATCAATCGCCCCTTGCCGTGGCGAGACTTTTTTTTCTTTGAAGCCATTTTGATATCGCAACATTTCTCCTGTATTTCAATGACAGTCCAACCCTCAACTAACACAGCACTCACTTTCCCCATTTCTTTGCTTTAGCAGGTCCTTTGATTCCACTGCTGACACTGTTAAAATGACAGATTTTCCTTTATGGATCTCTAAAAGCAGGGCGTCAATCTCCAAACTCATAAAGTTCTCCCTTTCAGTCTTTGATGCCATTTTCATGAGTGACATATGGGGCAGGAAGCATGGCCTTATACGGTATTATTGGGACGTTATTTATGCTAATTTACAGTTCTCGTATATGTGCAATCAGATACGCACTTGTAGATTATTTACAGTTATCTGAAGTTGATGTGACATGTTCATACAATATGAGCCTTTTGCATGAACAAAAGTAAGAGGAATTTAAGATAAGAATATGAAAATGTTCTTGCATGAGGCCCATCGGGTTTGATCAGAACTGTGTTTTAGTTCATATTCACTCTTTAGTTCATACGCTCTGCACACTGTGCTGCATTTACTGACCGTTTGGACACAGTTCCTCAGAGATTTCAGAAGCAACTACATTTGCTTAACAAACCCTAAGATGTTAATTTTTGCAGCTATTACCTTTGTTTACATCTGGACTTCCCTCTCTGGATTAATAATGTGGGAGTTGTGAGCAGGGAACACAAATATCACAGGACTAATATAACTAATTTGTGACAGCAGGGGCTTTGAGTGTAGCCACTTAGGGGGAGGGGGGCCATATGCATTCAATCAATGATCACATTAGGAAAGAGCACATGAAATTGGGAATATTAAGAGAGCATTCTCTAGCTGTGCAAGTAAATACATAAATTGAATTATTGTTATAATCAAAATGAGAGGAGAAATGATGTTATGCGTGAAAGCAGAGTCACTTATTCCATTAGTCCACCACGTGGGGCCGATGCAGATTATTTGAACACTCAGCGCTGATGTGCCTCCATTTGTGCCTTATTGGTCCCCTTTTGTAAAGTGACAAAAGCTGAATTTCTGTGCAAGTGTTTGTGTGTTGCTCATTCATTATTGTTCAAATTAGTTTATGGTCACTGGGTTTTGTTTGTTTTTTTTTGAGGTTGTTCTGCCGGTGAAAAGTTCTAAATCGTCACATGAAAGATGGCGTGACAAAAGAAATACACTCCGGGGGGAAAATATGAAAACAGCCAATGAAAGCAATCAGGAAACACGGAAGAAGTCGAGCTATCTGGAAGTGAATAAAGGTGACAGTCAGAGGTCGTATACCGCTGTGTGGTCATAAATATTTATGCAAACTCTAATACTTGCTTCATTTCTTCATTACAGATTCTTATATGACATATGTGACTGTTAGAGCATGAAATTGATTTACAGACTGGGGACATCCTCTACAAATAACACAAACACAATGGTGACAGTCTAAACGGGGTAATTATTCTGACATTTTATCCTGCATCTCCTATTAGTGTTATCCATTATTTTAATTACTTATTTAATTACTTTTAAATTAATATTCCCAATCATAATATATATCTGAATTATTACTTAACATCTACAGAATTCCCTGATAAAAACATAAGGTTCATATGGGGGAATATCTACATCCTAACATGATATTAGGCACAAAAAATAAAAACTATAACAAATAAAAGAATACTGAACAGATGCTCCCAGTAACAGGGAGGCGAGCCATGAGCATAATTGTACTTAATAAATTGTTTGTTTGTTTGTTTGTTTTAACCCCTATTTATTCAGATAAAGTTCACCTAGAGGAAGCCTCCGTTTGGCAGGAACGCCATCGTTATATTCACAGCAGGAGGCCGCCCAGTACAACCACAGTCTGATCTGTCGGCCGCTGAGCCGTTGGGGTCCAGGGGTATCTGAAGGACACCTCAGCGGTGGCAATGAGGGAGGGGCAAGTGCCTGATTTCACAGCAGCTTTGCTAAAAGATCGTGACGCACATTTCAATATTTTTAGGTGTTTTTTGCAATGAAACTGCAGAAAATGTGAAAAAAGTGATTTATCTGTATTTGTATCATTCATTAGAAATGCATGTTGTTCCAAGGAGAATAAAACAGCCCTTTGTTGCAGGTGCTCTAAGTAACCTCACTAAAAAGCCTCGGGATTACAAAAATTCTAACAAAATACTCTTTATTTGTAAACCTTGTACCTGTGAAAAAAGAAAAAAAAAATCAAAAACATATTGAATAATAAAAGAGACTTACATGCTGTGATTGGTGGAATTTGGTCACTTTGCAAGGTTGTGCAGAATTCACAAGGATTAGTTGAATTTGAATTAACTGTTGCGATCAGGACATGCCAGCTGGGGGGATTTAAGCAGAACCGGTCACAAGTTCACTTTTCTTGGGAGCATGTACTCATTATGGACACCTTTTTTCTTCATATTGTTCATATGAAATAACACAGTCAAACCCGCACTGATCAGGACACATTACCTCCACACTACCTGTCTTGATATATACAGTATTGATACTGAAATGTCTACAGAATGTCTCCCTTCTCAAAGAGAAACAGAAATACAGAGAGGGTTGTTAGCCTCTATATCATACAGTAAAATCATGGGATGTAGGAATGTAGTCACTTATTTTCCTTTAAATGTGCAGTGATGCCTGAAGACTGACATACAGTGTGCAATTTTATAAAGAGATGTAATTTATGTACTCACACTATACTCACACCACACTGTACCTGATTGTGCACAGTGTATGTATATAATATAAAATAAAATGGCTCGTGGAATAATGCTAACAAGGCAGAAATGTGCTGCCTTAATCATCAGTACCATCCTGCGTAACTTAAATAAAAAATAAGAGTTGCCACGTATATGGACTTGCAGGTGGCGAGGAAGGTATGGAGAGTATGGCTTGCATTTTGCAAAGAGAAGGAGGTAAGCCAGCTACATTTTACTGTCCTAGTTTTCCTTCTACATGTTGTGTCACCATGGCAAGAGAAAGTGACCTAAAAAAAAAGGCTCTGATCTCAGGGAATCAGCTGGTAATGCACCAGTCAACTGGCCCATATCTGATTCTAACAGATGCAACACAGACAGTAACGTCACAGCCTCAACAGCGCTGGACACACACACACACACACACACACACACACACACACACACACACACACTCAGACAGTCATCGTTAGCAAGATTCCAAGAACAGGATAAAGAGAAGCGAGAGTCTACAGTGTCGCCCAGCAACTTAAAACTTTAAAGCGCTTCAGGCTAATGTTAGCCAGCAATGTATTGCTGTTTTACAGACTGGCAGTTATAATCTCACCTCCAGTTCTGACTGAAGAATAAACAACTCATGCTGATGTGTGTCTTCAAACATTTCCTCGCCCAGACCTGTTTAACTTCTGCTTGTTATTCTCATTGCAAAGCTTTACTACAGCAAACTGTCGTACCAAGTGATCATGTGAAATCATGGTCCATTTGAGATCTTGCAATATCCTGCATCCACTTGTACATGTACTTCTTAGAAAAACTGAAAATCAGAATGGGCCAAAATCAGTCAGACCCTCAAAAAATCAGAAATCGGAATTGGCCAAGAAAACTGCAATCAGTGCATCTCTAGAATGGGCTCTGCTTCAACTCTGCGACAACAATCGACCAACATTTCTAACATGTCAGAAATTCCTCTGAACATCCAGTGGCTGTTCAGGAGCAGCTGATGTGCCCTCGCTCCCTCCTGTGCACTGCACGGCAAATGATGCCAGACAAAACGGAAATTTGGTCTGATGCTAAAATGAGCAATTCAAAGATCAGGTCAGAAACAGGCTCAAATCATATAGCGTCCAGCTTAATCCAGATCCGTTTCACATGGTGTGATGGAAGGCTGGAGCACAGGTTTGTTAAAAGAAAATGTGTCGTGGTGATGAAGCAGCAGTCACGCTGTCGCAGCCAAGAATTTACTTGGGCAAGCAGTGGCATAAATCCACTGGAAGTGTGATCAACTATGTGTCAGAATAGGCCCAGGTACATTGATTTTTGAGTCTGCGCCTTTAAAAGCTTGCTAAATCTGGCAGCCAGATCTGGGTCAGAAATGGCCCACTCGAGGCCAGAACACAACGGACTGTGCAGACCGTCAGCCAACATCATCCTGACCTGTCTGGCTACCTAGACAGAGAGGCAGAGTGATTATGCAATGATGTTCAGGAGCCTGCATTTAGATGTGGACTCAAATGAGATAAAGCACAAAGTACTATTTTCTTCACCGATGGAAACACTAATTATATTTCTCTGCATCGGAGCAGCAGAGCTTCACTATAGAACAATCCAAGCGTTCATTAGTGGTAATCTGTCTCCAGCCTGCAGAAATGGCTAAAATACACTTTGTTTTCTTGCTTGGGGTCAGAGAAGTTTGACTCTTCTCTCCCTTGTCTGTCTGTGAAGCAGATAAACTCTCATTTCCTCTCATTACCCAATCAGATTGTAAAAACCACCGCTGGGGCAGACGTTTCCTGTAGGGCCAGGAATTTTTAAAAAAAGAGAGAGACAAATGAGAGAAAGGAAGACAGAGAGGGAGGTCAGAGAGACTTCGCAGGCAGATTGAAGAGGAAATTTGAGAGCGAGAGGAATAAAAGAGTGACGGACGACTTGGTGATGAGCATCCACATCATCACTCACTGAATAAAGAGCTCAAGATTTGGACAGAAGGCACTTTCTGAACAAGAAATAAACACCAGCATACAGATAACACTCCATTTAAACAGGGTCCCTTGTATTCAGCAGAGCGATTGACTCACAGTGAAGTGGACACGAATGAGTGGCAATTAAAGAGAGAGGCAATGAAGTCAGAAGGAAAGAGAGACGCATCGGGAGAGAAGGGACAGGGGAGGTGAGCACTCCTTCAACCTCACCCCGAGACCCTCCAGCGTGATGACAGGGGAGGAGGAGAAAAGGATGACCGACATCAGAAGGATTATTTCTCACTGCCAAACCACTGTCTCCTCACACTCTCACTGGAGACGGCGGACGGTTTATGGTGGAGACGGAGAAAAGAAACTTGGCCTTTAGACTGCAGGATCGTGGGCAGCAGGAAGCTTCTTATCTGGGGCAGATGGACTCACAAACAGAGAGACTTAAAGTCCCAGTAGATTTAGTTATGATTAGATTTATTTTCAAAGTGCATTTAATTTATAGATCAGTCATTTTTTTTGGGACGGTCAAGTGTACGTTCAGTTTTAGATGACGCAGACTAAATATTTAGTCTCTGGGTTAGGATCAGTGCTAGGGTTACATGGTCTGCAGACAAACAGCAAACAAGTTGTCAAGAAACACTTTAAACATCAGCCTTTTTGTTATATGATATAAAATGTTACAACTTGCAGTCATAAAACCTGGAAATATTTGAGTCATGGGCTTTTTTTCCCAAGATTTCTAATGTTTTTTTGGTTAACAGAGGCAGTGAAGTAAAACCCAAGGGTCAGTTCAGTGGTCCAGGCCTTGTTAAAATGTGTTTCCCATCTTTTAGGGTGAACTTATCAAATAGTTACGTGAGAAAAATAATGAACAGATTATTAAACACAGAAAAGTCTGAAAGTTTGAAAGTCTGCACAGTTTCCTAAATCATTAAGGCCTTCCAATACCAGGTGTAGAAGAAACACTCAGTGCCTTTTCTTATATAGAAATGCTCTAATATAGAGTGACAGCTTTCAAACATTTAGTCAAGTAAGAGTACATACAATAAGTATTGTTGGCTGCAACATAGTGGACATAGTAATGATGACAGGAGATGTTTAAGGAGCAAGAAAGTCCACACAAGGAAGAGTTGGGGTGGATAGATTGATCAAACAAACCAAAAGACAGCATTAAGTTATTTGCCGTTCAATTACGTATCATACATACCACACTAATTTTAACCCAAGCCACAGTCTTTTCCTAGCAGTAGTTTTTATTCCTAAACCTACCAAACCGTGACCGTTTTACAACATTAACCAACGTTTGACTCATGAGTTACATAACAGTTATGGATGTTTGGTAAAATGTCCACTAGAGGGCGCAGTGCAGAGGCAAAAGTTACGCCAAAGAAGAAGAACAGTCAAAAGTTTCTGGCAACAGCAAACATGGCGATGCTGATGGTTGCTGGAGGTTGCAGTTATGTAGCTCTTGAGAAAGAACCAAAACCTGAGGCAGTGTCGTCGATAGTTAATGAACACAATCACCACCAACTTACAAGAGCATCATTTCCTAAACTTTTCCAAAAGTTTAAAAAACAATTGTCTACACTGCTATGCTGGACTCACGAGTACAGGTACTGCTTAGTTTCGTCTGTATCCTCAAGCTTTTAGAAAATGTGCAGAAATATGGACGAAACGAACGCAGAACACAGACAGAAGGCTCCACTCGTATCCGTATCTAACATGTGGCATAAATTAGTCTTAACAGTGCAAGGGTGGTTGGTGGAAAAATTAAACATGTAGGAGGTTCTGTGTTGCTTGTTGTCAGTCTCCTGGCTGAGATGCATGGTGTGAGGGAAACCAGAGAGATGCTGTACTGCTGCCAGAGGACTGCTGACTAAGATTATATAATGCATGGGAATAAATCACAATGTAATAAATCTGTGTACATTTTACACTTTCCCCCTCATGGTTTGAGTAACTCACTACATTTATTGCCAGTCGCTCAATTCATATATTCAATATTTTCGCAGTGAAAAGACTCCAGTTGTTATAGATTGCCAATGGACCAAAACTTGAAAATGCATTGTCTTTTGTCTATAATTAACACTGGAGCTTTGTCACAATACTGGGCCTCAATAGCACTGACTTGACACTGGCAGACAACAGCGGTCATATTTTAATTATAATAAAAATATTGCTATTCCTGCAGTTCTGTAATCCCTGTATATTGGAAGGGACATGTCCTTGTACCTCTTTTGAGCTTCTAGTTTTGAAAAAAAAAAAAAAAAAAGTTTTTTTTTCTGGTGTTAAAAGACTTAAATTACTTCCCCAATGGACTTTCTGTATACCCACTCAGAATCACAATGATTCTTGAAACTTTCAAAAGTTCACCAATCATTGAGTCTACAAATAATATCATGTCTGTGTTTAGCTTTCTTTCTTCTTCTTCATTCTGCCTTTTACTTAAGATGGAAATACATTAAGGTAGAGACCTCATTTACAACGTAGACAAGCAAAAAATAAATAAACACCAGCAAGAAACTTAGATTGAAGTAGCAAAAAAGTGTAACACAATAAACCTTAGTAATAAATCAAAACAGTTAAAAGTCGAAGCAAATTAATTAATTAAAACAAGAACGTGAGAATTTTATGTCTAAGTCAAATATCTCAATGGTGTTCATCTCATTGTGTCTATGTTGTTGCACATCTACAAGTCTTACTTTTTGCCTTCCTTTCTACTGTACATAGCTTATTTTTTTCACTTTAAAAATTTGTATCAATGATTATTTTATTTTATTTTATTTTGTCTTATTTTATGTGGATGTCAGGGAGGCTGGTGCTCAGGACACTGGTGTTTTGACATATAGATGATCCAGATCCATAGCAGGACTGTCAGAGCTGGTGGACTCTCTGACGTGACTGTTACACACCTACACACACACACCTACACCCACACACACCTACACACACACACACAGTTAAACACAGAAGAAATACAGTGCAAACTCCACTCCATTGCTATTGTTACTGTCTGCTGGAGTTACCACAGCAACTAATACACAAACACACACGTCTAGGCTTGTGTTTGCTCTTGCACACATGTCCGTACCCCCTGCCCCCGCCCCTCCCCTGCATCACGCACGCACACACACAGACAGTGGTGTTGAATGACAGTGCTCTCCTGACCTTGGCGGCACTTGGAGCTCGTCCAAGCGGCGAGGCTGCTGGAGGTGTTGAAGCCTGAGCGGAGCAGCGAGGTGAAGGACAGGCAGCGGCACTGTCAACGCTGGAGCTGCTCCGCTCTTCATTCTCCACCTCACATTCCTCCTCCAGTGGAGGCACTCATCAAATTATTTTGACTCTACATTCACCCACACACACCCCGTCCCTCACACACACACACGCACACCCCCGCTTGTTACCGCTGCCGCTGTTCCTCCGTGACTCGCCGTGACACCGCTGTTCTGTTGACGCTGACATTCTGACTCCTAAAACAAACGCTCCCAGTTTGTGAGAGAAAGTGCCAACCGCAGCTATTTCACTAAATAACACACTTTACTTCCTGAGTACCAATTAAAATGCCTGTCATGCACTGTGCCCTCTTTTGTGATAATGGTGTCAGGGCAGGAGGAGGGTCTCATTATTTGCCCGATAATAAAGAGAGGTGTGACATAGCAGTATTCATTTATGAAAAGATGATGTTATTATATCTTATCAGCCTGGTAATCAGGGACATTTTTTTCTCTATATGAGGAACAAGTGGGCACATTCAACTCCCAAAGTGACAGCAAAATGCTTTGGTACATTTCAATGGTATTGCATATGTCCTGCCAAACCACGGCTGTAGCGAGGATTTTAGAAATACTGAGGCCCTGACTTCAAGTCCTTTATCCCTCAGAAAAACAATGACCAGAAAGGAGAAGTCTGATATCTATTTACTGTAATAAATCATAAAATGGCCACGATATGCCAGCAGAGATCAAGAGAACATGTTGAGTTGAAGTATTTGCTTCTCTGATGCTACAGCTGTGGTGTCCCCCTTTGAAATTTCTGTTCCGGGCTGCAACAACTGTTATCTTGTATACTTGTTTCATTTTAATTAAATGCCAAATGCTCGCCGAATTAGTTAGCACCTGTTTCAAAGTTGTAAGAAATCATTCAGAATCTTATAGAAGGCATAGATGCTTATAATGGTTCAATTAAACAGTATGTTAATGGGTAAGACAGACACCCACTAAACTCAAACTAAATACTCAAAAGTATTTCAAAACTGCACTATTGTTTTCAGGATACGAAGTCTAAATTTGCATGGACAGATAATCAAAAGTTATAAACAGCTGATCAAATGGAGGACTCTTCATCACTTACTGCATTCCTGCAGTGCAGTGTTCGGACTGCGCTACACATGTTTGCATGCATGATTGCTACATATTGCAGCATATTGCCACACTTACATAAGTCACAGAGTCAACTTTTGGAAACACACAGCACGCCCGGCTGTGTCCTTCATTGCTCTATTTTGTGTACCTAGCTTTGACGTCAGCATCTGGTTGTGGTACACGCTGCAAAATAGCAACACAAGAAGCTTTGTGTTGCTCGCATTGATGTGTTTGAGAGTGAGACAGAGGGAGAGTGACACCATGAATGCTTTCACTGAATCAGAGAAATAAAACAGTATTTTCTGATTGTTTCATGGCGGTTAAGTTCTAAGCACAGATAAACTTCCCCCAGAACCCTGTGGTTGATCGCTGCGAACCATGATTCTATCTGAATGTGGCCTTTAGAACAAATTAACATTACATAAATACTGCTGACAGAACCATTTTTCAGAAGCTTATCAGTACTTAGGTACTGACCAATCAGGAACCAGAACAAATTTAGTGCCGGTCCTAAATACCCATCCCTAGTTTTAAATCCACCTTGAAGATCTGGAGACAGAAACATTAGGATGTCTTCGCTCAAACTGATACTTTTGGACACATGGCCCGTACTGCACTTTTATTCCTTGGGATGTTATGTACTGTAACACTGTTTTTTGTTTTGTATCTGTTTTTAATAAAGTGTACTTATTGTACTGCTGCCTGTTTTGGCCAGGACTCCCTTGAAAAAGAGAGTTTTAATTTCAGCGGATCCTTCCTAGTTAAACAGTATATAACATTTTCTCAACTCAAGACAAAATATTTTCAGAATCATGACAATGCATTTCCAGGGATTTCAAGTAATTATTTAAACAAAGAAGTCGGAGAATTTTCTCAAACTATAATAAACACAGTGGACACCGACTCTGCACGTGGTATGATGTTACATATGATGGTGAAATAACCAGTCCTTTTCTTGTGAAATTACTGAGCAATAACTAGTCAGTTATGTGTCTAGAAATGACTGGAATCAGCCTGTAAAATACTCAGTGTAGAGTACAAACTCCACCCAGGTCCCCAAAATATCCAAATGCCTACAAAGAATCACATAAGATATGATCACAGAGTCCTCAATTGTAGCCCCACTGCTAACCACTTCACAAGGTATTTCACAGTAATTTGGGAAATTTATAGAAATGTCCTGATCAGCCAGTACTTCAATTTGACTTAAATTAAAAAAATAAGAGTAACAATTATAAAGAATAAAGTAAAAGTCTCTCAAACTGGCTCAATGTAAGTGACAAAGAGAAGAGACAAGTCAGGTAAAAGTGACACATTTAGGGTTTTATTAGAAGTTTCTTAATACAGCTATATAGAAAATAAGCATGAGGTGTAGAGATGAATGGCATCAGTAGTGAGTGCAACGTATGGATGAGTGAGGAGTGTGTATGTGAGGGTTAAAAGCACCAAAAAGGCCAAAACGAAACCAAAACCTGAAGCTGTGGAGCCGAGGAAAGAGAGAGAGAACACAAATGAGACAAAGCAGGTATTTGTAGACGTTGTGAAGGCCTACACAGGTGCAACCACTTCACCTTAACAATCCTCCCTGACTGCCAGCTCCTGCAGCAGGAGCTCAGCTGAGTCACTGCTGGCACAAGAAGGAGGGGTCATTACAAAGGTAAATACACCACAGTGATGTTTGGTCACTTCTCTTTGGTCATCACGGCGTAGTGATGCAAATGAAAGAATCGACTGTTTAAGTTAATTAAAGAGACCTTAGAACATATTACATTCATTTTGCTGATGTTTTTATCCAAAATAATTCTCTTTTGGGAGGCAACTGACCCTTGACTAAGCCCCGCCCTCCTTAGTTACTGTTGCTAAGCCTGCCAAACTTTTCATTCTGGCACTGCATTTATGTAGTTCACGGTGATAACAGTGGCAGATTTAACATCAAAATTGGGAGTAATTGTTGAAACATGAGGTCTGTGATTCCTTAGAGAAATAAACAAAAGCAGATTCTCATTTCTAGCTGACGACCGTGGATTTTGTCAGCTAAAATAATGACTCATAAGCAGATTTCATAAGTGTAGCTGGTCGATGTAAGCTGCTGCTAACTCCGGTCGGCTGAGAAGTCTCCAGCTGGCGTTTTAATGTTTTCATCTGACACATTTTAAAACAAGAACCCTGTGGAAGTGTACATGTAAAGTTAGCTAGCAGCTGTGTACATGATATGACATTAATACTAAAAGACTGAGGCTAAAGCTAGCTTACGTCTCAGCAAACATTGATCAGATGGTGAAAAAAGGCAGTTATATCTACATGATGGATGACAGAAATACACTCATTAACGTGGGAAAAGGAAGCCCAGCAGACACTGAGCCAGCTGCACCATGATTACAGAAAAAAGCCGGGTTAAGAGCTAAGCTAACTTGGTTTAGACCTGAGACAGCGAGCCAGAGTGAGATGAATTATCAACCCACTTTGATTCTGCATCAGCCCACATCCTCCTCCTCAAACAAGAAGTGGCTGGAGGAAAAGTTACTGCAGCTAGTAAGCTAGCATTTGTTAGCCAGATATGCTAACGTTCGCAGCTCATGTCAGAGCAGATGAAGACAGAGTTTAATCCATTCACCACGTGTGCTACAAAAAAGATTCACGAAACGCAGATTATCACTCTTCTCAGAGCCTCCTGCACACTTTAACATGTAGAGAAGTGGAAAGCTTGACAGGTCTAGTTACATTTGCTAAGCTGTGATTAGACAGTTGCTGTTTGGAGGTGGGGCTTAGCAAAGGGTCAGTTTGGGGTTCAATATTTTGCCAGCAGGAGCTGGCATTGAACCATCAACTCTACATTTAATGGCAACATGGTGATCCAAATGAGCTGTAGCAGCCTGTGACACTGATGCAACAAGGAGTGATGGTGCAAGAAACTTGAACAGGCAGGCAGGTTGTAATAACGACAACAGTTCAGCCAGATCATTTAAACCTTTTGTCATTCAGAGGTCGTATTCAAAGTGAGCAAACTGTGTGAGCACAACTACAGAACGGTATAAAACGTCAAACTTGAACCAGCAAGTTGTCCGTAAACAGTGATGGATGTTTACAACTCACAGCTCACTCTCTGACTGTCTGACTGTTGCTTTATCTGTCGGACAACTTTTTAGCAATGTCACATTTCCAGATCTCAGCCATTAACTACTAAAGTAACGATCACTAAAAATTAGACATGGGAGGTTTGACTCTTTTTACTGAATCTGATTGATCTGTTTGTACAAGTCACTCACTAAAAACCAGACCATAGAGCATGCGTACCAGAGACTTCCACTGCCTGAGTCTGCTAACTCCCAGTTTAGCCCTCCACTAACTTGAATGGGCAAAATAATTAAATCATTCACCTCTTCTAGACTTTCCGAATCTTATCTGATTGAATGTGGCAAATTCTGTTTTTGCAGGGGTTTTTTATGCTCATTCATGGAAAGTTATTGACTGTTGCATGGAACATGGAACTGGATCTCAGAGCTCAGGGCAGGTAGCGCAAGCACTGAGTTGAAACAAAGCACTTCAGTAGTTGCTTTTCTCACAGGGCAATAGTTAATACAATAATTACCTTGATACAGTAATTACCACAAATACAGTTAATATAAGAGTGCATTAGCTAGGAGCAGACAGGAAAGGCAAGTCAGTGAACAAGTTAATTGAGAGGAATCGTCTCATTTCAGACGACTGATTCATGATTCTCAAATCAGTACCAAAATAACAATTAAAAAATTGAGATCCAAGTTGTAAAATTCCCATGAAGCAGCGTTTGCTCATTGCCGTCTTCGCTTTGCATTGACAAAGCTTGTGACTGCAAAACGTTTTGTAAATCAACTCAAAGCTGTCTCTAACTGTAACTGCACCACAACACTAAACAAACGCAACAAAACAATGATGGATCACCAACCTCAAGCAAGTCTCTGCAAGCTGATTCTCATGACAGACTGAGGTGACCTGAAATTAATGGTTGCCTGTGTGTTAGGCTTAAATGCTGCATGAATCATAGCTGCCTCTTCTTCCTTTTCTGTTTTTAATGATGCACTCTTGTGATTTATAACACATGTTGGTACTGTAAATAAAACTGTCACAGCTTTATATAGTTTCTTAAGTGGCTTCCAGTGTTTTATATAGTTTTTTAAAGATAGGAAGCTACATTTCCCAAATTCCCACTGCTTCAGAGGGAAAAAAAAAGGATGATAGGAAATCAATCTTAACATGTTTACTTTAGAAAACAGCAGAATGCAGTCCATAATGAGCCGAAACATGAAAACGTCCAGTTAGTCGTTCAGAATACAAGGACACATTCCCCGGTAATCAACTGAGATGCTTGTTGGTTTTGACTTAACATCCATGTGGGATTTGACATCAGCAAAACACTGACGTCTCGTAAAAGTATTTAATTCCTCCTTCCTTTCTGTTTCCCAGTGTCGTGAAGTTTGCAGTGAACTTTTGCCAGACACTGACTTTGCTCTCTCCTCCTTGTTCTTTGCCTTGTTGCTCTTTGTCAGCACGTCAGAATAATGAGGGCAAGAGAAACGCAGCATTTGGGCCGGAGCGGGGACAGCCAGCTCAGTACCCGCATGAATATTCAGTCCCGCATATGGCGCTGCGCATGAGGATCTGCATTCACTTAAAGGCACTAATTAGGACGCTCAATTTGAAGAGAAGTGGCTGCGGTTGCTGTCAAAGAGCCTCTCGAGCTTAGTTAGTAGTTTTTCTTTGCTCGAGAGGAGCAGGGAGGGTTACGGAGGGAGAAGGTGGGTCTCCTGTGGAAGTGGATTATTTAAGTGTGGACTGACCTGTAACAAAACACCGTGGAGCTTTTATTTGGGAGGGAGAGAGAATGTCATGTCACATCGTGTCACGGATCACTGAGTTAAAGCACCAACTCTTTTTAAAGGGTAATACTGATGTGTTTTTTTAAGTTAGTGTCAATGGTTCAGGTTCAGCTCTCCAGCACAGTTAAGGATACCAGGTTTTTTTTTTTTTTCTCCCCTGCTTCAGAAAAAGCTATTTTAACTCCAGATGAAAAACAACATCCACTGAGTGAGATAATCAATCACAGTAAACATGGCAAATCTCTCTGTTTATCCTGCTTTCATAAGCGCTTTCATTTCAGTCCAATTACAGAGTGAGGACAAAATAATTTTGGAGCATCAAACAATATAATGCAATCCAAACACAAAAAATACGCCAAATTACAGGCCGAGAATAGACTTGAATCAACACCTCTCAGATGAGAAAAATTGAATCAGCAGAAGCTTCACAGAGGTAGTTTATTTCTGGGGTTTTGTTGTATTTCCAGACGCTCCTGCTGTTTTTTTTTTATTCCACACCTTGTACTATTTGCTCAGGCTCTGTCAGTCACAGAGATCACCACGGGAAGTAATGGAAATTATTCTTATTCAAGGATAAATGATAAAAAGAAAAAATGATGTCTTGCAGGTTTTGTTGTTATTTTTGTCAGATTTGACGATTTTACAGCTCACACCAACAGTATCTTCCAAAATACTGAATGTAATGTGCTTCCTTTAAAATTTCTTCTTTATTGAATTAAGAAAAGTGCAGCAACTTCTTCTAACAGTGGTGGCAAGAGTGTCCAGATCCTTTATTTATTGTATGGTGCGTCTTATTGTTTTGCTGTGTAATGTTTTCACATTAATTAGAGTTCAACTTAATACTGAAAGTTTGCTGAATGAGTGCCTGTCTGTTCATGAGTTGTAAGAAATCATTTATCTTAAAGGAGCAGATGTTTATAACGGTTCAATTCAGCATTAAGTTGATGGATCTTGGGTTTGCAGGTTTGATGGGAAAACAATAGATGGACATAGAGACATAATGTTAAATAAGTGCAATGACCAGCAACAGCACACTGTCAAAATGAAAAAGTTGACAAAACTCAAAATTTGCAGGCAACTTGTTTCAATAGAGTTGTGAGTTTTGAGCCCAACTCAAACTCTCCAAAGTTTTGAAAAAGTTTTACCAATAAATAATGTTTCATTGAAATAATTTGCTTTTCTTCTTTAGATAAACTTTTAAATAAAGATAATAAAAAATAAATCTTTGAGTTCTAGAAACCTAAAAAAGATGATGTATTTCAAAAATTACTGAGTAAAGTCATTGAAGTGAAAGTGATTATTGGTTAATGATTTCATATTTTAACTGCAACCATTTATTTTTCAAACACCCAAATACTGAAAAACAAGGTTCAAAGCTCACTGTGAGTAATTTTTCATACACATTTTTCTGGTGGCATTTCTAAAACTCAAAGATTCAAGTTTATCTAAAGAGTTTACTTAAAAAATCTGTTGAAGGCGCCTTGAAATTATGAGTTTTCTCAACTTGCAAGTGCAGCTTTTTGTTTTCTCTCCCGCTTGTCAAAAATGGAATGAATCGCCTTCCTTGCTGCAACTCTGAGAGGACACAGAAACTCAAATACAGAAGGATTTTAAATCACGATATCATGATGCCATCATCAGCCCAACCCTAGTATCAGTCCTGCAGAATTGATCCACCCATCCCTATCAAAAAACATTATTACTAAGGAAACAAACATATAAGGAACAAAATATAGACATAAGAAACTATTGCAAAAGTATCTCTGCACACTGAGAAAAATGTAAATGAGATACAGAATGAAATAAATGTTGTATGTTTCTAAACAACACTGGTAGTCTGCTTTGGTGATGCATTCTCTTGTTTTACACAGTTGTTTGACCTCTTTGTCTGCTCAGAGTTCAGTTTGTCCCACAAGTACAATAAATGCTCTGATCGAAGATTGTAAATCGTTGACCACATCCTGACTCTGAGGTCGCCTCTTCAGCAGGAGCCAACCTGTCATGTCCAGCTCTCAGGATGAGTTAAGGTCTTGTCATGCTGTAAATATCTTGCAACCCACTAAATAGCTATTTGGTGGTTTGAGGCCATCTCCTTCCCTTGCGGACGCATCTCTTCCTGCTGATATATGGGTAGTATGTCCATGTCATCTTTCATCACAGTCATCACTTGGTGAGGACAGCAAAGACAACCAAGGAGTTTTCTGAGTTGTGCAAGAACTGTTCGAGTCCAAGACTGTGCTTTGGCCAAAAAGTTTCTCCTCCAGTTTTCCATTTTACAGCTTGGCAAGGAAGTCATGGCAACTTACAGTAATGCCTGTTTTCAATCTGTGTAATTAGTCTATAATATGGAATTAATTCTTCTGTTACCCTACCACATTACAAATAGATTGCGTTGACCTCTCTGCAGTGAAGATAGATGTAAACTCCTTGAAGCAGTCATCTGTGTTTCTGAAATGTTGCCAACGACTTGCTAAACAGTGTCTGTAGTGACATAATTAACAGACGGTCTGTGTAAAACAGCAGCCTTTACATGCTGGTTTTTAGCTCCCACCTTCAATATAGCCAGATGGCAATTTAGACTCAGACACATATTGTTAAAGAAAACAGATCGCATCATTTAGGGCTTTTCCACAGGGGGTTTCATTAATTTTCATCAAAAAACACCTATACAAGAAAAACACCCATACAAGAGCAGACTTTTTTGTCCTCACACGATACTGGGCAGCACATTGATCCCAAAGCTGGCCTGGCTCAACTCAGCATGTCAGCCCAGCATGGCAGGGTTTGCATTTCCATTACAACGGGACTACCCAATCAAAGGCGGCTCTTTTACCTGAGGAAGTGCTCAAGACTTGAGTTGAGCAGCTGTGAAGCTGTCAATAAAAAACGTTCATGTTGGTCTCTGGGATAAAACTTAAATTCTTCACAATAAAAGTCCAGTCTTGTTTCGTTATTTAAACGCTTTTATTATGAAGCAGCACAAACAGGAAATGTTTTCATTCAAGGGTTTCTTCAGCAGTAATTTAACATGACCCCGATACAGCTGAAAGCAAATATGAAACGGTAAAATGATGCAGATACCTGAAAGCTCAAACTGCGACACAGGAGAGAAACTAAACTTCTATACATAAAGATTCTGCTGCATAAAGAGATTTCATGAAATGTTTTTCTCTCTGTTCTCCTGCACACACATGAGCTCAGTGTCACAACACTCGCTTGTCCGAGGGGGAGAAAGGAGGGTCAGGCTCGCTTTGGCCCCACTCCAGAGCTGGTCCATCCTGGGCGCGGCTCGGCGCAGCTTGGCGCTTTGAAAGTGCGGCCAAAAGCACCGGTGGAAAAGGCCCATGGTGCTTAGTTCTGTCAGACCAGGGCCTTTCTGGAGTTTGCATGTTCTCCCTGTTCTTGCATAGGTTTCCTCTGGGTACACTGGTTTCCCCCACCATCAAAAAACCTGTAGGCCTATGCAAGGTCAATTCTCCAGCCAGTACCCCTGAGCAAGGCACTGGCTTAAAACTGCAGTTGGTCACGGACGCTGCACGGCAGCTGCCCACCACCCCTAAATACTAGGCTGGATTAAATGCAGAGGCTGAATCTCACTGTGCACTGAACTCTGTATGAATGTATATGTGACAATAAAATTGACCTTTTCCTTTTATTACTGCATATGCTGCAAGAAATGTTACAAGTCACCTCATGAAAAAGAAGCACCTTTAAAAAATGCACAGCTTAGGAAATGTCCCTGGTATAAAAAATGAAGAAGTAAATGGAGAGAAAATGCAAATGAGCTAATGCTTATGCATCAAAATTCCTGTATGTTTGAAAAAAAAGGAAAGAAAGAAAGAAAAAAGTAGGAAATAATGGCATCAGTAGTTACCTTCAGCTAGACTCAAGTGTTGGTTTGCAGTTCAGCTCCAAGTTTTCTGCTGTTACAGATATGACCAATTCATCTATTCGTACCCAAGAGGGGAGTTAACTGAACCAATACACTTGATTTGATTTTATTCTATAGCCCCTTTCAATGTTTGGAACATTCTCTCTCAGGAGACATGGACAGAACAGGTGTAGCCGGTAACAGATTGTCTGTGGCACCCACACATCAGTTGAACTTTTTCTGCAGAGATTTTACTTGTCTGAAACTTATGCCACTATCGATGGCTCTGCTCTGTTGGTTCCAATAATTTATACCAGTTTTATACCATTTTCTATGCTCTTTGGGCTACATGGGATTTTTCTGTTGCAGTTCTACACTTGCACAATGTAGCGTGACATATATCTGCTTCACAGACCAGCAGCCACTTGGCTTCTGCTGTCAAATCTGCAGTATACGTCTATGGTCACCCGAGTGCATTTTCATCCCCAGGTTACTAAAATACTTCCCTTTTTACAGTTCAATTTGTACATATTATTAATATTTTACCATTTGCTTTGTATACAGTGTGCATTAGTGTTCAGTTTGTATTTTTGATCATTTTGATAACCACATAGGTGTTTTAAATAGTGAGGTTAGCCAGTTAGCTAGCCTAGCTGGCTGTTAATATGACGAAAACCACAGTGAAGTTTATGCACAGGGCGGCCAGCACAACACAAGGCCTTTTTACACAGAAATCCTGGGGGGCTTGCATTTGTTCTGTCTTTACGTTTTTTTACTAACCAAACAGTACCAGTGTATGTGTCTCCCTAGCGCACACAGCTCTGTGTCAGCGCTGTAAAAAATGTCTGCTCATCTCCCTCCCTCTCCAAAGCTCAAAACAGCTGAGAAATATGTGGAATATTTTCATAATTTAATTATTATTATAATTATTTAAAAAGCAAACAGTAAGCTATTAACAATATGTACAAATCAAACTGTAAAAAGTAAAGTATTTTAATAACTTATGAATGGATGAAAAAGCGCTCTGGTGACCATAGATGTATACTGCAGGTTTGACACGAGAAGCTTAAGTCCGAGAAGTGGTCTGTAAAGTGGATATACTACACACTACACTGTGCAAGAAAATGTCTGTGTGTTTCTAAGGTATATCCTGGGCGATAACATGTTTCAGGCATTTTGTTGATGGTTGCTCTGTGGGGGCTAAAAAAATGTCTTTGACGAGGATGTAATGCCAGTTGGGTCTATTGAAATGGGCCGTCTTACCACAAAAAAACATTTGGAGAAAAGAGCTCACCAAATGAAGCTAACAACTCTGTCAAACAGAACTGAGCCCCTGTGCTCCAGTGAGTCTCACCATGGACTGTTTGTTTTTGACATTTTCTGTTGTGGACAACCGCACAGGGGAACCTGTGAATGACTGTGACAGGGGGAAGAAACGACCAGTGTGCCAAAAGAAATATTGGTGGTCATTGACATGGGCCAGAGTACGTCCAGAAACTGCACAGAGACGCCGAACTTTAACATGAAACACAAGCTGGCAGTCGAGACTTAACCAGACAGTGCTAACAAGCAGAAACATGTCTGCATGCTGAAGTAAATTTCACTGTAGACTGTTTATTTTTGTTTGAGTCTGTTGTAGACAGCGGCAAAGAGAAATTTCTGAATGTGTGTGACGACCAAGAGGTGGCGGCTTCAAATGTGTCCTTGAAGATAAACAGTAAAGCAAACAGAAACCAGAGAGAAGTACTGTGTAAGTTTTTGTGTAATCTTACTTGTTTATACAGACAGGGATATAATAATATGGAAATTTATTGTACTTAGATGGTTGCTAAAAATAGCTAAAGTAGCTGCCTGCTAACTACAGCAAGCTAGCAAGGCTAAAACATCCATAAAGTTTAATCTGACTTATACCAAAATTGTGTATCATAATTGTGCTTTCAACCTTTTTTCAGTATGTAGCCTACATACATTAGTCAACAGTTAGGTTAGCTGTTTGTTGCCAGTTAGCTGGTTTGTGCTATGAGTTCTTTCTCTGACATAACACTGCACAGAACACACTTTAGAAGCTAACTGCTTTAGCAATAAACAAAAACTGTGTATCTAACCATATTTTGATTTTTTTAGTTATTTTGAGATTAGTTCCACAGAGATTATTTTTGTTCTGTCCCGCTGTGCCAAAATAGCTATCATAGGATCTGGATGAATGACCATTTTGAAAATATTTGACAGTGTTTTAAAGATTCAACAGTCAGAATGAGTAAACTAGAGAGGCAGGTGAGAGTCTGGACATTTCACAGGCTTTTTTGCAAAACAGAAACTACTCTTTCTTTAAGCATAAAGTCTAAATGCCTACTTGCAACATTTTGGTCATACAGACATAAACAGAGAAGTTGTTTAAGATACGGGAATGATTTGACTTTCCTTTTTTTTTTTTTTTTTTTGGTGGTTGTTTTGATAATCTCCAGTGTATTTGTCTTAGACCTACATTGTTCTGCTGTGAATCCTTCATCATTGAGGAGCATTAAGCCATAATCTTTTCAGAGCCACCTTTCAGGTGTACAGGAGGTGGGTGTTTAGGTTTTTGTAGGAGGATTCCTATAATTAAGGAAACAGCTCTCCGGAGCTCTGGAAAAACCTAATCCTAATGTCAGTATCATACATTGTTGGTTTATCAGCGAGCTCTCATACATCTTGTAAATCGCTGTGTAAACTCAGCCAGTGGTGGGGCAGCTGTGCTCCGGCAGCAGAGAACCTTCTGCAGAAACAAACCAGAGTTTAAACAATACCGTGAATCCAAATACAAACTTAATAATCCAGGTAAACAAAGGTATGACTGTGCTGCTTACAGGAACGAGGGGCCCCGCTGAGAAACGCTAAACCATTTAATTGAGGCATTTGATTTAGGCTGATGATCAACACGTCCATATGGGGCTTAATGGATTCACTTATAATCAAGCGAGCTTACGACTGAAAACAAAGAGCCTCTCAGTTGGAAAGCCTTCACTGTGCTTATGTAATGTGAGTGCTGTTGATACAGAAACCTTCTCAGTGATTGGATACTAATGATATCTGAGCCTTGGGCTTAATCCAGTATGACTAGTCCTGCATGTTGAGCCTGGATCATGATGAAGTGGCTGCTTACACACATACACACACACACACACACAGGCCTAGCTGCTTATTACACTGATCTTGGACTTACTGTATAAATCTAGTTTACCTTTTACAAAACCTACTTGTAGACTTGAATTTAGACTCCCTTTGTTTTTCTTATGTAACTGTAATCTTAATTTTTGACTACTTTCTCATCCCAAAACAATTCTGCAACAAATTTGAAAGGATTAATCCAGAGAATTCACATGAATTCAACCAATCCCAACAGTTTTGTTTGAATCCTTTGATCCCCAAAAGTGGTCAAATTTGATTAATGTTTACAGATTTGATTAATCACAGTCCTGCATGCAGCAATGCAATTTTTAAGTCATTAAACCTCAACTTCATTAGAGCTGCAACAATCGGTTATTTCATTATCATCTGACATTTACTCTCTTGATTAAATGATGGTCCTCTCTGTCTAACAGATACATTCAATTATAGTGATAAAGACCAGGGAAAAGCTGCAAATCCTGGCATTACTTGATCGTTCAGATTATTTAAAGTGGGGTTATATGAGGTACTTATAAATAGTCAGTGTATTATATTAAATGGCAGTCAACATGCCCCTAGTTTGGAGAAGTAGTGACAAAAGCTAAGCAATGTACTGTTGTAAGCCAAAATATAAGCCAAATATCGCTCCCTTTTGCTCAACCAGACTCTTTTGGCAAAAAAGGTCATTTTACCTCACAGAATATAGCAGTAGTGTGGCTGGATGGATGGATGGATGGATGGATGGATGGATGGATGGATGGATGGATGGATACAGGTATAGGAGACATGTATTTGATTTCTGTTTAATGTGTAATAATTCCTCCAAGGTGGGCAGATTGGATAGGCTGAATGCCATAGTAGATTTAAGGTAATGCCATCAAACGCAGGTGCTGGCAGTTGGGAGGAAGCAAACAGTTTTTCACTGTGCTCAGTCAACATCATAATGGCTGTATTTTTGTTTATTTTTAAGTTGATTTAAGTGCTTGATTATTGAGTGTGGGACAAAAAATAAACACAGTGTGATGATGATAGGGAACGGGTGAGACTGGACATCAGTTTTCTGACTACATATCTAAAAAACTGTATCCCAATCAGCAGCCAGTAGCAGCTAAAGTAAAGGATTTAGTCACTACAGCAGGAGTTGCTGATCTTCTCCTTCTACTTCGATTGGCTAGTTTGTTTGAGTTATTGTGAGACTTTGGTGAATCTGAACCTTTTAAAACATTTAATTGATCAAGGCAGCAGTAGACCAGCAGCTTCTGTCTTTTGCAAAGTAAAATGAATGCCAGTGGAGTCTTTGCTGCTGACCCCGTCCACAGCAGTACATTGCCTCGCTTCTAACACCAGTACTTCTGCTGCTTCTCCACACTGGGGCTGTGCAGACCCCCATCTACTGAAGGTAATACACTGAATGTTGATAACCCCACTTCAAATAATCCAAACTACCCCTTTAAATCAATGATCAAAATAGTTTGCTGATTAATTTTCTTTGAATCAACTGGTCATGATTCAAACTTCCTGATTTTTCAGACAGAATCTCCTCCACCATCCAATACACATGTATCTATAAGAACTTCCATGTAAAAAATATCCCTTTTTTTCTTTATGTTTTAAAGTTTTTGGGGAGTTTTCCTGGTTCCTGCTTGTCTGGGTTCTGTCACTGATGTCTGAGCATGTTAAGCTTATTTACACACTGTGGTATTAGGCTATACAAAATAAACTGAACTTGACTCCCACACTGAAAGGTTTTATAAAATGCTTATTTTACCAGGTGGATTTATGTATTCCATGATACGCTAGAAATCCTTTCCCTACTCAACGCTGCAAAAGCACCAGCTGCACTTGTGCCGTAACTCAACCCATCTCCTCACAGACAAGACTTTATAAGGCAGTGTTATCCTAAAAGTGAAATGTTTGGACCTAAAAGAGCCTCGCAGAAATCTGTTTATCGGTGGAGTGCCGCACTGACACTGTTTACTGAAAACCACAGCAGCACTGAGCAGCTTATGGAAAACAAATCCCTCTGAAGGTTAATAACCAACAATGTGTTTAACTGCAGAGGGAACCAGGATAGAAGATGTTCTGAATATTTCCAGTCCTGCTTTGGCTTTTCCTCTCTCCAAACACTCTCAGTCTAATTGTATTTCTTTTATTCCTTTGCCAAATCCCTGTATCAGTTTTTCTTTCTCCTCCTCTTCCTCCTCCTCCGTCTTTGGATACCCTTCTCTCCCGCAGCGAGCCTCATCTCCTCGGAGGCGGGGCCGTGCCTCTGGTAAAGCCGGTTCGAGTTGGCGTTGTTGACAGAATCAGGATGTCTCCTCCCAGAGGGATGCGGGAGTGTCAGGCTGGGACAGAGACTAAGGAGGGCAGGAGGTCCTGCATTAACAACCTCCTACATACACACATATTTGTCCCATATGCTCATCACTATTCATCACTAGTCATCTGCATGTCCTCGTAAGTTGACAGGAGGTGGAGAGGCACAGGAAGGGAGAGAGAAAGAGAAATGAGGTGAACAGAGGGAACAAAGAGGGATTTAAAAAACAGCTATCCTTCAAGTTATAAAGTCACAGGGATTTCGATGGATTTCAGTGGCTTCTTTTTTCTGTGATTAATTTATGTTTTGATTGAACCAGCATGTCAAGGCATGACATAATAAATGTTAAATGCTGCTCAAAGTTGCAAAAATGCTTCTTTAAAGTGCCAGTGTGAAGGATTTAGTGGTGTCTAATTGTGAGCTTGTAGGAGAACCTACTGTGGTCACATTCTTCACTCAAGTAGAAGAACAGATAATTGTGTTTTTTTTTAAAAAAGACTGTAAAAGTCAAAGTACCGATTCAACTTATTTACTCAAGAAAAGGTGAGAAAGTTCAGGCTCTGAAACTTACTCACAGATAATGAGATACAAATAATGTTGCTATCTTAACGCCACTCACCTGCAGAGTGTTGACACATGTTTACACTACACAAATTTAGCAATTCCATCACATTCGCTTCCTGGCTTGACACGTACACATTTCTTCTCTTGTATCTCTGTGTGTGTGGTGCATCTGATGTGTGGCACGCTCTGAAATTACACAGTGCTACACAATGCTGTCAACAGGCAGACTTTAAGTACCAGTCAGTCTCAAAGGTAGCAGAGAGGGAGAGAGAGGTGGCCAAAGAGCTGTCATCTTTTTTCATCACACTTGAGTTTGCAGGAAACTGTTTGCAGAAGTGTTGATTCAACTGAATGTTTATTTTGGGAGCTGTATTTTGTGACACTGTTGAGTTGTATTACACTATACTGAGAAGTGTTTCTAATATGTTGCCCGCACTCATCGATTTAAATGGGATGGGCAAAACATTAACTAGCTACAGAGGTGGCAAAGGTAGTCAATTCACACTGAATCATCGAGGGATCATCTTTAATATATGTTACTGTCCTGTCCATTTAGCTTTAGTCTTGACAAAAAACTAATGCATGAAAACTAAAGTAAGAGGCCTGTTTTGAAAATATAAGGAGAAGAAGGTAATAATAATAAGAAGAATAAGAATAAGAATAATAAGAAAGTACAGATTTTTGTGTTAAAATGTGGGGGGGGGGGTGGGTTGGTGAAAGTAAAAAGTTATCAGAAAAACAAATACTCAAGTACAAGTACCTAAAAACTGTCTCTGTTACTAAAAACAGTAACAAAGTATTTGTGCTTCACTACTTCCCACCTTTTGCTAGGAGTATCTAACAAACTGGTAAGTGAGTCTATGTGTGTATTATATAATAAAATATAGAAAATTAGCCAAAAAGGACAAAATTAAATTGATTGTTTACTTCTTAACTTGCATTAAGGATTGTATGATTGAACAAATGACACCTAATGACAACAGTCATAAACATTCATAAAGGTACCTTCATGTTTATGATCTTATTGCACATCCCTTCAAATAAAGTGTTACCCAGATGACTGCCTATTTATAGTGTCAAATTTAAATACATGTTTCATGAAGCAGAAGCTTTTAAATCAACAGGGGGTGGGCGACCCTTTGGGAGTCCTCAGAGTTACTTCAGCAGGGACACCAAATTATTGTTTAAAAGGTTGTTTTTTGTTTTGTTTTTCTCAAGCATTAAAATATGTCTGAAAATACACACTGAGATGAATCCAGCACATTATTAGCACAAATAAATCCCCCTATTTGTAAAGAAATCCCTAAACATTTATACAACACTGACAAAGGCTCAGAGAGCACATGCAATAGTGCAGAGTGTGAGGCTAACACCCCTAACATTACTCAGCAGCTACGGGTAAACACAAACTAGAGAAGACTCCAAAATATTCACTGCTAAATGTGTAGTAAGGCTCCCTGCTGTGACTCTCTATCAGCTCAGGGGTCCATGGCCTGAAAAACATCAAAGGCTCCTGATTTAATAAAGCAAAAATTGTTAATTTACTGCAGTGACTTTAGGAAGCCAAGTAATGGTGGTAGTGTGGACACTAGACTGCTGGTTATGTATTGATCTATCACTGTGTTCCCACATAAAAGTGAAGATCCTCCCATAAAAACAGCAGTCAGTCAATCCTCTGATCCTCTGTGTCATCGGGAGACATTTTCTGGCGCTTCATCATCGACAGAGAATTATAAACTGGACCTACAACCGCTGTGCCATTATGTTTTCTGTCAATATGAACACACTTCCTGCCTCTATGAAGAATCAGCTCAAACAAGCTTCCCACGCATCCTTGAAGTCTGTGTATTATTGATTATCAATGCTCCAAGAAAACTCTCCTTTAGCTGAGGACCCAGTTGTTTGGCTCCCGGTTTTGTAAGACAATCATTCACGGTCAAAAATATTGATCCAATTACCCTGATTCACTTTAATGGAGAGGGGAGAGCCAAAACAAAAATTAGAACCCAGCCACTGCAAACCCAGAGGAAATGTGGCTCATATGTTTATCTCAGATCCAATCAGTGGCCGAGCTGCCTCAAACTGCACAAAGACCTGCGCTCTGTTCTCCTGCCCTCAGCACTTTAAAGCATTTCAGCTAAAAAGTAAGCAACTTCCAAGAACCACATGGTACGGGCAGAAAATGGAAACAGGCCTTCATGTTGGTTCAGCGGCACAGTTTTGTGTTTGGGTTGAAACAGGGACAACTGTTGATTCCTTTATATGCAGATAAATGTGTTTTGCTTGCAAAAACCGAGCAGAGGAAGAAATTACCGGCACATAATAAGCGGGTTGGTGATATAGCGATGCACAAAACATAATGAAACACTGTCCCGAGATAACCCACCCCTCCCTCCCACTAATGCCCTTCTCTTTTCCTTCAGCATTCATTCGATCTGCTCCCATCCTCCCTCTGCTCACTGCCCCTTTCATTCCTCTCTAACCTGCATCAGCTGATATGCACAAGTATGTCTGTGCACATGTCCTGCATGTATACATCTGAATGTCCTGTTATTATTATTAGGCTATTATTAGCCTTTATTAGGTGGGGTACATTATTTAATTTAATTTAATTTTATAAGCACACAAGACATGATTTAAATAAAACAAACAGCACTGATTATGCAGGAGAGGTAAGAAACTAGAAGGGGATTGTAGTCATACTTTACTAAGATCATGATGGATATGGTGACTTGGTTGATTTCAATGTTATTGACACGGTTTAACGTCTTTCTTTGGATAACTTTTGTTTTTATAGAAATTATTAATTAATTATTTTGACATTTAGGGAAAGTTTGTTCATTCTGACCAACTTTTCAGTACATGATATCAAAGTTTTCTAATGATATGACAATATTAGGATCATCAGCGAACAGATGAGAAATAGAAGAGGCACAAGTATAGATCCTTGAGGCTTTGTTTGAGACGAAACCATTTATAGATACATATTGATCTCTATTCCTAAGGTAATCACTAAGCCAACTGATAACAACATCTTGAAAGGCATAACAGTGAAGTTTAGATATGAGAATTTTTATGGTCTACTGTATAAAATGCCTTCAATAAATCCAAGAACATGAGAATAAGAATATGCAAACTTATTATTGCCTAAGGCTGCTGAGTTTGTATCAATGTATGTCGAGTGATTTTGTTGAAATCATATTGACGTCTATACAGGATGTTTTGAGCATTTATGTGTTTTAACCCTCTTGCATAGACTAGCTTTTCCAAAACTTTGGAGAAGCAAGGTAGAATAGAAATTGATCTGTAATTAGTTAAAAGCCAATGATCCTCTTCCTTAAATAATGGTGACTTTCAGGTCTTTTGGAACAATATAATAATAATGTGATTTAATGGAAGAAATAGGAATTCCTACCACCATCTAATCAAGTCTAATACAGGTCTCGTAGTTCTTGTCTAATATGGTACAAAGTACAGCTTGTAATGTCTTATTAGTGTACCATTAGCTCTATGGTGTCTAATAAGGGTATAGGTGCATTTGTTTACTGACTAATAAAGAACATTGTTTCTAGTTTTTGTCTAATTTAATTCAAAGTACAGCTTGTTATGTCTTATTAGTGTACCGTAAAATAAAGTGGGTTCAAAATTACATTAATCATTTGCATCTGCAAAGTATTAAGAGATTAATAATCCAACCAAAGTGCACAAAACTGGCACAGCGAAGACAATCAGGCAAAACCTGTTTAGGACTGGTTAAATATAGACCGCACACTTGTGGTTTTGCTTGGTGTGACTGGCCCCACACAGGAGGAAGCATCTTTCACACGTTGTCACTTTTTTCCTCACCTGTGGGCTCATTGCTGCCAGGGATGATGGAAGCTAATGAAGTGTCGCAGTGCTGCGCTACTGGAGACGAAGCTGAGAAGCTGTGGGAGTTCTGGGGAGAAAAAAAAAACAGGTGAACAAGAAGAAAAAAGTGAAGTGTAACAGGAAACGTGGGAGGGAGAAAGTTTGACAGAGACAGAGCCTCCTCTCTGCCCCCCTGCTGCAGACGAGCCACCAAACCTCAAGAGGAAGACAAGCGTCAAGTCCACAGCCCTCAACTTCAAGTTGAGTCACAAGTTCGGCATCTTTGCAGAGTTCTTTGCTTTGCATCCACACAACTGATGTCAATTATTCAACACAATGAGCAGAAGAAGGCAGGGCACCTGAAAAACAAACTCTTGACGAGAACACAAATGCACAATTTACTTATTAAAGAAATACGAATATTTACAGCTTCTGAAACACAGTGGTTTGCATGTGACGTGACAGTATGCAGAAGTCACTGCAGTTACTTGCAGTTAGTTGCAGTTGATTCCACTGGACACGGTGGGTCTGTGCCAGGGTTTCCATCAGCCCTCCACACAGATTCATGCTCCACCAGCAGTGTTTCACAAGTGGAGAATTTTACCTGCCTGATTATGTTGACTTACTAAGATTTTATTGATTTGATCATCATTGTGCATTGCATCACCCAACCTCACTGCAGACATAACGGCAAACATCAACATTGCTGCATGTGAACATGTCTCTCCAATAAAGTAGAAATATCTGACCTGTACACATACAACTAGAATATCCTTTTTGGCCTCGTTACTTTCAATTCGCCAACAAATCCCACCTTTAAGTAACTTCACGACCAGTATCCAGGATTTTGTATGACTTCTTTGCATTGTGTATTTCTCTGGTGTCGAAATCAGCTACATATGTCAGGAAAACAGATTTCTGTCAGTGTCCATGGGCCACTTGTTTCTTTTGGTAAGTTGTAAGGATCACTGTCAAGTACAATTTTAGTAGATGATCGATTGTTTGACTCCAAGTTTTGCAGTTTCCGCTACAGCCATGTTGCAGGATGTTTGAAGTCAGTCCAAACCATCTATCAAACTTTAGAACATTACATTTTAAATTTGCATTACTTCTTTTGAAACTTGACTCAAAAAGTTAAAAACATCTCTATCACATTAATCAGTATCTACACTTTCTGCTCTCTTGTCGTCTGGAACAACTTCTGAGACACATAAAGGCCAATCGTGCTTTTTTGCTGCTAGCTTAGCCAGCTAGTCGTTAACTTTGTGCTGGGCAGGTACTGTAGCATAAAGTAGGTTTATCAGACTTTTCTGCTGAAAGCAGCTGCTGCTGGAAACAATGCTGATAAGAGTGCTGAGACCAAACCAATAAATGTCCTGTAAAATCAAACAATGAGCTAAAACAAGCTGAAAAGAGCCATTGATGTGCAGAGATGATGTGATAGGCCTAATTCGCAGTGGGTTTTTTGTCCCCCTTTTTATTGCACATTACTTGAAGTCACTTGATCAGTGTCTATAAAAACAGACAAGTAGCAGATCATAGGATCTTTAGCAGCATGACTACCAACTTTCACACACTTCAGGCCTCTCATGACTCATACTGATGTAGAATATAAGCTGGATCCTTGGCTCATTTGAAAAGTTTCTGAGAATAAATAAGATATTAGCAGCAGCATTGTGGAAGTGAACCTCAAGGCCAAACAAGTCTAAAAAAACATGGAGGAAATTGGTATAAAGGCAACAGAAATATGAAATAATCTGTTTTTAAAGGAGTCATGATCCAGAAAATATAATAGAAATACGTTGGATTTTACAGAGAAAATTAAACCTGTATTTGAAAGGATCACTATGAGAAACTTTCATTGAAATACAGACAGTGGTTGTTAAAATAAAAGTGTTGGGCTGACAGATGGACCTGCTGTTTGTGGTGTGGTCAAGTCAAATTTATTTATACGGCCCAATACCACAAATCACAATTTTGTGGGTTTTACAATGTAATTATTTCACTTTTAGTTTGGTTGTTGGAGTATCCTGTGTAACCATTGTATAAGAGTTTCAGAGTTTGGACTCTATTAAAATTAATCATCAGGGTTAATCTGTGGTTACACCTACTCACATCTGCCCAGATGTGACTAATTGCCCCTCAGTTGCTGTGTTGTTGGCAGAGAACTGGAGGCTGACTGTGGGTGATGCTCAGGTTGGTTCAGTGGATATTTTCAGTGTTTTCATGAGTACATTTCAGGTCAGTTATTAGACTGAGATGAAGTGCAGTTGAAAGTTTCAAGATCTAATAACCTTCTGCCAGTCAAACAAAAAAATCTGACTCATGCCGAGGTCTAGACTCCTGTTTGAAGGCACCATCATAACACTGAAACTGAAAATATGGTTCCATCTTGATTTATCTTACCAAATTGTAAGATACAATAAAAATACTTAGAGACAGAATGATATAGGCATTCATATCAAATATAGGCTACAATACTTTTGCATACTAGAGTACTATTGCATACTACTTCAACACTAAAGAAAATCTAGAGATGGTATTAGAGAAATTCTATTGAGATATTTCACTCACAGCCACAAACATCAACCTCATTGCACCACCACATGAAAACTCAGGAGATAGGACACATCGACTGGGAAGCATGAATGTCAGTATAAAATCTTGTGCCAATCCATCCAATAGATGTCGAGATGTTACACTGGATAAGTAAGAACTTTGACCTCCTGGTGGCAGATCACTGAAGTCAATGGGATTTTGAGAGTTTTCCTCAGGTGTATCTGATCTGGTTCGACTGAAGTAAAACCAATAAAGATGGGGAACCTTGGCTCCCTCTGCCTTCAACCTTTGTGCCTCAGCAGCAGCGGTTGTTGTTTTTAACCGACTTGAATTTACATTTCTGTTTTTGTTGTTTCTTTGCTTTTGATGGATCCAGTAATCCTGTTTTTTTGCAGCTTTAGTTCTAATGTTAGTTTAGGTTAGAGGGAAGAATCCAGATCCTACAACCGTAAGTAGGTTGGTCTGGGCGGCTTCCCTTCCTTTTGCTAATTTTTTTCTGTTTTGTTGTTTGGGTCAGTTTATGGTCACATTTATTGCTTATATAATGAACCAGATGTTTGTTTTCTGCAGCTACCATGCTTTTTTGTTATGTTGGACCTCTTTTGGTAAATAGACATAACAGTGACCAACTGACACTGACATCCATAGAGGCATGCCACTCAAACATGAAGAAAATAATAAGACTTCCATGTTTATGCTGCAAATACTACTTTTGAAATCTCTTGCAGTATGTTGAAAAGACGTTCCCCGAGGAGCCAGAATTGAAAACTATGACATCTTTTGATGACATCCTCTGAATGCTCTGAAAGTTGACATCCACAGGATGGTTAGCCCTAATTTAGCACATAAAACTCTCTCATACTCTCTATGTTGTTAATAAATTAGACACATTATTTGTTGGTTATATTTCATTATGTTGGTTTCCTGCACCTGTCTTGCAAGTACACAGATGTTCAAAAACCTCTTAGGCAGACTTGAAAACACTGAACAGCATGTCATCGTCCAAGATAAGTCGTCCAGATATTAAACCTGATTCGCACGTCTTGCAGACATGCAGACATATGGCTCTGGACCGACTGAAACAATATAGATACGATCTGCATAAGTCTCATGATTGTTGGGATGGTCGGTTCAAAGTCCATTGTGTGAGATTTACAGGGATTTATTGGCAGAATATGGAAGAAATTTAATATTAATAAGAAGGTTTTCATGAGTGTATAATCACCTCAAAATAAGAACTATTTTGTTTTTGTTACCTAAGACTGAGCTGCTACATCTTCCACAGAGACTGCCACTTTGCACCACCACAGTAGCCCAGAACCGTAGCTTCTCCTTGGATCAGAGGGGAGAGACGAGGTGCTTGCAGTCTGCAAGCTCACTGCTAGATGCTACCAAATCCTACACACTGGTCCTTTAAAGTTCACAAACATTAACCAAGAAAATGACCAAGCAATAACACCACAAAACTGCAAAAAAGACTGGATATATTTTTGGATAACTGCTAATTCAGTTGAGATTATAATAAAAAAAAAAAAAAGAAAGATTAAAAAATGCACATCTCAATCAGTGGTTAAGTCTCTGGCTTCTAGTTTTGATTCCATTTGATTACTGAGGGAGCGATTAAAGAGAGCAGTTTTCAGTCCAATCAATCATTGATCAATTCCCTGCACATGTGGGAGTCTTGCGGGATGTCTTACTGGAAAGCAGCAGCACTGGTATGTAACCAGCGAAATTATGAATCCCACCTCTTTCCCCCGTAGTTATTATAACAAATTGCTGCATTTATGGGATTGAAATACATCAACACATTTCACTAAACATCTCCCTCATGCGCTGTTCCTCTGCCGCACTCCCTCATTCCCCACGTCAATCACACCGCTCTGTGTTCCTTCACTCCACCGACCATCATCACCACCATCATCATCATCATCACCACCATCATCACTCCCCTGTTTTATTCCCTCCATCCCGCCGCCTGCACACGGCAGCCTTTCTAAGCTAAAATCAATATGATATGGAGTGTGGCCACTTGCCTCTCAGCTGCTGTCAATCGAAGTGATTGTCACACACACAGAAATGAAGACAGCCTCTGTTATGTTTGATTTAGCCTCACAATGCCTGCGCAGGATCTCTCCTCTGTCTTTCAGGCAGGCAGGCAGTGTATCTGCATAGTTATCCTGTGCAAAAGCATGACGTTTCTGATGTTTTTACACCTGTAAAAAGCAAATGTAATTCATTTCCATTGCAAAAACAAATAAGCTATTATACAGAATGTATTAGATGCTATATACAGCATTGATTCACTAGAATAATGTTTCTGAATAAATATGAGGTGAGAACAGGCCTCTCTGTCTCAATCATATTTTATTTTTTAAGACACAATCTGTGCTACAAATAGAAACAATGTGATGTTGCCAATACCTAAAAAAAAAGAGCTCAGGGGCATGCTGTGGACGATGATGGGGCTGATTTGATATTCAGCGTTGGACGCTGTGAACCGATAATGTTGATACCATTTCCATCCTCGTACCTCCATATAGAATATCTCAATCACTCGGTTTGTGGGCGAGCAGCAACATGTTTACTATCGCCCCCACAATGAGCTGTGCAATAATAAGAAACTTGAGTAAAGACTAAAAAACTGAAGTAAAAGGAAGTCAGAGTGAAGACTGGCAATCTGGCAGTTGTGGCAAATGCCAGACAAGCTTGCCCACAAAGTGAGCTGCACGGCCACCACCGCAGTCCACTTCATATTGGAACAGCCCATTTGATTGGGGATTACAAGGTCTTCAGATCAGATCAGATAGACTGGTTCCTGTAGGGACAGGTCAGGACTAGTAGTCCTCGCCGGTCCCTGTTTTCCAATTGGAGTTGGTCCGGGCTGGGGGATTGGGTGGGAAGAAGAGGTTACCAAGTTCACCATTAATTCACCATTAGTTCACCATCACCTCACCTCAATCACCACAATTTTATTACAAGGTCTTAAAATGATCAATCTGTTTTGTACGGCCGGTGTAGGAAGTGGTACTGACCGTCGTCACCTCCCTCCACCCCTTTCAAGTGGATCTGTCCATCAATGTCAGGGGTCGAGTGGGAAATAATCAAATGAAATCAAGACAAACAAGAGTGCAGAAGGTGGATGAAAGGGTCAGAGAAAAAAATAAAAATAAAATCTAGAGGCTGCTGCTAAAGGATATAAGATAAACTAAACACATAGAGGGGAGACCAGGGATCGTTGTAAAGCTTTGGTTTGGTTTGACCAGTGAGAAAAGTAGAGGTACAATTGCTTGACTTGTATAACCCAAAGTAAGAGTTTCTTTTGTTTAATTTGATGATTTGCATTAATGCTTCCATCAAGCCCTCATGCTAAAATAATTTGCTAGGCAATGGCTGGTTATGGTGGGGACACTTCATATGCACAGGTTGAACTTTAAGGTTGGGGGTTTGTGGAAAAAAAAAAAAAAAAGGAAATGTGATATGTACTGTAGAGGTTTCTTTTACACGAAAATTAATAAGGACACTGGCAGGAACATTTTCATATCCTGACTAGTACAGCTGATGACTGATGACAAATTGTAAGAATTACCACAAAATCTGAACTCACAAAAACCACAAAACTTGGCAGTACACCAGATACAGATCCCAGCTGTTAGCATTTCTCCACAGATGAGCCTGCAGGCGCATCGATAGCAGCAAAACAACTGACCCCTCATTTTTCTCTTTCTCTCTCACACACATGCACACACAAAATTATTAATCCTTCTTAACAGGATATCAGCCTACGTATCGGGGTCTCTACTGTATTTTTTTTTTTAGCCTCGTGTTTTCAGCTGAACTGTGTAGAAAAAAAGAATAGAGTCCACAGTTCCAGGACTTACACTGGTTAGATGGGCTCTGAGCACCGATCAGCTGAGACGAGAGCGCACCGGATGCACTGGTTGCTGTGTGCACCACCGCAGCAGTGAGCGTGTGTGTGTTTGAGAGACAGATGGAGAGACAGATATAGACAAAGATGTTGGAAGATGGACTATTGCATGCAATGTTTTTGTAAGTTAATGATAACTTACTCAGACCGCTTTGTTTCAGTTATAACAGTTAATTATAATGATGACACATGGAAGAAATTTCTGCATGGAATGCTTTGCAAATTTAGGGCGATAAGAAGTGTGGGTCAAGTGTGTAAATTGTGCCCTAAAATTGCATTTTAGCTATCATATGTTCCACAAATTTAACTCTGGTGTAAAAGTGCTGCTTCTGTTGAACAGGCGGCATTTCGATTACCTACAAAAATGAACAGTATGACATCACTACCCTGCTGTGTGGCTCACGTTTGCTTCCATTTGATTTTAACAAAAACTGAGGCACGTTTCTGAGACTTAAATGTAATTGTAGACATTTAAGTGTCGCATAATGATGGTGATTACATTAGAGGCACAAACTGGAGCTTCATTTGCCCCATGTACCGATCTCCTCGTGTTGTGTGATGTCTCGCCGTTTGTTGTTGTGGAGACATCTTTCCATTTACTCTTTCTTAGACCCATGATAGTTGCTACCACAAGTCTGCCTGCTATTTTTGCCTGTAAACTGATGATCTCAAACACACATTTAATACAAAACCCCTGGATGTATAATCAAGTTTTCATGCAATCATCGCCTGACAAGCCGACAAAAACACAGAGTGGATGTTTGGCCTCGCAGACGAGCTGAAAGGGTCTTCACAAATGTGTTTCTGATTGCAGGAGACAAGTACGTGTTTTTCTACATAATTATGATGATCGTGCTCAAAAGGAACCTTTGCATGTGATGCTGCTGTTTAATAACACTTTGTACTGCCGTCAGTGTTTGAGTTTAATGCTCTCAACTTCCTACGGGAGGAGAAACAATCAAGTGATACAATGAGTATGTAGTAGTATTTTGTTTTTTTAACACTGACTGTTACTGTCACTGGTTTGTATCTCTTTGTACATCTAAATATGGCAGAATCATGATACTGACTACAGGCCTGGCTACCAAAGACACCCTTAAATAAGAAGACATGGATATGATTTGATTTTAAAGCTTAAGTCTTGAATTTTCTTATTGTAAACCAATCATATGAAAAGACCAAACCCAACCATGATTGATTTTGTCTTGTAGCCAAAACTATAGTTAGAGTTGGAGAGCAGTGTGCCAATATTTATGAGGTGAATGCATCATCAATAGACTATATATTCCCAATCTATCCATCACTATATGTCAGAATAAACTGGTGGGTCAGGGTGCACACCGCGGTGTGCTCTGCAGGCATGACTCATGTGTTTCAAACTGAAACTGCTCCCTTTTTTTGGCCAGGATCGATCTTCAAAAACAAGATGTAGTATCGATATTTTGTGATCAATCCGCCCGCCCCTTGTCCGTGGGAGACACACCAGGCTAACTTCAATGTAAACCCAACTACAACAAGTGACATAGTATAAAGAGTGAGAAAGTCAGTCCATGAAGACGGCAGGGTTAAATTTTAAGTTACATAATGTCACATGTGTGATATGACTAACACATTATTTTAACCCAAACATGATATTCTCCTCAACTTAACCAAGTAATTTTGTTGCCTAAACCTAACCAAACTGCCACTGTTTCATAACGTTAACCACGTGTTAAAAAGGCTTTTTGCAACGTCTCATACAGAACATAATAACTGAAAAGTACCTCGTAAATCTTTATGAGACTTTAGGGATCTGACAAAGATGTTGGCATTTGATGACCTGAGATGAAAACAGGTTCGTTGACAATCACAAATATATAGTATAATTCCATAATTTTCTAAAGGAGACTGGACTACAATGTAATGTTACACTGTGACACAATGTCACAATGAAAAGAAAGTTTTTTAAATGTTGTAGATGTCCAAACATACCATCCAGCTTTCTGAGATCATACTTGTTAAAGTTTTGCCTTTTTTGGGAAAATAAAGGATGAAAAATATGACTGTCTGTGCATCTTTGGCAGCCGGACACCTCAGGACTGGGTAAGGTTGTGCAGGTGAATTGCAAAAATCATAATCCCAGATGATTGACAACGTATTTATCTGCTGATGAGCTCCTCTCTTCTCCTCTGTATGACTCTGTCCGTTCTCTGTTTTTCAGTCAGCTTCCCACATCACACTGACCGGACCTGCTGTGTGTGTTATGAGTAGATCATAAAACCCGGTGAGTGTTTTCATTGCCATGCCAGCCTCTTTATTCCCTTTATTTTACAGGCTGCAGGGTATGATTCAGCAATGGCATTGGGTCTTGCCAAAACCAGCGAAGGTCAAATTTCTTTGCAAGAGGAATGCAGAGTTTCCGAATAAAATCCAAACAATGCATGAGGCTGTTTATGGCGTAAAAAGGGCTGAAAATAAAAGCCAGCGGGCCCACATAGAGTTCACACCCAGCAAGTTCTGGGCAAATTATTTGATCTTTGAAGTTTTTTAGCCTTTAGTTGAGTTTGTTTGGCCAGGTTGTAACAATTCAGCTTAGAGAGTACAATAAAAAGGCATGTGCACGCTGGAATCAGACCTTACTTCTGTTTTATTTGTGACATTCTGATACAAAACAGGTCTTTCACACAAAAAAAAACCCACATACATGGTAACTTTATATTGTGTTCTTTGTGATATAAGTATCTAGCATTTCGCTGAGAATTTGTGGATGTACATGTAACTATACTTACCATTTGATTACATTCACCCACCTGTTGACCCTTCCTGAGTCCCGTCCCTTTTTGCTCTGTGCTCCAAAAACAGCTGAGCAAGTGTTAGCTGCTGCGAAACGGCCAATAAACACATAGCATAATTACTAATAATTAGCATAATTACATTTCGTAGAGTTGATATTGCTCCATCCTTTAGAAAAAGCCTTGTTGCCAGTCCTGTGTTGTACTGACCCATGTTACTGAAGCAGTCTGGCAGAAACTCTCCTGTCCACTGAGGCTGGAGGCAAACATAGTGAGTTGTGCTGGTTCATACAGCCAACAACCGAGCAGTTTCCATGCTTATTTCACTAAGACATAACTAGTGCCCACTTGTCCGGCTACCTGGTGCTTGCAACGAAAAAGAATCGTGGACGTTCACAAAGGTGGTTGTGAAGCGTGGGTGGGCTGATCCGGCAAATTAACAAGGGGAGCAAATTCTGAACAGCGTGTTGAATCCCGTGTATTCAAATCTAAGCAGTGACATCAATCATTGGCTAGCTAGTTAGCTAGTGTTTTGTGAATATATGCTAAATTAAGATGTTATGTTGCTTTTACAGATCAACAAGCAACATCTTTTGTTGCTTGTCAGTCGGATGACGGATCAGTGAGTCAGACAAATTAGACTAAACTACCACTGCACTCCCTCTGCGACTACGATATGATTACGATTACGATTGCCAGTTTTTACTAACAAGGGGGTGGCATCTCCCTTATCCCCCCTCAAATCACCGACTGTGCCTAATTGTTGAGATTGTGGGACATTCTTACATAGATCATCTCATGTAGCATGATGAAATCCTTAAAAGACATCTACTTTAAAGTTATTTTGTGAAGCAATTTCCATGTATTAGTTGCTTTGTATTGCCAATGTGTCAATGATTTGTAACGTAACTTAAAACTGAGACCCAGCCGGTTGCCAATAAAAGCCTGTAGACTAAAGACTCTGGACAGTTGTTCCAGGAAAATTCAAATTCCAAGGATGTCACGTTTATGTGTGCTCCTGAGTGCCTTCCTTCTCCTCAGCGCCAACAGCTTAGAGATATAGTTATCAACAAATGATCAAAACCCACCATAATACAAGCCAAAACAGCTAGATTCCACAAGGCATGGCTGCGTCGCATCAGCACATCCCAGAAACACCTTCCTCGCTCTGCTCCACCTCAAATACATGCTAAGTCTATTTTTGACAGATGCTGCGTCAAACTGCACAAAGCAGATCAAGCAACCAAGACAGCAGCCACAGAAAAAGCAGAGAGAATCCAATCAATTTTCAAAATAAAAGACCCTGTGCAGACTTCATAAAGACAGACAAAAAATAAACTACTTAACTACATAATCTACTTATTCATGGCAGAAGCACAAAAAGCAAGAAAAGAGGACAAGGAAAGAGGAGACATTACCTGTAACAATTGTGTCAGCAGTAATATTTCAGTGTTTAGTTAGGACCTTCACAGAGCTTTAACTTTTAACCAAAGTTTGCCTAGTTTTAACCGGATCCAGACAGCTCAATATGCAAGTTGGTACAATGTTCTCATAAAGATATATATTGATATGTAGAAAACTGGAAGTCTGGAGGATTTTTCCTTTTGCCAGAATCTGTATGCTCAAAGGGTGAAAGGTCATGAAAACTATCCAATAAACAAGCTACCTGTTAGTCTATGTGACTACTGTTTACAAGTCCTAGCTGGCTTGTAATTGAAGTGTGTGAAATTAAATGGAGCAAGAACAAAATTCAATAAACTAAACTTTTCCACTCCATTTGGACCAAAGAAAAGCCAATTCTCTACTTTGTTCTCAACTCTGGCCTTTTGTTAGTTTTCTTTCCATCTCCCAGCTTGTCTGTAAGTTCTCTTGAACTGCTCTGCAACTAATCTTTGTCGCTCTCGTATTACTCCATCCCTCTGTCCTCACAAACACCCTCCGCCGCCTCCACACGAGGAGCTGAAGCTATAATGACGGTTGATGGAATTACAGTAAAAATATTGATCTGCGGCTGGCTGAAACACTGAGCAGAACCCTCCGTTGGCTGCCAGCTTTCTTCGGGTTTCAAGGACTGTTTTTGTTCCTGGAGAGTGTTAGAGGAGGCAAAAGACCACCTGGAGAGATTATGATAACATGATTTCAAAACATGGACATTTGGATGATTGTGTGTTGGTTAGCAGACTATCTCTTATTTATTTTAATGAAATTTGGTGGGAAGTAAGGCCATGAGCCAAGGAACAAGTGGTTAGTTTTTGGATAGCCCTGCTTGCAATTTATTTATTATTATTTTAAACTTTTTAAAAAGTTTATATGATTCTTTATTTTATTTTTTGGTGGCATTTTAAGCCTACATGAGAAAGAGAGAGAACAGGGATTACATGCAACAAAAGCCACAAAGTCAAGTCAGTTTTATTTATATAGCAGACCGTTTGTAAAATTATTTTGAGACCCAACAATTACCACCACGAGCAAGAACTAAAGCAACAGTGATGAGGGAAAACTTCCTTTTTAGAGGCAGAAACCCTGAGCCCAGAACCGGGCTCTCAGGTGGGTTGCCATCTACTGTGACTGGTTGCAACGCCGCACATCACCCTTGGTCTTTCATAAAGCTCAGAGATTTGACATTTCTTGTAGGTTTTTGAGAGATCACTGCCAGTCTAGTTCTTTGGGTCACACTTGAAAAGGCCTTGCTTTGCTTCCAAGTATTGTTTGGTTGAATTCAGCTTAGCAGACCTGATTTGTCTGTCGGTCATTGTGCATGTCTTTCCATCGTGCTGCACAACAGAATGCATCGTCTTTATGTTACTCAGCACATAAAAACAGTGCATTTGTTGCAGATTGTTTGGAACTGAGTGAGCAAGTATTTACAGCAGAGGGACAGTTTATATGGGATTCACTCAAAATGAAATATGCTGTCTATTATTATGAAAGAACATGTCACCCAGTGCAACAGTGTGGCTCACAGATGAGTTTTTAATAGCTTTTGGACAAGAGTGGACTTCTGTGGCAGAGAGGAATTATGCTTTATCGAGCTTTGGCTACACAGTTATTTGTTAGTTGGTTTTGGTTTTCTCATGCAATTTGCTAGATGGTTTGTTACACAGAACCATCTAAGAAGTGTCTTTAGGAGCTGTGTGGAAAAGGGCAGGCACTTTCAACAATACCTCTGCATCAAATCAGTGATCCATATGATGTAGTAGCCAGTCAGGGAAAGACCTAAAACATCAACAAAAGGAGAACACTGAGAAAAGCCTGTTCTTTTTTTTTTCTTCTTTCAATGAAGAAATACTCTCAGTTCTGGCACAACTGATCCTACAGCAGCATCTATGCTGACCTCTTTAGGTTCTGCCATTGTTGTTTTCCAATGAACAGTTTCTTCTCGCTGTCATCAAAGCTAAGCCATGCCTGTAGCTGTCAGTAGTCCTTCCCAGTGTGCACCACTTTTCGTGCAGACGCAAACAGATAACTTGAAACCTGGCATTATGGATTCTCACATGATTTTGTGAATGCAGCTGCCTCACAAAGTTAAGTGGTTTGGCCACAAGCACATAACTTAAGTCTGGCAAGATGGATTCTCGCATAATGTCGTAATCTTGCACAGGCTTCAGCTGCCAAGCAAGGCAAGTAATTTGCTAACAATAAGAAAAACATAGAATATCATCACACTTTAAGTATTTGCGAGTATTTATCAGGTGCGGTTTAACATGTTGTTGTGATTTTCCTCCACAAGTCAATTCAGCGCTGATGAGTCAACAAAACTGCCCCATAAATAAGTCCATGAGAGGAAACGTTTGCCACCCTTTGGCTGTTCATATCAAGTCAAATGAACCATTTTTGAGCCAAAATAGACTAAAACTAAAAGTAAACAATTGATTTTAATCTCCCGCAGTGCAACCAAGAGATATACAGCAGAGAACACAAACGTAGATCCTGTCAGTCCCTGCTGTGCCATTATGGCGATGAGTGAATACCAGAGAGTCGAAGTGTTTCTGTTGTTGTTTTGTGTGTGTGTGTGTGTGTGTATGTGTGTGTGGTGATTCATTGAAACAGGCTGGCCCAAGAAGAGAGGAGGATGATTGAGTCATGCTTGCGAAGTGTTTACAGCTTTTCAGCACAGCTCTGCTTATTGTACCTATAAAACTCTTTTTTATCATTTTAAAACATCTATAAAAAAGAACACACAGAGTGTTTTAATGTGAATATTCTCTGCATCTTGACGCAAAATTGCACACAAACCTTTACAGCGTAATGATTATTCTCCCCTGTAGCCGCTCCAACTGCTTGTTTTCACTGGATCTCTGTGTCTTTTGGTTGGAACCAAACTGAGAACTTCTTCAGTCAACTGAATGCACACTTTCCCTCTCTGTCAAACGGGAATGATCGAATTAATTGAGGGATACAGAAGGAGCTTCAATTGCTGTTCCACTGGAGTTATCTAATCTTCTAGCCATCTCTGAGATGATGAGTCTGGGGACAACAAAGCCACTTTCCCCCCTCTGACTGAACAAATCTAATTGTGCTCTTATCCTGCCGCCTCCTGCCTCTTTATCTCTGTTTACAGTCCGTCTCTCAGAGATGGAGACTGTGGTTTCCAAGTTGCAGGCAAGTTGCACTCGGAAATTGTTTTCTTTTTTTGTTGGTTTGTGGACTTGGGTGATGTGTAAATGTGGCGTTCCATTTAATTTGGAGGTCAGAAGGCTTAGCTGGGAATGACGTCACACCTGAGTTGACCGTGTTCCAGAAAATCAGAACATCTAACTTGCACCATTATAGCCTCAGTCTTATTTTCATAGTTTTATCAGCCATGATTGCATTTTTTTCTCCTTTTCATTCACATATAGTGTATGTTTATGCCTCTGGTGCATTGCTATTTAAATGGCGGATTGTGCAAGTTGGAGAAAAAAATGGAGATGCTGTAATGACACACTTGAAGTGATGCAGGGGTCAGAAAAATTAACAGTATGATTAATAGCAAATGGGCTGCAGATGGGTGAAACAAGAAGAAGTGTCTCCCCATTAAGAGAATCACTGTGCACATGTTTGCACAAGGCACAGCAGCATGACTACTGTGACATTACTGCAAGCATGGAAATGTTACAGTGTCAGTCATTTTAAATATTTCAATGCACACAGTGCTCCGAATATCATCAATATTTAACCATCAAAAATAAAAATTGTCATTATAAACATGACAGGACAGTGGAAACTCTCCAGAGGAAACAGAAGAATCTTTTAGACAGCTCTGATGGAAGTCAGGACTTATGTGGCTGCTTTACTGGATGTGTGCAAGAAAACAAAGCATGAATTAATGTTAGATCTTGACCAGTCCTATCAGATTTAAACAATTAATGAATTTACAGCTGCTGCGCTTTGTGTGTGAACAGTGTCTTACTGACACACACATTATCTGCAGTGCCATAAACGAGTGTGTGTGCATCGTGAACCTGTCTGTGTAGTCACATATTATTATGTGAATAATGCATACTTTAAATAGCAGGCAAATTCTAGGTTTTTGTTGGTCAGTAGTCCTGCTTCAAGACAGCAATGTGCCAATAATGTACCTGACCACACCTCATATTCAGATCAACACACCCATAGGCATTCAGATGGGTACATTTGCATCTTACACAACTTGGGCACCGGGCAAGAAAATGACAACTACGTCAGAAAATAGCAATGACAGCTGTGCTGCACTGTACGCCAGTTTGTGCTGAAAGCCCAAAGCTGAGAAACATTTCACATTTTATGCATTTTGGATGTGAAGAAAGTCAGTTGATCTTTGTGTCTTTCGTTATCATGGTAACAATAATAAACACATGGTTAACATTGTGAAACTTTCACTGATTGGTTCTGTTTAGACACCAAACCACCTTGATTAGGTATGTAAATAAGTTTGTTTTGTCACGTAAGTTATGCAAGCTATGTAAGTAAAAAGAAGTCATCTTTGACTGTTTCACACAGGATACAAACAACAGTCTCCTGGGTTTGGTAAAGTTTTCCATTCACCCCCACCTCTTCCATGTGCAGACCTTCTCACTCTTTATACTATGTTGGCACATCAAAACATTGTGCTAGAGGGAAATGATGCTAGAAGGGTAGTTAAATCGCAGGTTTTATAATGACACAATATTATTTTTTGGACAACGATACAATATTTGCTGATATTGCAGTCTGCCACAATACGATATTGATTCAGTTCAGGGGCCTGCAGACAATATTATATGTCCATTTAACATCAAAACAACTAAATGACAGATATCAGTGACACATACATGCCATGGGAAATTCAAAATGAAGGGGTGACTTGGAGACAACAATATAGATCGATATTTCAGTTTGCAATCATATTAAATCACTGAACATTAAATCAATATATATCATTCCAGATCGATGTATCATTAACTTCTAGCAGGGTGGGGGAAGTGTAGGGTCACTGGCTAAGCTTCTGTATTTGAGAATTGGCTGCCCTTTTACTGCAGTTTCAAAAACACTTGTTTGTTGTTTGAAAAAAGTGACACCCAGGATCACTGCACAGATGTCCAAACCCGTTGAAACAGAACAGAAAGACAGACACAGTGTGATCATAAAAGGCCATATGATACAGATCCATTCCTTCTGTGTGATATGTGCGTGTTTTGGGTGTTGATGTGTCGTTGATATGCACCAGAAGTTTTTCACATTGCGTTAGCAGTAGCCTGTTGCGATCAGACTGACGACAGCTGTCTCCCATTGGCTCTCACCTCACCTCTCAACTCCCAGATGGCGGCGATACGATGGTTCCCCCACCCATCTGATAAGAACCACCCAGCACGCCTGAGAGCAACCTGATCTGCTGCTGCAGAACCAGGGAATAAATGAGCACACAAGTCTGCAAACAGAGAGAGAGAGACACGGGGAGAAAAAAAAAAAAGTCACACAGAGAGAGCTTTATTGAATCTATAAACATATTGAGAGTTATTACACCTCGTAATAACAGTGAGAAATCAGAGTAACGTTCCCTGCGGCGCAAACAAGGTAGTAACCAATGAGGTCATCCTACAAATGAACCGTGTCAACAACAGACACTGGTTAGACTCATGTTAACACATGTATGTCATAAATTCCTTTCCACAGCTACACCGATCTGGCTCAAGGCTTTGTTGTTATCTCTTGCTTCCATATCACACTCCTCGGTCAGGCTGAGCCGCTTGCATCAGAGTTACCAGAGGTCATTACGCTCATTTCTGTACAGTAAAGTCGGAAAAATCTTGGCAGGATTTCCAACGGGGAGCCTCTTCCCGCTACTATTTGACCATGAGTCATCAGACTGGAGAAAGCCAGCTTTAAATCACAGCTGACAGGGAGGTAATCAGCTTTACTGGAGCCTGTTGTTCTTCAAAGGCCCTCGTCCATTTTTAGCCTCATGTCGTTTTTTTTTTTTTTTTGGAGTTCATGATGTCATCCCGGCGTTGGCTTTGAGGCCGCTCTTTTGAATCCCTATAGCTCCGTTTTTAAAACCTGCCATTAGCCAACCAGGAAGTAAGGAAAGTAAACCCGTAATTCACCCCCCTGCATTCATTTATGTTCTGCTGCTCAGAGGAAGATGATACTTGCTTGAGTTCAAATGTGTGTGTGTGTGTGTGTGTGTGTGTGTGTGTGTGTGTGTGAGAGAGAGAGAGAGAGAGAGAGAGAGCAAATACAAAGCACACTGAGCATCAGACAGAGAAAAACAAACTGAGTCGAGATGGATTTTCAGCTGAATTCAGCAGTGAAGTTTTGTCAAAAGACTGATTGGTTAAGTTTTCTCCCCTGCTCTCCAGAAAGACTTGTTTTCCTCCTAAAATTTTAAACCACTTTTTTTTTTTTTTTTTGAAGAGATACAGTTTTGATTCAATATGAGGAATAGAAAAATACATGATTAAAGCAGAATAACAGCCTTGAGGTTGTATGCCTCCATCAAACAATCTTCAGAACTGAAGACGCTTCTTGGATGAGAAGCAAAATGTCTTCAAGAACCTCAGCAAGTCCATCTGCCTAAGAAACCCTTAAACAAACCAGTCAAGTTGCAGTTTACATTAATGTCTGTCTGGACACATTTAATATATACATTAAAGACTTTGAAGGAACTGAATAAAAGATATTAAGTAGAGTTTTGAGGGGAGAAATAGAAGTTATCACTAGTGAGAGTGACATGTGAGTTTCCAGTGAATAATTTACAGCTAGAAACACACTTTTATATTTTGGTCATCCATCATTTTAACAAATTATGTTACATCTATGTTGCATCTTTTAACACCCATGCTTTCACTAGTCCTTGAGGAACTCTTTCTTCGGAAAAGGGTTCTTTGGATGAAACAGGTTATTAATGGAACCCTTGTCTTACAAAGAACCCTCGACAAAACACTTTTGGAACCTTTATTTCTAAGAGTGCATTGTATTGTGGCGGTGGCAGAAATTTCAAAGAAAAACTCAAACCCAGAAGAGATAAAAACCAAACTATCTGCAAGAGCATCTGAAAGAGGCCTCTAGAGATAAGTGAGAACATATGCTGTAATTTTGGCAAACTGAAACTTTAATGCACCTGTATTTATGCACCTATAACTCTCTCCCTGCTGCCCTCACCGCCTCGGAGGCTGCTGCTGCTGCTGGATTTCCATCTGCGTCTGCTCATATCTCCGACAAACGCGTCACGTTGATTGGTTAATGATGACTGATGGTTGCTATGCGGGAGTCTCGAGACCATTTTGGGTCAGAGTTGCTCCTCTCATACATTGTGGAGTTCCAGTATACGGTATAATCCATCACTTCAGTCTGGTCAGGCTTCAGATGCTCGGATCGCGTGATTGCCAAGCTCCGGCCACAAGTTATAGAAAGACAATAAATCTCATTGTGTTCTTAAACATTCTTTCCTGGGGGCAGACAGGAGAGGTGGAAACTTCTCTGGTGAAGTCTGAGCGCATGATCAGGTGAAAGAAAAAGAAGAACACTGGTTTTGTATTTTTTCCACATTAAATTTCCCATCCATCACTGAGCAGCAGAGGAATACTGTAACTGAACATCTGTTTCAGGTTTGGCACCACTTGGAAACAGAGACAAGTTAGGTACTGGAGGGCTTTAGACACACAAAGAGATGAATCAAATGATCGAACCTACTCAAAATTAGCATCTTTCAGTGGCCAAAAGAACAGGTTTCTGGCTGCCTAGAAGAGAGGCTATTTGGCACATACAGATTAATTAAAAACACGTCAACTAAAGCTGCTCATGTCTGGCTACAACCCTTAAGATTATTACAACATACTACTGATTTGCAACAGCAAAAACTACTTTTTGCAAGTTTGAAAATGAACTTTCAGTCTCAGCTTTTAAGCCAATGTATTCTTAAAGGGACAGTTCCTCCCAAAAACAAAAGTACAAATTTTTCCTCTTACATGTTAATGCACTTTATCCATCCAGATTGTTTTGGTGTGAGTTGCTGAGTTTAGGAGATATCAGCTGTTGAGATGTCTGCCTTCTCTCACATATAATGGGACTAGATAGCACTTGGCTTATGGTGCTCAAAGTGCCAAAAACATTTGAAAAACTCAGCAGCAATGTCTCTTTCCAGAAATCATGACCCTGTTGCTCAAGATCTTACTCTTACTCACATGTTTTTGTGAGCAGTTTTATGAGCTATTCTTTTTCCAATGTTTTTGTAATTGCAATGTAATTTAATCCTTTTGGGCAGATGTACATATGGTTAAAGAGACTGTGCTTGATATTAAAGGAAACCCAAAGATGAAAAGTCAGTTATCATCTTCTCCACCTCATGCCAGCTGAATGTCGGGTTTAGTTTTTTTGCGTTACAGAATCTCCCAAACAATGGAAAAAGTGAATGGTGACCAGTTTTCAAAGGTAAAAAAAGTATTTGGTGGACTAAAAAATTAAATTCATCCTTCAGCTGACATAAGTTTGAATAGATAATGACTGAATTTTCATTTTCGGGTGAACTATCCCTTTAAGATTCCATTCATTTTTGACATATTAAATGTAGGCCAATTACCTAAAAACCTGTTTTTAGGAAGACAAAGGTATCTATTTAAAAAGATTTTGTCTGTAAGTAAGAAATCCATGACTAGAAAATGGTTACAGATGATCTCAGATGAGGTCGGGCCCAGACAGGCCTGCAGTGTTTCTGGAAGTTGTTGATATATGGCTTTTGATTTGCATAGTAGAGTCTTAACTTGCATTTGTAGATGCAGTGAGCAACTGTGTTTACTGCCAATGGTTTTCCAAAGTCACCCTGAGGCGACGTCATATTCTTTGTACAATTATGTGGGTTTTTAATTTAGTTTTTGATGCAATGCCACCTGAAGGGTCAAAGGTCAGGGGCAATGAGTGTTGGTTTTGGGCCTTGCACCTTATGTGCAGAGATTTGTCTGGATTCTCTGAATCCTTTAATAAAATAATGGATTGTAGATGGTGAAATCCTTAAATTCCTGCGGCTTTGTGTTGATAATCGTTCTTACACTGTTGGACTATTTGCCTGTGCAGTTTTCTTACCCCATCAATGCCTGTGAATGACTGAACCTGTCGAAGATGTCACTATAATACCTGATCATGATGCTGTCACCTGTCAACAACTCATCTGTTTACATTTTGAATGTTCCAAACAGGTGTTTTTTTCGGCATCTAACCACTTTTTTTAGTCTTTTATTGTCCTCTCTCTTTTTTAAAAAGTTTATCAGTTTTTATCAGTTTAGGTTGAGAATAAAATCAAATGTGACATCTGTGGCATTTGTGTCAGTTGTTATGTTATTTTAATCCCAGTCCAAACTTTCCCAGTACTGCAGGTGAAGACTTTTTTTTATTGCTTTCTATTAGATGAGGCAAAGCAAAAAAAAAAAAGCTGGCTTGTGCATTTCTTTTCTCTCGTCTTGAACACTCTAATGCAGTTTTCACCGGTCTACTAAAAGAAGACAATAGACAAAGCACAGCTTGTGCTGAATGTCTCTGCCAGAGTGCTGACTAGGACAAAAGACAATGAACACATCACACCTGTCTTGGCCACCTCACACCGACTTCCTTTTTCTTTTAGCATTGATTTTAACACCCTGGAACTTGTCTTTTTTAAACGGCCTTACATGGCTCGCCAACCAACATATCAGATTTCCTAAATAGTTCTGTTCACAGTTTGAAATCAACAAACAAGAGTCCTCTTTGTTTTCCAGCAGTAAGTTAAAAAAAACTGGTGGAAAAGCTTCCTGATCCGACTAACAGTCAATTCATACAACGCTTCCCTGCCGGTTTAAATTACACTTTGATTATAGGTTCTGATTTACTGATGCTTTTTTCTTTGAAGTCATTTGTATGTTTATTTTTATTTCCCTCCATTTCTGAAAGCACTTCAGTTCCTGCCTTGTTTATATTGTTTTATAGCTTCCTGGTATTTGACTGATTTATTGTGAAGGATATTGAGTTGCATTAAATGCAAGAATGAAAGATACTATAAAATGAATTGATTGAAAACATAAAGTGAGGGTGCACGCAGGGCTAAACACTGACTGGAAAGTCATTTATCATTTTCAGAAATTAATAACTCTGTCAACCTCTGCAGACACAGTATGATCATGATCATTCTGTGCCAAAGAAAAAAAAATCAACTGCAACTAAATCAAGTATTAACTTGAAGAATGCCAGATGAAACAGGGCATTCCTTGACTTTTTTTAAAAAAAAGTCAAGAACTCTTTGGTGCCGACGTTTGTTGGCATCAATGGTAAAATCCCATGATCCTCTTCATGCACCATCACCACTTTTGTTTTTATTGCATTTATCCCAAAATCCTGCAATTATCTTCACTTCTTCTTCCTTTTCTTTTGTGTAATCCCTTAAGGGACAATAACACCGAGACATGTAATTTAAAACATAACATCTGCAAGAACATTGTTTCCTGTGGTTCAACACACATTGTATACACTCTCCTCTTGCAACAACAACCTTTGATGTCATCACTCAAATCTACTGAGCTTTTTTTAGCCTCTTTAGCCTTCTAAAAGTAGCGCTAAAAGCAGAATTGTTAGATTCATCAGGTGGCCACAAATACAGCTGAAAACACACGCCAATCTAGCTCCATGTCTGCTTAGCTAGCTTTAAAACTAGTTACTTATCTTGCAAGTCTCACATAGCCAGATCAATCTCCACAGCATTCAATGCTATAAAGGTCTGGTTCTGCACACTATCATTGTGCTATAGGGGGAAAAATGTTCTGGCTTGTTTGCATTTCTTCAAACCAATCACAATCCTTTTGGTCCGCACTAAACCTAGGAATGCAGCAACAGTGACAAAACAGGCTAACTTGTTTTTGGTGGAACATTAGCATGTCGGAAGACGAGCCCTGGCATTGAAATTGCTAAATCTCATTAAAGGTCACAGCTGCCAGCTTGTTTTCAGTGTGCTAGCTTGGAGGTTGTTGTTGTTTCCCGTAGCGACAAATGAAACAGGTGACCAAAGGCAGGCCACAGAGTACAGTGGATGAGTCAAACAACTACCTTGAGATGACATGAGGAAAAAGAAAACCAAAAAAGTTTCATGAGATATAGTGGAGAAGTATTAAATCAGAATGACACAAACTGTCTGTCACTCACCGTCATTGTTGGCCTGGTTAGGAAGACTCACACACTTTTTTTGTTTGTGTATTTGTTTTATTTTAAAGCTGACAAATACTTGTAGCTCAGCTCCACCTGTAAAAAGAGAGAAGCTGTCCAAACAGATCAAAATGGCAGGCGGACCATGAATAGCTCAGTCTGAATGAGTGCAAGACAAAATATCCAGTTTGCCACAGGGACTGTCTGAGCTGGAGCAAGTACAAGAGCAGAGGCCCAGAGTGGAGTTATTTTGAAGGAACAAACATTTTGCTCAATGTCTATGGTCTGATGTTTGAATCCTCCATATTATTGACGCAGCTGTGCTTTATTGCTTATTGACTCTTTATTTCCTCTACATTCATATTCAGAGCTGCAGAGGACTTTGAGGCATAAAAAGCACAAATTGGTGCATGAACATTTATGAGAAGGAGGAAATAAAATGCCTGACACTTAAAATCTCATGCAGGGAGGACAGCAAGACCACCTGCTTGTGTCCCCACAGCTGGGGTCGCTGGCAGGGGTTCAGTTATTTTTCCACATTGAAGGCGGAAGGTAACTAACTGCATAGTTAACTCTTTGTAGAATGAGATGATGTACAATCAGGAGAACTAAATGCCTAAGACAGAAGTAGAACGTCATTTGCTCAATTTAAAAGTTCATTGTTGGCCTCTGAAAATAGTGTCGATCCAGAAATAAATTTTCTGGTAGGCCTATACTAACATTATTCTAAAAAGCATTGTAAGCAGTTAAATTATTATATGTTAGATGATACATATTTATATGAATGAAGACTATATAATTACATACAATATGTTTGAATTCTTCATTAAGTAACGTCTTAGCTTGCAAGGGCAAATAACTCTCTGTAGAATGATTTATAATCTGACTGGCACAGACAAAATGGAGAGTAACACGAGCTTGTTCTCAGCTTTCTAGCGTGTTATGGCTAACTCCTGAACTACAGTTGTTCAACCAACAAGCCCTGCAAGTAGTTACCAAACATGTATTATGATGAAAAAGATGTATGCAACGACGGTGCCCAATCAGTGCAATGATAGTTACTTGTCTGGTACAAAAACCAAAAAAGCTTTCAAGCTTCTGGGTTGACTTCCTGGTACCTTTGGCTCGACCAACACACTTTACATTGGGATGACATTACAGATTTTTTTAAATAATATTTTTTGGCTTGAGAAAAGTTTTACAGTTATAAAAACTTCATATAAAAACTCTTTGTTTGCAGTTTAAGGTGTCCTAATAACAGCTTTACAGACGTCTCTTTTATAATGGTGCTTGTTGGGGCAATCGCTTTCTGGACCGGTGGGAAATTTTCACTGTCATACCGGAAACGGCCGCTGGGAAAAACTGCCGTCAAGGCAGAGCAGCCTCTCTAGCTCATATTATATGTCTGGTAGTGACTCTCTCACCACGTCTCCAGTACCAGCTGTCTGTTTTATTTTTAACTTTTAGGCACCTGGTGGCCAAAAAGTGATTCATACAGCTTTAAAAATATTTTTCAACAAAATTTTTTCCACATTAGAATGTAAATACACCTTGATGTTCACTGCTGTCACAACTAACAAATTGCAAAATAAAACACCTTCAAATCTCTTGGAAAATTACAAGAGAAGAGAGAAAAACAAATGCTTCATCGGTGCACAAACTGACATATTGAGAGGAAACAGGCCACTGAAACAAAAACAAAAAAAACACCAGTATCCTTTAAAGTGAAGCATGGAAGTAGCCTCTGGGAAATCTGCACCTGAGCAGGCGGCGTGAGATGATGATGAGGGGAAGCAGGCAGGTCAAACCTCAGCGGAGACCTGCTGCCTCTGGGATCAGTGGACTGGACTCTGCTGCTCGCCCTGTCAATCAAGACACTTAGCCTCAGGCCAAACACACGCACGTACAGCACACACACTACACACACTCACCCTGTTCAAACAGCTTAAATGAAACAGTCTGCAGTGTCAAGGCGCTGTTAGTTATGGCTCACATAAATAACTCCTAAAAGACTAATTTCAATTGCAAGAGGCTGAAATCCAGCTGGACATCAAAGACGCTGGCAGCCAAATCAGAGTGCAGAGGTGACTGTATGGAAATGAAAGCTCTCATATAAAATTCATAATGCGTTCATTTTTACTTTATTTGACAGCACAGAGCCTTTGTTTCCAAATTCTTTGTTTTCCTGTGTTTGTTGTTTTGGAGAAAAGCCGTAAACATGAAACTCTGTGCCAGGAAAAACATGACTGTGGTGTCTTTGACCATGACCCGCCGGTTTTAATGTCCATGTGGAACAAGTCTCAAGCAAACTGAAGGTCAAAATTGGATGTTTGTGTGGAAACAAATGTTTCTTGTCTGCTTGTTCAAAAACTACAAAAAATATACTATACTATACACATGCTTCTTTCTCCACCTTAAAGCGTCTTGATATATCACAGTGCTCTGTACTTCTTCACAGGTGATTCCTTCCTCACTCATGTTGGCATATTATACAAAATGAATAGTTTGGATGGTTTGAATGACGCAGTGGCTTTTCCAGTATTAAACATGTCACGTGCACACGCATACAAGGAAGTACACGGCAGCACAGTCAATTACAAAACATTCTGCTGTCACAAATACAGACTGCAAATACTGTCAATAAAATGTAACAAGAATATAAGGCGACTGTTTGAAAATCACAGAATATATTTATTAATCAAGAGCAGAAACAAGGAACGAAATCATTGAATCAGCAGGGGACGAAGGCAACGCTTTTCTGCTTCTCGCACATGCCGCTTCATGAATTATAGCCTAGATCACACATTGTTTAGCAAACTTGTGTTGTTTCTTTTTTAACTGGAGTGAAATAAAGAGGCCTCTGGTGGTGTTTAAGGCTTTTAAGGCTTTTGCAGAGCCTGGTATCAGGTATCAACATCATCATCTGAGCTTTGTGAATGTAAACCAACGTGAAGGGTTCTTGAGCAAAAATGAACTCAGAGAGATTTGTTTTTTTACATAAAGTATCACAGGCACATAGAAACAGCTGCGGTTTCATTTCTGTCTGTGGTCTGAAAATGAAATTAGGGTATAAAGTTTGCTTTTCAATCCCGAAAAAGCAAGCAGGAACCGAACTCAGTGGCTGGTTCTCTCTGTCCATCGATCACCTCCACTCTGTGTCAGAACTTCAGCTGCAAACACAACAAACAGTGCACACAGGATTGTGTTAATTATTATAATTAGAAATTGTAATGAGTGAATATACACACAACATTGGCATATTTTTACTTTCATGTTTTAGAGCGCTTCCCAAAATTTCTCACTGCAGGCTTTAAGGAAGCTCATGTCCTTTTAACTTCCCCGTAATTCGAACCATGGATAGAAAATCTCTCTGCTCACTGCCTTGCATTTAAACACAGTACTTACAACACCAGGTCACAGGACATTTTAACATTAGCTGTATCTCCTGTTCATACAGGACTTGGCAAAAAAAAAAGGTCCTGTGCTGCATACAAATGGAAAAGATATGCAGTTACATTTGCTTATTTCATTTGAATATTTTAAAAGGTTGTACTTGCAATCTGTATCTGTTTGTCCGTCCATGCTTAAACTGTATATGTTTATTTTTGCAGACAGGTCTCTCTTAAAAAAGATATCCTGATCTCAATTGGAGTACCTCTTTAAATAAAGGATTAAATGAGTCAATAAAATAGAGAGTATTCTGTACTTTATGCAAGTCAGCTAAAAGCACAGGATAACATCCTGGCATGTGTTTAGCCTTAATTCCAAAAAATAAATATTTCATTTTCTTCTGTCTTTGGTGTGAAAGAAATACCAGACTAACTAATGTGAACTGAAAAAATGTTTCTTCTTGAGAAACAGTCTTCAGTAGTGACCTTCTGTGGACTAACAACACAACTATCACTTCTACTGTATCTTTTTCTTTCTCTCAGCCAATCAAACGGTCTGTTTTGCTGAAGATTTGAGCCAGAAATCACATTAGAAATCACCCAGAAGTCCTTGATCCGGCAACAACCTATAATTCTGTGGATCCTATCCTGAGTAATTCAGTTCCTGCATTTGAAAAGAGTAAGGCAGCATATAAGATTTTCATTTTCACATCCATTTGTACTTTTGAGAGCCCCTTCTCTTCTCCCACCCGTGAAAATTGTAATTTGCTGCATTACGATGCACAAACCAGTGAGCCCTTTTGATATTTAATCAGCAGCTGTAATAGCCAATGTAGACATCAACAACTGCCAGAATTACAAGCCAACATATCAATGTAATTTTGCTAGTAGGTATGATTCATATCTTACGGGCCAAAATGTTGATAATTTGATGCAGTTGTTGATATCTGAAGTGGGAAATTATATTTCCACTAGTAACAATCCTTTTTTCGACATGTGGAAATTAAAATGTAGATCTATGTAATCATTTTTCTGACTCAGGAAAAAGGAACTCCTCTATTTATCGCTAAAGCTACTGGAGGGAGTTTTTAACTGCTTATGAAACAGTCTCAGTTTAATACTGATGCCTCTACATGAACTACATAAACCAATGAGACCATCTGCGATGATGAAGACTGGAAATCTCTGTATAGTTGTTCTCATTAATGTCACCCAGCGGGTCAGATTCTCTGTGAAATCAGATGAAACAAATCTGTGTTTATATATTCCCAGGCAAAGTTACAGTGAGCAGTACATCGGCCAATTAAAAGGAAGCAAGCAGAGATTTTTATTTACATCATTTTTGACACTGATGATTCTTGACATGTTTTGTAGGCTTGGGTGGTATCTATTTCCTCATACCTATATATCATCCTGATATTAGATAGATATTATTAAACAGCTCCACTGTTTTGTAGGTCTGTCTTGATGTAGGCGGAGCTGATCGCCATAGTAACGCTGTTCCCACAGCTGGGAAACAACACACACTCAGGAGCTCTGCTTTGGTCTTGAGAAACTGCAGCTTTTATTCAAACCTGAACTTCACTGCTTTACTTTTCAGCGTGCATTCACCGTCACTTTCTGCCAACACAAACCATAATTAGGTTGCCTGTCTCTCACTGCAGTATACCACTCGGACCCTCTACGCTCTTAACAGTTGCTTGTCTGCAGTGGCTGCTGGTTTACCTTTATCATCAGGACAAAACCCCAAAAAATTGCCAGGGCAGAAGCATTTTACTTTTTTTTTTACTAGTTAGTCCTGTAACTTTATCTCCCAGATGCCATGTAGTGACACAGAGAGTGACTCCTGTTGGCATACGCTGCACACAACATTACAGCATCTGTATTTTACTGAAAATCATACTGTCGGCATGTCTTAATGTCCTGGTACACCACAATATCTTTATATAGTCCAGTCCTAATATTTTGTGGTTATGACTGTGGAAATACTACAGCTTTTGTCCACAAGGGCCTCCAAAATTAACAAAATATGAAAAGTTCCTTGTAGTAACTTTAAACACATCTGTAACTTTTGACTGGTTGAAATGTAATTTCTAGATGTGTAAATATGTTTGTGACATTTCTCGTTTTATTTTTGACAAACTAAATCAATACTAATCAGCCCCAGTGATTAAATGTTAAAAGGGCTTGACATAATAATCAGCTATATTTCCTAAATAGACACCTGATACTTTATGATTAATAATGTAATTATGTTTTGTTTTTGTTAAGTTTCAGTTCTACCGTAATTATGTTTAAATAAACACAGTTATATGATCTTGTAGCAGGAAAAAGCAGAGGTACTGGTTGACTCTTGTCCACCCTGAGTAGAGGCTTTAGTGCCCTAAAGGTTTCAGAAGTGATTGGAGGTCGTCGGTTCAAATACCCAGAGCAGCAGGATCAATTTGGGTCAGGAACGTCCCCTCCGTCACCACCACTGACGTGCCCTTGAGCAAGGCCCTTAACCCCAACTGCTCCAACTTCCCCTGAATAAATAAAGGTAAAAATAGAAGCGAATAAATAAATGTCAAGAAGAAGAGTAGTCTTCCTCACAAGCTGCATACGACCCTCACAACCACCAAAAAAGTAGGGCAGCTTGTATTTTTCCGAAGAGGCAAAATCAGGGGCAAAAAAGTCAGCAAATTACTCAATACTGCTTGTAAAGCTTAATTGCTGTGCGCACATGTTAATAACTGAGGGGCCACTCAGATGAGAGTATCAGCATTTTTAGCAGCTCAGATTTTTCCAATAAGAGAAAAATCTTCAGAGAGACTTTAGTAAGAAAATTAACCGGACACAATAAAAGTCAGGAGGACAAAAACAGGATTTAGGACATCCTCAGTGGAAATTACGTCCATGTTTGAAGTAAAATAAAAAGGCCAAAAACACCCTGGGATCAAGGTACAATATTTATACTCAGCATGAGTGAGATTATCTTTATAGCATTAGTTATGAATTATGTTATGTTTCATGAGGTCATATGCTGGCATGTATGGCACTCATGAATGGACCTTAATTCCATGTAATGCAGCCTAATAAGACCATTAACGCTGTGAATGACTCTTGTACAACCAGCTGCAGCTGGCTGCCGAGCGCTACGAGGGCGATCAGAAGCAGAGGGGTGAGAAGTGACAGGCAGAAAAAGGTGACAAGGGTGACGAGGGTGTGTAACCACAGGAGGAAACCCAGTCTGTTTGCTCAAGTGATATTTTAATTTGAGCTGCAGGCTTCAACCTTGTTTTTTTTTTCTCTCCACGGATCCTTTCAGGCTTTTTTCACCTCCTGAAATTGGGCCTGGGATGTTAAGACAACATTGACTTTGGCACGAGGGCAGCAACTGGGAAGTGACGGGACTCTTAAAGAAGTTTCCTCCCTGCCCCTCTCGCTGCCTGCGCTCTGATCAACGTCACATCGCACTCGAAATTCACAACAACCAGACATGCTGCCTCGGGTCCCCTGACGTCTCTCCATGCCACACTGATGAGGTCACAGTCTCCCGCAGAGGTCAGATCTGATGCAGGAGTCAACGCCTGTGGAAATCAAACACAAAACACTGACTTCTGTTAGCACTGTTACCCATATGACTTCATGTGATGATAACTTTATGATAAAAGTGCCATATTAAGTTTATATAGTGTGGCTAATCTAATTAACTTTTAAGAGATTATTTTCTCTCTACTAGGATCTTCTATTTATATTAACTTTTTTTATGTATATGCAGGGTTGCTGTGGGGGTCATGGGAGTCTGACCATCTATCCTACATGATTTTAAGGCCCCAGGGAATCATGTGGGGGCGCTGTAGGAGTGTGGAGTATTGCTATAAGTGATCTGGTCCTTTTATAACCAAAGTGAGAGCTGTGTCTGTATCCTCAGCACAAAGTCAAACACGTTGGCTTCATCAGACCGTGAGTCAGCACCTCCGTGTCTGAGGCCATGGTTCTCTGCCAGAAAACTGTGGATTGCTCCCTCTGGGTGGGGAGTGAGTTGCTGCCCCAATCGAAGGGGTTTAGTAGTGTGCGGTCTTGTTTACGAGTGACAGTGAAATGGAGCATGAGATGGACGGGCGTCACACCGGACCCGCTGCTGTGGCGAGAAGGGAGCCGAGGCAGAAGGCAAAGCTTTCAATTTACCTGTCAAACTATGTTCCAGCCTTCACCTACAGTCATGAGCCATGGGTAGTGACCGAAGGAATGAGGTCGCGGACGCAAGCGGTCAAAATGGGCTCGCTCCAGCTGGGCTCAGCCTTAGCAAGGACATCCAGAGTTGCTGCTCCCTCGTGGTGAAAGGAGCCAGCATCATCCGGCCAGGTCGTTCGAGCATCTGGTCAGGATGCCTCTTTGATGCCTTCCTTCTGAGCTTTTCCAGGCATGTCATACTGGTAGGAGGGTAGACCCAGAACTCTCTGGAAGAATTTCATATCTTATCTGGCCTGGGAACACCTTGGGATCCCCCAGGAGGATCTGGAAAGTACGGATGCATACGAATAGTAATATGTTATTCAAGAAAGCACAAATAATGCTATGCAAACAGTTATTTTTTCCACCCAAAGTTGCTCATTATTATGCAGAAAGTCTTCTCCATGGTTACCTCAGCACAGTTAAGAACAAGGTTGCATCTACTTCAGTCAATCATTGATGTAATGCACCAGCAGAGGTCGCGTGACCAGATGTCTGCTGCTGAAATGTTCATGATGAATCCTTCAATTAGAAATTTAAAGACTTTCTGCTGTTGCTGATGATTTTAGCTCAAAATGTTTGAAAGTGAATATGAGGTACAGAGACAGATCATTTTGCAGTTTGAACAGATACAGATAATAAGATGATAAGTTGAAGAAAGTGGATGGAAGGATGGCGATATAAATGTTGACAAAAAATTCAAATGTCATTTTAACGGTTGATTTTAAAGGTTTTTTTCTTTTGTTTTTTTGCAGTGTCTATCATCTCTGAACCTGTTCTTTTTTTGTTCCCCTCAGTAAAGAAATCTATACAGTCAGATTGCTTTTGCAGCACTGAAATAAAGGACCTCAGAAAATCAGGGCACAGTATTATGACAGATTAACAATGGATGACAGTCTTGTTTTTGCTGACCTCCAATAGTTTAGTGCTTGTGTGATGTGAAAGTGCACTCCAGAGTGAGTCGGTACATGGTGACATCACTGATGGGTGGGTACGGGTGCAACAGGGCAAACGTCTGTCTGCACCTAACTGCTGGGTGGAGTCAGAAGTGAAACATGCTTGAAACGTTCCTCCACAGAGGGCAGTGACATGCTGCTTTTAAGCCTGGTAAATCATCGACTGGGATGACATCAGTCAGTGATCAGAGAGGGAAACCACAGAAAAGACTGTCTTTCCTCAGAGGCAACAACCACTACTTTTCATGTGACTAAAAACTCTGTTCTTAGATGGTTGAAAACTCTGTAAAGCAGACTTTTGATCTTAGATGACCCAACTTAAAGCTCACTTACCTAAAACTTGATCCTACAACGTTTTGTATTTATAGTTCTGCAAAAGAGCATGTTGTTTCTATGGCAACCACAGACCAAGTTTGTTTAATATTTTGGAGGGAAGAAATTGTATCAACTTTGAGGGAATGACAAGAAGGATCAGGAGCATGTCCCTGTGCTGGAACAAAGGAGATCAGGGATATTCTCACACGTCAGACAGATGATGGAAACTGACAAAGAAATCGATTTCCGTTATCTCAGGATGTCTGACAATCTGCTCCATCAACATTTGTACGTACATCAATCACTGCAGCTCCGTCACCGGCCCGGTGGATGTTTCACATCGACTTCCCTTCATCTTTATTTGATTAGCTGATATCTTGTTGACATTTTGTCCTGAAAACGCCACTCGAGGAAACATCATGTAGCGTCCAGAATCAATATGGATTTATCCTCTGGGGAGCATGAATGTGCTCAGGCAATTTCGTCGCAGTACTCCCAGTATTAATATTTGTTCTGAATAAGAGTCATCTTTGTGCTGAGAGTGGCACTAGAGCAGTGGGGTGGGGCTGCTGGCTTGGTCGTGATTGGCTGGTGAACTCCTCCTGCAACACACATGCAGCACGCTTTCATTCACAACCCAAATGATCAGCCCACACAAAGTTGTTCCAGTATGCCAGATGAGAAGTACACCACCACTACACTAGAGTAAAATTGAGAGAGGTCACCAAAATGGCTAAATTGATTGAATCGAAAATTGATCGAAATGAGCTCACAGTTTTTATAACTGAAATCAAAGGCAGAATCAGCAAGTATTTGTTTTGTTTTTTTTCTCCACCCCACCTACTTGTGGGCATCCAGTGCATGTACAAAAAAAACAACACTTAAAAGAAGAAACAGCGTAGCTTATCAGCCATTATGTCAAACTCAATACAAAAATAAATAAGAATAAGAAATTTGAATGCGAGTGACACTTGTCAAATCAAGACTTGTAAGTCTAACAGTGGCATAACCATCAGTGGCCACTGGTCAAAACGCAACATCTGACATAGTCACATTTTGCTATTTTTATGGCGAATGTTGGCAAAGAATTGCCTATTTAAACATCCAGCATTCATTTGCAGTCATATTTGTGTCCATCTTATGAAGTTAGTATTGATGCCAATAATCACTTTTACTTCTAGTTTGGTCTTCACCAACTTCTGAGAGAGTTTTTGGCTCTTAAGTTGCTAAATACTCCACTGTATTCACAAACTATTTGCAAAGTTTTTTTGGTCTGTTGTTTGGTGCTGACCAGGTAACATACGGCAGGTCTAGCAAAACTTTATGACTGTCTACTGCTGCTGGAAAAATATTTTATGGGAGTTTGCGGCCTGCAAAACAAAAACAATGACGGAAAAGAGGCTAAAAGGAGTTGGGTGATAACTGCAGGTTTTTCTTGAGTAAACATAACATTTGATTGTGTGATCAGTGATAGCTGTCCAATGTAAATTTACCACTTGAGGATGGAAAGCGTGCATGTGCACATCATAGATCCGGAATTTACAGCTATTAAAATGAGAAATGAACCAGATACGAAATAATACTAATGTCTGTACATGACCTTAATAAGCAAACAAAATGTGACAACCGGCTATTTCTATGTAGTTATTTTAAATGGGTGCCACCAGGTCAGATTCTCTGTGAAATCAGATGAAACAAGCCTGTGTTTATGTTTTCCCAGGCAGAGTTAGAGTGAGTCATACATTAGCCAGTTAGAAAGAGTCGGGAGGAGTTTTTTATTCAGACAATTTTAGTTTTGATGTCATATTTTGTGGTTATTACGGTGGAAAAACTACAGCTTTTGTTTACAGGGACCTCCAAAATGAACAAAATATTAAAGTCCCTCAGGGTAGCTTTAAATGACACCTTTCACAACACACATAGCTTATACATTATTAATATAACAACACTGCAGCTTTGTGTCTCCAGTTTCAGTTTAACTGAAATCGCAACATAATAACCTGAGATTTAATTGAAAACAAAATGATGAGAAGTTAATAACACAGAGAAATATTCACACAGTATCACCAGAGCAGTTTTAGGCATTTGTTGTGTTTGTGGGAGATTCTTTTGTAGTTTTAAAACCTTTGGGAGCAGCAGGAAACCTGCGGTCCGTGTGACGCTGCCATCCAGGCCAAACTACAGAGGACAGGCTGATGAGTACCCGTCTGTAGTGGCTCCCTCCCGCTGAGCGTGAAGATTGAAGCTAAACTGCGCCCCGAACACAGACTAATCGTCCTCTCTCTGTTTACAGCACCCAAGGGTGAGCTTTAATGAGGCTAACGGTGATATGACTAAACATCCTGCAGCCTTCATCTGTCAGGAGAGCAGCAGGCCTGAGGCTTTTGATGCCTGTCTGAGCAGCAGAAGAAGCAGAATCCCTCCTCCTGTCCTTTCAGATGATGTTACCATGTCCTTGTTGGAGTGGAAATATGAAATGTCACAGAGTGTGGTGTGCAAACTCGAAAATGTCAGCAGCTTGTCGTACATGGATCCGCAGGAGGCTGATGGGAGATTAAAGGAGAATCAAGAACAGTTTTGTTAGAAATAACCAAAACAAGTCTGCAGAGGGTTTTCAGTTTGGTGGTGCTGACACTGCTGGATTTCAAAAGCCACGTTTCTGGCTCCAAATCCATTTTGGCATAAAAATTTCCTCGACTGTTGCAACATATTTTGTTCTCAAGCCAAAAATGCAAATGCCAAAGCAGCTTCGTTATTTTTTGTGTCCAGCATGGTAATGTTTTAGTTTTTTTTTATTCTGTTTCTGTTGGATCTCTACTCTGATTAGCAAATTCAAGTCCTCTCGATTGTGATATTTCAACATTTTTTGTCATTTACTTGCCGCTAAGAACTGTGTTGTTGGATCTGACTGCAGTAAATGTTGCCAAAAGTTATTATTAAGTGTTAATACATTATTCAGTGGAATAATCAGTGGTGAAAAAAGCATTCAGCTCCTTTATTTAAAGGGTCGGTGTGAAGGATTTAGTTTCATAGCAGCATGCTTGGAGATTATTATAATTATTTGCCTGTAAGGCCCAGTCCAGAGCCAGTGTTTAGTTGGTCCTTTACGGGCTTCTGCCACCCTTCAGCATAACATACCAACGCACAAGGTACCCTTTAGCAGCTGTATGAGCCTGTTAATGGTTGTATGTGTGTTTTCTTTTCCTCTTCGGCCCTCTCCAGCTCCACCCATCTGATTGCTGACTCAATGAGGTGCACCTGGCCCGAGTGGCGTGCTTAAAACCACCTGGGCCGGCAGCAGAGGACAGAGGCTTCTGGCATGAGACACTGCTGGTGTTGTTGCTTCTCAGCAAGGGATTTTTTGTTTTGTTTTGCTGCACACTTATGTTTTGACTTTTTAAGTCTGGATTGTGTTTGTCTTGATTTAGCGTCTTGTTTTTCTGTACGCCAATAAACCCCACAGATGTGGTTGTTTTAAAGGTGTCTTTTTCTGGTTTCTGGTGACCGACAGGGCCGCCCAAGGGTGGGAGCGTAACAAATCGATTAGATTTGATTTATTCAGCACATGTTAGAAAACATAAACAAAACAATACAAATAATCACAAGAATATGCAAGGGAGACTGAAAGCCCACAAGGCTTATCGTGTGTCTCCCCCAGTTATAAATCGGAGCAAATCAAAGTGCCATCACAATTACTGGTTATAATTTTGAGTCTGAATATTTAGATTCAAAACCTTAACTCCTTTTTTACAGCATAAGTCTCACATAGATAGGTAATATGAAAAGAAAGTATGAAAAAACTAATCCAAAGAAGAATCCAAAGTGAGATTGAATATTGATGATGTGAAGTAAATCTAAGTATTTATATATAATGGCTTTTTGAGTGTAGTGATAATCTCTTTTGTTAGCTAATGTGTCATCGTTGCTGTTTGTTTAGTGATTGTTAGTGTTATTGCTTTTAACTAGGTAACTGCTTCAGTAGCTGTGAGTTTCAGTCTGGAGGACCATGGGCACCAGGCAGGTTGGAAGAGTTGGCCATTGTATTGTTTTGTCTGTCTAATTTTTTGTGGTAATCCTGAGTGGTGGCATGCTTCAGTCTTTTGTGATGCGCTGATCTATTCTGATCATCTGGCATAATCCAAATCTCCTAAAGTTCTGACATGCCGCTTGCACACCGTCACACACTAGTTCAAATCCTGTACATGTGCACATGAACAGTGGCTCCAAGCTGAGGATCTACGGTGAAGATTCAGGCTAAAAACATGGTGTAAATGATGTCTTTCAAGCCAACTTGTCAGGGCTTTAAGTGACTTTGATTACACCTGACAAGTAGTATGGAGGCATTTTATTCTGCGTTTGAAAACTGGTCACCATTCATTTCCATTGTTTGGGAGATTCAGCAACACTTTTTTCCCATGAAACTCTGTTTTGTTGACTGAAAAACTAAACCTGACCTTCAATCAGCATGAGGGTGAGCAGATAACTTTGGGTGAACTATCCCTTTAAGAAAATTATATCCAATTTCTGCCATATTCTGCTAAAAAACTCTCAACTAAAAGTTCTGCAGTCAAAAAAACACAATTTCAGCAATAAGAAGTTGCAAAAATCGAAGTAAATTCCAAGATAAAAATTAATTAAAGCAGAGTGGCCCACAGTGACTCGTCCAGGGGGACAAAGTCAGATTAGATGAAAGTGGAACTGAAGGGAATAAAGCAATTTAATGACATAAATGAATAATTTTGATGACACTTTTTTAGTTTAAGTTAACAAATTACATAATTAGATAGTATGATGGATAAACTGAGGAAGTAAATAAGTGTTGAACACACAAATTAGCTATTTGAAGCAATTTTTCAGGGGTTTATGCATGTTTCCCTTGTGTGAACTGTCAAGGACAGGCTAATGTACCAGACAGATATTGGTCTCTTATTAAATGACTGGTGTTCCTGTCTGGCCAAGAATAAAATGCCTGCGGTAAAATGTCATTTTGTTCTGTAAATTGAAGGTTCCCTTGACACGGAGGGGTGGTCACCATGCCTGACAGAGCTGTTAACCCTAAAATAGCTTAACCACTCTGGGTGTTGGCCTAAAATTGGTTATATTTTTAAAATAAATGACAAAAAAAAGACACTAGTATCAGCTTTCTCTATCCCATATTGAAAGCTTACATAAACACAAGTTTGTGTGTGTTTCTTTTGGAAGGCAGTTGCTGTCCTTGCTTTCTCCTGTTGTTTCACAGTCAGTGTTCCCGTCTCAAGGCTAATGCATGCACTGTTTGGGGGGGGGGGGCACTGAGGCATGGTGGCCTCCTCCAAGGAGAGTCCACCTGAGTAAGGAGGACGAAGAGTAAACTATTGTGAGAGTGGACACATCAGAGCAGTGATGAATATGGATGCTCTGAGGCTGCAGAAGCTGCTGTCCCGCTGCTATAAAACATCCTGTTATTGAAACTGACAGACATGATGCATTTTGTATGAAAGTCTGTTGCAAGCCTGTGTTAACATAACCAGTGGATTAGATTATAAATATATTAGGTTCATTGGTTATTTGTGTAGGAGAATCTTAAAATATACTTTGCACTGAACTGAAAACACAGTTTTAACTAAATTAGAATGTTTAGCACCTCACTACTGCAGTCTTTTAGTTCATGTCCGCACGTTCCTGCCAAATAAAAATGTATTTTCTACCTCATCAAATATTTGCAAAGCCATTTGGAATATTTTAAAACCTGCAATGTTTGCATCGGGTGGCAGTTCTCCTGTTTTCGATGTACAGCTAAACCACCAACTGTCAATGTATGGGGCTGCATAAAAAGACATCATACAGATGTTCCCACAATTTTTATTGGATAGACATGGCGAGGTGAGACCGGTTTTATCTATATGTATACACATCAACTGATTTTATGTCCAAGTTAAGCATAGGAGGAAAAATACCAGTTAATATAAAATATTCCTAAAGGATCATAGCTATGATCATAGTAGAAGTGGATGGAGCGACAGTGACTGTACTGTTTTGAAGGCTTGAGTTTGCCATTATGTCTGTTTTCATCTAGTTTTTTTTTTATCTTTTGTTGTTTTATTTTTGTTTGTTTTGAGCCATTTGGACAAGAGGGTGGAGTTGGGAAAGTCTCTGTGGTTGGTAGCATCTTGTCAATTACTAGGTTGCCCGCCCTCAAGCTGCCTGCTTTATTTACCCTGCTTTATTGTCTGTTTTTCTCTAATGGGACCATAATTTACAAAATAAACATCATGCTGTGTCGAGGAAGACTTTAAACTAGCAACTGAGATCGAACACTCATGAAGAAACTTATTTCTGAGGTCGTAAATCAAGTGACAAATAGTAGTTTTCTTATAGACTTCCATACAATCTCATTTCTTTTTGCAACCAGTGGAGTCTCCCATTAGGAACAACATCCACAGAGCGCCATCTAGTTGGCTGCTGAGGCAGTGGTGCTGCCAAATGGTTAGACTGAAATTATTATCATTATTATTTTTTTTTTTTTTTAAATATTCAAAGCTAGTTTTTTATATCTAAATATGCTCAAGAATGAACATAAATAAAAAACAAAACTCAACACTGAAATGCATCGCTTTGGAGACCAACCATGTCAATCATCATTTAGAAACACATTTTAGATGCAGAGACATAAAATGCATCAGTTTCTGAACGGAAAGAGCAATGTGGGAGACAAACTTGTACCAGTTAAAACCCTAAAGTTGGATTCATTTTTTGCTTTTTCTTTGTTTTGCTATGTTTTTCCCCCTTTATTTTGGAAGGTAGGTCTTAAGTTGAAACAGGTTGAGAACCCCTGTCTTATAGAGTCTATAGAGACTTTGATATACCAGCTGCTCTCATAAGAGTGTTGTTCTCTGTATCTGTCCAAATTAGCTACATAAACCACTTTCCAACAGATGGCTCCATCCTTATAAACTCATTATTCATTGGAAGTTGGCCTCATCTCTCAGCTCTAATGTTGGGAAACGGCTGTTACACTCTGATATAAAAAGTCAAAAAAAAGAAAGAAAAAAACCAAACAGGGTCAGACACATACCTGATGACTTTCAAGTGACTCTCTTGAAATTTGCTTAAGATTTCTAACGATGAAGCTATCAAGATATCAAGGTCATTTTTGTGTAATTTTACAACACAGGGTTGCACAACAAAATGAAAATTAAAATAAGTTCTTTCGTGTTACATAGACAAACAAAAAATAGATAACTACCAGAATAGAAATTGATAAAATAAAACAATAGTGACAGTTGTTTATATATAAAATATAATACACACCAAGAAAATAATAATGTAGTGCTTTTTTGAATATGTATCTGGGAGAATGTAAAGAGTGGCAAAGCAAAAGTAATGATGATATGGTTGACATCTTAATATTAAAAATTCAACCTTTGGGACACATTTGAGCACCAAGCATCATTAATGGAAACAGAGTCCTCCTCTCCTTGTATACTATAACTCCTTATTGCATTGTTTTTATTTTGTTGTAGGTGTTTTTTTTCCTGAATTGCAAGTAAATTGGTCAAGGATAATCAACATCATTTTTTTCGTCCTGTGATTTTGGCTTGTTTATTCCATGATTGCATGAAGAAGTGATTGAAGTCTTATCATCAGGTAATCATCACTCCTAATTTTGAGATCACAAATGAGGAATAATCGTACACATACTCAAAAAATAATCATGGTCGGACTAAGGCATGCTTATTATTTTCTCAGGATAATGGGGAAACATTAATGTTATTTTTATTTTAATAAAAATCATCTATGTCTTCTGCATCCCTCTGTTATTGTCAGACCTAATTTAAAATGTAACTATTGGCTGCCATAAACCCACTGAACCCTAATCATCCTATGGGTATAAAGCTGTAACACCGGTATCTCCAGGTTCAGGTGGTTGACATTGAGGTGTATATCTATATTGCTATTATTGGATAATGGGGGGTTGTGTGGTATATTGCAGGAACCCCCCCCCTCCGTCCACCCAGTCGTTGCAGGTCATAATGGCTTCATTGCTAAGCCACAGAGGCCCAGCAAAGGTAGAGGAAGTCTGTCTGAGCTGAAGTCTTCATCAAATTGAAGTTTCCATTTTCCTTCCCTTTGAAATCCCTAAAGCAGTGCCACGGCGGATCCATTTCACACCTGGAAATAGTTTCCTCAGCGTGTGGGTTCGCTACGACGGGCTTACCGGCAGGCGGACAGGCAGGCGGAGGAGGCACGGGACATTTAAGCCTCCATCAAATAATGGCTTTGTAATTTCACAGCAAACGGCTGCGTCGAGCCAATCTCAGCCGCTGCCTTTCTCTAATTTTATCTCCTCAGCTGCCTCCCTCTCCCCCCCTTGTCTTCCTGTCTGTCCACCCCCCCCCCCCCCCACAGACGTCACCCCCTATCTCGCCCTGTTTCTCGAGGCCGCCTCTATCTCTGACAGCTACAGACTCTATTAGCTGTGATTGGTTACAGTTCACAGCCATGAAATGATCCTGGAAAAAAGAAACACACCAAATCTGAACAACGCACATTAGCTGCAACGTGAAACCTGCTGTATCTGTAAATGTGGCATGTGACAGGTGAGCAATCTGATGGTGTCACTTCACAGGCTTAAATAAACGCCTGTGTTATCTCAAACCTGCTGTCCAACTTTGCGCTGCCCTTTGTTCAGCTGGGGAGAAAAGCAGGGAAATCGTCACCATCACGAGGAGTGGATTTTCGAAGGTGTTTATGAAAAAGTTTACACTCTTCCTCTGTGGTTTGTTTTAACAGGCTGTTTAGAATTTGACGGTTTGTCAAAAGAAAGCTGACAGTGGGAATTATATTCTTTCAGGTGGCAGTGACCCAGAAATCTGCCCTCTAGAGCTCGTGTGGAGCCTGATACATGAACAAGAAATGCTCCTGCACAAAAACCAGACCTCAGTATATCATTATACAGCACAAACCTCTTTGTGTGTTCAGACTGGTAATAGCCCTGTGTTTAAACAAAGCAAGTCGATGCATTGGTGGGAGTGTGGTGCCATGCCATTACATCGACAGCCTATTATTCTGAAATCCCAATAGTGCGAAAAATGTTCCATTGGGCCGAAAAACACACATTTGTCCAACCGTTAACCCAAAAATAAATGCTCATTACTCCAAAGACCCATTGCTCCAAAAATATGCTCTCTGCAGCTGCTAACCCTAACTCATCTAATGACTCGTGATGTGGGCATCCACCAAAACTGAGCTTAGACTCTCATGATTTGATGCTGACATTGGAAACTCGTTAAATCAACAACAACAGTTAAATCATTTGAAGTGTTGTTTGGTGTGAGGACAGAAAAAAAGCCCACCTATTCAGCACCATGGACAGGGTCAGCAGTCCCCAAACTGTTTTTTTTGGTGTAATGGGTGTTTGCTTTCAGGATAAAAGGCTGTTGATCAAATGGGCTTTTAAGTCCAATGGGACATTTTTCAGACTGTTGGGGTTTTGGAATAGTAGACAGTCGCCAGGAGGGTGCTGTCTCAGATACCAGCAAGAAATAAATTATAATCCTGGAAGTCCAGTTTGAAAAAAAAACCCACACTGTTCCAACATCTGGGGCATCCATTGCTGTATCTGTATGAAACTGACACACATTCACACCCACTTTGTGCCATGATTCGGCCAGCTGTGCCATTCTTTTGTGGCACCTTTCATGTTAACGACAGAGTGCAACACTCTGAATGTTTTCCAGGAGAGACTGTCTGAAAATGTGTTCTATTATCCCCATATTTAAACAATAACACATTTTCCCCCACTATGACAGCAAGCTTTTTCCTCCACCTACACGTGTGGCCACTGGGAATAACCACGAACACTTTCTGATGTGGCTGGATGGCATATCCCACAAACTTTTTGTTTTCCAAGCAGAACCCAACCCTTAAACTGAACACAAATCGAATTTGACAGGTGGCAGTATTGCACGTTAATGGAAAGATGTAAGTGGATACAGAAAGAATCGGAAAGACATGAATTGGGGAGAATCCAAGTTAAAAAATGTCTGAACTTCAGAGAAAAATTTGCTCTTATTTTGAAGATGTTCAGTGCTACGTAAAGGACCAGTGTTTAGGATCTAGTGGTATCTTGCAGCGTCACTTCACCCTCCCCTTCCTAGTGTGTAGGAGAAATGCTGCATTTTGAATCTTTTGTTCTTCACATGTGGCTCATTTCAGTACACGTGAGCTGGCATGGCTTGACTTTGGTTTGTCAGCCCAGCATGGCAGGGGTTTGCATTTCCATTACAACAAGGCTACCTGCTTTAAGGTATGTATTTTAACTGACGACGAGCTCAACAAAACTCTAGTCAAGTGGCTATAAAGCAGTGAATAAACCAACCACATGGGAGAAAAACACAATTTCCTTAAAATCTTCTCAATAAAAGTCACCTTTTTTGCTATTTGGAGGCTTTTGAAATGAAGCATTTCATCAGCTGAAACTGTAAAATAACGCATGTACCTGAAAGTACAAACAGCAACAAAGCAGAGAAACTAAATTTAAAAGCACAGAGATTCAGTTAGAAGTTACAAAAGTACTGGGAGCTGAACATAAAGAGACTTTTATAAATGTCTTACTCTCTTGTCTCCTGCATAAACATGAGCTGAGTATCACAACACTGGCTTGTTTGAGAGGGACAGAAAGGAGGATCGTCAATAGTTAGCCACAGTTAGCAGGACATGACTGTAGCCCGCTTGGAGGAGGGTCGGGCTCGCTTTGGCCTCAGAGGAGGTCCGTCTCGGGTGTGGGTCGGCGCAAGAAGAGTGGTAATGGAAATGCAAATCAGCACAGCTTTGACTTGACGTGGCCAAAAGTGCCAGTGGAAAAGCCCAACAGGGCAACAGTCCATGCAACCAAAGCCTGCTCAAACCTGATTGGTCAATATTACTTGTACTATAATGGAAACCAGAATACCAACCCTTGCCAACAGATTCTGCATATTCATATCACTACTAACAGCTTTTTAACAGTGTTGAAGTGTTTTAGGGTGGATTTTCCCTTTAATTCCTCCTTCTGCTATGACAGGAATTTGCAGAAATGTGAAAACATTGTTACCACAATTAAACACTTCATGGAGATTAAGTGTTGCAGCAAATAGATATTCTAGTTTGTTGCAGACTGGTGTGTGTGTGTGTGTGTGTGTGTGTGTGTGTGTGTGTGTGTGTGTGTGTGTGTGTGTGTGTGTGAGTGAGTGAGTGTTAGAGAGCATATAATTCATGAAGTACTGAGGGTGGAGCGCGTGGGAGATTTAGTGATGATTTAGTGCGAGCAGTCATAGTGTGGAGAAGTGGAAATGTTTTCCTAAGGCTCACAGCACTTAACAGCTGCGGGTTACATTCACAAACACGCACACACACACACACACATCACATAAACACACCTTACTTTCCAGCCCACTGGAGTGCAGCAATAATGAAGTGCAGATTGAAAAGCATTTGATGTAAGAACCTGGCAATTATACGCATAATAGATAAACCTACTGAACATTTACTGTCACCTGTACTGTAACTGTACTGTATGCAGCATTTTAGCTGTGGGATATCATAAAAAGATCGCAGCATGTCTGGACAAAACATGACAGCAGTAACAGTGATGACAAATATACTGGAGCGAAGGAGATGCTTAACTTTTCCACTGTCAACATCTTTTAGTGCCTTCTTCTCTTCGTCCACCTCCCTCTGGAACTCAGCTCCTGGGCGCTTCCACCTGTAATCGTCTGTCATCGCTGCAGCGCAGTGCTGAAGGCCTTCCCAGCCTCTTAAAGGGAAAATCCACCATAAAACACCAACGTCAGGAGCTGTTGTCGAGTTTAATAGCGGCAAATGTTGCGTGTTTTTGAGTGTTTGAGTCAAATGTCAGGCAAAAATGTTTGGAGAGCTTTGACCTAGATATGGCATCATTTTGCATAAAACTGATGTGAAACATTCTGACAGCGGAGGACAAGAAGCAGCTAATAAAATAATAAAAATTGGTGAAATTAAAATACATGTAAATACAAATTAAGGATAGAATCTTTAAGATTTGAGTCCTGGTTGATTTGGTAACAACTAGTTAGCAGTGCATCTTATTCTGCAGGCAACAAAACAAACTATTTTCATTTTAATAAAGAAGACATGAATAAAAAAAAACTGGCTTTTCCCATCAATCTGTGTTCAACTCTGATCAAATTTTTCATGTACACAGCATTTGTCTGTGAACAGCAGGACAGAGAGAAAGGAGCTGGTTATGTTGCTGAGAACTTGGAGGTGTGCAGCCTGCAGCTCTTCATCTAACATCTCACTGTGGCTGCTTCTTCTTGTTCCATTACTCCATGCAATATTGTAAAAAATGATCAACTGTCAAAAAAATCTGAAAATGGCAGTTGTATTGCAGGTGCATTTTTGATGAACAAAAGCAGTCGCAACACATTGCATTTCCTGTAACTGTTTCATAATAAAAAACACAACTTGTGTTTTGGCAGTTAAATGCTTTTAATGTGAATCTGCAGCAGTAGGAAATGTTCAGTTTGTATTAGCAGTGACTTAATACAGCATTTTGTCTGCGAATGTCGCCACAGATACTGAGTTCATACTGCAAATATATAAATGAAAATCTCTGAGATGAAATACAGGAAAATAAGAGGCGCAATAAACCAGTAAAAAGCTGCACGATCACCCACTCTTCAGTTCAAAAATTATGCATTCATTTATTCTCAGGGACAATGCACATTGATCAACATTACTGTGAATGTGCCAATGTTAGCAAAAATGCTAATTTTCAACTGCTGTCCCTCAACTTGATGTTAAATTGGCCATTAAAACCAAAAAAATGAAACACATAATAGACTTTCCTGTAGAGACACAAATAAACTGGTTTGCGCTGGTTACAAACTGTTGTGGAAATAAAGAGGTGGCAGCGTTTTTGAAAGGCCAGAACCATCAGTATTAACTAGAATTGGGCAAAATTAAATATTACATACAATATGCAGGTCAGCTAGCAAGCTGAACTGAGATAGCTACTGAGCTAACTAGCTAGATGCTAGATGTTTTTAGCTGACCTCACTTTGAGGTCTATGTGTGGTTCATGACATCTGCAAACTGTAGCCGGATAATTTATGTAACTGGATGGCGGTTACATTAAAATACAATCCAATATTGACTCTAATTCAGTCGATTCAGCTAATAAGGAGTCTGTTTGTAGCTGGCTTCACTTGTTTCAAAAACTAACATAAAATAGTATTCAGGCTTTCTGATGTGGTTTGACTACAATGTTAGCAATGGTGGCAATTATGGTGAGCCATGTTGGAATGATGCATGAACACAAGTTGGAATAACAGGAGGCCGAAGTTCTTTCCGTTCTACCAACATTGTGTGAATGCAGCATAAAACAGTCAGTGGTCAGTGGTCAGAGGCCGGTCACAGTCAACTGTTTGTGATGATGGCGGCTGTCCTCTGTGCACTCTGACTGGTTTGGACTGTCTTTACAAATGTTAGCCGTTAGCCGTTGCTCCTTCCCTTTTGAGGTCTGTATATCCTGAAAACGTCAAAGTTATTTGACACGGCCTGTCCCTTTTTCAGATTATCTCAAATGTGGCTTTCCTTCCCCTGAATTTACATTTGATGGTATCCCACAATCCACTGTGGGCCAGTCCTGTGTTTAATGTTGCATTTAAGTGGTCCATGTCAAATTAAAAAATCAGGAAGCATCACACAATCACATCATATTTACCAGTCATTAGCTCTCAGGCAATCATCAGTCATTTGGAAAACTAACACATGAAGTGGACCAATGAAAATCCATTACAGGATGTAAATAATGGAAATCAGGCCATTTGTTCAGCCTGAACAATTAGTCATATTCAGTAAGTCATTCAAGGTCAGCTACCTAAAAATTATTCTCACTTCTCTGACAAAGAGCACCCAAACACATTTTGGTTTTGTTCTCTGTGGCACAAACTAATCGTTGGAAAGAAGGTGCTGATTCAGCCATAAGGTCTCATGACTTGTCCTGAATCTACAGCTGAGCACATGTTTATACCTTTTGATTGATACTGCAGCCAGTTCTCATCCCCAGGTCATCAAATACTGCCATTTTTTATTTGGCATGAGGTACCATTCAGCATCTGTATGCGACGTGCCACGTTGTCATTTTCAGTTTTCAGTTTTATTTCATTACTCTAGACCACACAAACATAAAATAAAGCAACAATACAATGGAAAACGACCAAAATACATCCATATCACAAACTAAACAATAAAGGCACCTAATTTACCTTCTACCCTTGATTTATCTGTTTGCAGTAATATCAGTTTAAACACAAATGGGTGAATAACAAAGTATTTTGGCAAATACCTCTATCTATACATGATATCCATCCCCCAGCAATTTATCATTACATAAAGTACAAAACCCTTTTCAGTCGTGTGTATTTTCCTATTACTTTGGGGATTCTGCTATTGGAAACTCTAAACTTACAAACAGGCTGGGAATACCTCCTGTTTTTGCACAGTAGATACTTCAGGTATCTTCAGTGTAAACCCATGTGCATCACAGTCAGGTGACTAGGTGGTGGTAGTTGACTTCACCCTCGAGGCCAAGGTTTGTCTCCTGTGTGAAGTGGTGAAAGAAGTATTCGGATGCTTTATTTAAGTAAAAGTACCAATACAGCGATTTAAAAATACTCCACAAGTGGCCAGTAAAAATCAAGCATGAAAAATCCTACTTAAGTAGAAGTACATAACTATTAATAGAAAAATGTAAAGTAGTAAATGAAAAGTATTTTTAATCCATTTGACTGATACATTATATAACATCATTAAATTATTATTAATTATTAATGATACTTAAAATCCCAGTGCAGTATCACCTACAATGACACTTCTTCTGTCTTCTATCTCTGTGATGGACACGTATCCTTGACCACTTTCATACTGAGACATTTATTTCAATGACAGCTCAACACTCAGGTCACAGCACTAATTTTTCCAGTTTCTTGGCTTTATCAGGTCCCTTAATTCCACTGCTGGTGCTGTTAAGATTCCTTTTCGTGGATCTCTGAAACCAGGACTTCAATCTCCAAACTCGTAAAGTTCTTCTTTTTACTCTTTGATGCCATGTTCATAAATGGACATGTTCTGACATATGGGGCAGGAAGCGTAGCCTTATATGATATTATTAATTATGCTAATTTTCAAACTCATGCATGTGAAATTAAAGAAAAGAATACAAAAATGTTTTTGCACGAGGATCGAAGTTCTGATACAAAATCTCTTTTAAGTTTTTGGACTTTTATGTCGTCTATTATTTTTTTTATTTTTGAAAATTCATTGACATGAAAAATAACTATTTGGTGGTGCTGTTAACCACTCGTAGGCATCTGAAAAGTGACCCTAACCACACTGCCTTTAGCAAGACTTCAGAAGCCAGAAAGGTTGAAAACCACTGGTTAAGTCTGTAACAATGTGCTGCAGTTTGAAAGCTTGATACTGACAGATAAATGTAGAGTTCAAGTAAACAGAAACACTCACTTTCCACCACTGTCTGTGTGAAACTAAATGTCAGTTTTAAGTCATGTAACATTAAGGGTATTAACTCAAACCCTGGTCTCCTCCTAAACCTAACCAGGTAGTTTTGGTGCCTAAACAATGTTAACCAAAAGGTTTTATGGCAGCGTCTCATACAGATGCTAAAGGATTCCTCGTGCATCTGTATGAGACACTGAGAACAACAAAGCAGCGACAGTTTTTGAGAGCTTAAGACAAGAAAAGGTTGAGCATTGCTCAAAGATTCTCTAAAAAATCCCTAACTGGAGTAGAAGTAGCAGGTTGAGTGAAAGTAGACTCATAAAAGTGCAAATTTCCACATGATCAGAATAAAATCTGGGAATGCACTGAACATCACAGACTGATCAAGTTTAACCGAATGAAATGATTTGAGGGTGAAATTGGCTTCCTTAATGTGGATACCTATTTCCAAAAAAAACCCCTCATATGTTTATACACCACTGGTTTGCCCGCTGGTGTGTAAAATTAACCTGAAAATGTTTTTCCATCATGAAATTTGTTTCTCTGTGTTATTTTTCAATCAAAATGCGCAATGAGCGAAACCTCTTGGTGGCCAGAGGCGATTCCTGAATAATTTAGACTTTAAACAGCCTGATTCTGCTTCTATCACCTCATCACAGATTCAGTCACGGAAGCAGGTCACCAACCCTCATCTATAATCCACAAAGAGGGTTTCCCTGTCCATTTACACCCTCACTGCTCAACACATGCAGGACCTGAAAAACCCACAAAAATTACACGAAGAGGCGGCGTGTGTATGTTTGTGTAGGAGGAGGTTGCTGGGGGATGTGATGCTGAGGTACATTCAAATAAGACTTTTTTTTTTTCGGTTTCTAACCAGACCTGCAGCTACTTTTTACCCTGCTGGGCCTACTGGGCCTCATTTCCCATCATCCTGATCAGCTGTGGCCCAATTCTAATCAGCTGGTTCACAGTCCAGCTACTTCATTCTTGCCTGACTGGGCGCATTTCAACATAACAAACCACTTCATGCTCAAAAGTCCACCACCAAAACTCTCAAAACACGAGGCCCAGCCCAGAAGAACACTGCACCCACCAAAGAAAAATATTTTTATTATGACTTTTGAATAATGACTTCCATATCCTGTAATTATGACCTCTGGTATTTGGCATCTCTGAGAAAGCAATCTCAGATTCAAGATAAAGATCTTATGATTACAAAATAAAAAGCAAATTATATTCTTCCTAAACATGGGATTTATATCATAATTACATACATGAGATATAAAAATCATATGATTACCATGTCCAGTGCAGAATTCATAAATGCAACAAAGGTTCCCTTTTTTTTGTCTTTTGGTAAATGCAATTAGGTGTCACATAAAATTCTGAACCCTCAGGATATTTCCCATGGGCACCGCCCCAAATCCACAGTCATTCATTTAAGTATCTTTAAGGGCCTTGTATACCCTGTCCCTCCTTTCCCCCCCAAGCCTGATGCCCCTGAATACAACATGCATCTGTAAAGGTGAAACTTGAAAACTACACCTCCCACTCTGTGTGGTTACAACTTGCAGTAGGGTATGTGTCGTCAGTTGATTGATTAATTTGCCAATGACCAGTGACATATAGCAGCAGTATGATATTCACAAAAAAAAACTTATGGGATGTTGGATTTTGTGCAGAAGCTTTGTATCCTGCTTATACTATGATCCTAAACCTCATGTCGGCACAACTTTTGTCAGACTTGATATAAAAGTTGCTTTACCACCATGAAACAACGGAAATGTAGTCTAGAAACAGCAGATGCAATGAGCCCACTGGCACTTTATAAAGTTAAAAAGGTGACGTGGCCCCTTCAGAGCCACAAAAGACCACACACTTTTGTTCCAGACCATCATCTCTCAGATTTATTCTGCTCTGGTGCTGTGCCCATTGATGTCTGTTTCTGACTGATCAGAGTTTAATATGCATGATTAAGTCAATTATCAAGCTACCAGACTACATTAATGCAAATACCTCCACCAAGGCTAATAATTCAGTCTTCTGTAATATGCATCCAAGTAAGGAGGTTTAGACATTGCTTATTTCTCACATACCTACTGCATTTATTTCTACACTGATGTTTGAAGCCATGACACATCAGTCACTTTAATTAGGACAGGTTTGCGCATGTGCAGCAGATTCAGTTAATTTTGCCCTGACCTATCTCAAAATGTTAAAGGTAGAATCAGTAGGATTTGTCAGTTGGTGTTTGCCAACACACCGGAAACATATTTGGTTGTTCAGTCTCATTCTCAGGATGTCAAACACTGATGTTTTGGGTTGGCAAAGCGTACTGAGCACAGCAAAATAAGAAGGTACGGGCAGGGGGGCGGAGTCTCTGCTATTTTTGTACTCTATGCATTGCATGAGGCTATGCATTGTTTTTTGGGGGAGGAAAATCATGCACAGTTTGTCTTCCAAGAAAGTGAAAATACACAAAAATTTACTGGCTCCTCTTTGGCCCATGCTATACTCTTGAAAATCTTGTGAGTAGTATTCTGTAATCCTGCTGACAGACAGACAAACGAAAAAAAGGGGAACAATTATAGATTGCCCAGCTCTACAAGTTGAGTTTATTTTTGTTTTATTTTTGTTTCGTTTTAGTTTGTTTTTCTGTTGTTTTTTTTTTACTGTGTAAAGCACTTTGGTCAACCATGGGTTGTTTTTAAACTGTGCTATATAAATTAAGTGACTTGACTTGACTTATAACATTTAAATCAACATATTTCTTCAATAAAAGTGAAAAACAGTAAATCAACTGCACTCAGCAACTGCTGCCACAGCTTTCAAGCCATCTAAAAATGACATTGGTGGGATGGGTTCACCACTTACTGCTGACCGGTTAGAGCAAAAACAAAACAAACGATGAGAAGTTGGCTAAAACACAATGTCAGGCTGAGCGAGGAGGAAATTCATCCTGATTACAAGCTTCAATGCGCCCTCAGTGCAATCAGAATGATGGTATTTATTGTCTGTGTTACTTTATACAGGGATGCATGTGATCAGGGAGAATCTATTGCAGCTGAATGGTGCAGCCAAAGCAAAACTGCCTCCAGATCTAGTTTGTCTAATTGTGCCTTAATCCAGGCGCTGCTGAAGTGAATGGAAAACACATCACAAGGTGTCTGTAGAAATATACCATATTTTTCTCAGTAAATAGAGTTTTGATTGGTAATTTCATTCACAGTATGAGTGTGTCATGTTCACTCTATTAAAAGGATACTATACATCCTCAAATAGCATCAAGATATGTGGCCTAAACAAAAACAACAACAACAACAAAGACGCCACTCTAACATATGATCTCTCGTGCTCTATATGTGGTGTGTATGAAGGTCGGAGTGGAATACTGGGCCGGCTGAAGTGAATATTTCTAGATGAAGTAATGAAAGGCCGTCCTTGTTCAAACTTTGAAGCTTTTCTGTTTTTAGCAGTAATGTTGTACTGGATGTGGTGCTGCTCTGTTGCACAGCTAAAATAAGAATGAAGAAATTTGTTGAATATTTCTTTTTACATAATCACTGCCTTTCTCCTGCTCATATCACATGCCAATGCCTTGATCTCTCTCTGTCTCTTTCTGTCTCTCTCTCTCTCTCTCTCTCTCTCTCTCTCTCTCTCTCTCACTCACACACACACACACACACAGTGCCAAAGGGTAAGATGTATAAATTTATACAGTCATATAAATGTTGACTCCTAGTAATCAACACAAGGCTAGTCTTGTTAGAGCTTTAGATAAAAAGCCAGGGGATCACCAGAATCATTAGATTAATGTTCATTCATTCATTCATTCATTTTCTGTAACCGCTTATTCCGGAAGGGTCGCAGGCTGCTGGAGCCTATCCCAGCTGACATTGGGCGAGAGGTGAGGTTCACCCTGGACAAGTCGCCAGCTCATCGCAGGGCTGACACATAGACAACCACTCACACTCACATTCACACCTATGGGCAATTTAGAGTCACCAATTAACCTAGCATGCATGTCTGTGGACTGTGGGAGGAAGCCGGAGAACCCGGAGAGAACCCACGCAGACACGGGGAGAACATGCAAACTCCGCACAGAAAGGCCCTGCCCCAGGAACCACTGCACCACCGTGCCGCCCCATTAGACTAATGTCCGTACAAAATTTTATGGCAATCAGTGGTAGTCAAGACATTTAACTTCAAAGTGGTCGACTGACTGACTTTTATTTTTTTTACATTTGATTACATTTTTTAATAGCTATTTCTCCAGCATATCTAATACACAGCAGCAAACCGTGCGGACAACACAACAATACAACAACCTTTTTGAAAATGCAATAAAAAAAAAAAAATACGCCTGCATTTTGGTGATAATGAATCCTAAGATGTTACCTGTTTTGTAACAGTTGCAACCTGAGTGAGATAGTTTAGAGTTTCACAGCGTCAAGTGTATAGTGGCTTATATAGTTTTAGGAAGAATTTGTTAGTAATACTGATTTTAATATTATAATTTTTTGTTTGTAAGTGAGCTGATGTCATGTTTTGTCTTTGTGTGGACCTCAGGATGAGCAGCTTATCCTAAACTTCCGTTAATGGAGATCCTAATAAAATCCTAAATCTGAAAAAAGATTTGCTGGGATATAATGGCAGGAATACAGGATTCTATCTCAGGCCATCAGACACAAATGCAGCTTTGTCACGGCCTTCAGCGCCTCACACACCATGTACCTCTGATACGCCGCCAGAAGACCTTTTCAACACGTGGTTGACATTGTGAAACGATCACAGTTTGGTTAGGTTTAGGAAAAGATCATGGTTTGGATTAGAATAAGTATGTTACACTGTGTAAAGCACTTGACACAATTGAAGAAAATTACATGGCGCAAGCTGACCTTTTGTTTCACACAGCCTCCTCTGGGTGAAAGCCATCCACCTCGCCTCCTCCTACACTGTCTTGCTCTTTATACTACATCACCTGACATGGATGGGTTAACACTGAAGTTTCTTGAAAGCCTGGTGCTTCTCATACAGATGTTAAAGGGTATCTTTTGCAGTAGAAAGTAGTGAAATACATATACATGTTACTGTACTTAAGTACACTTTTCCTCCCTGTTTTAAGAGAAATATCTGTACTTTTTACTCCTTACATGTTCAAAACAGGGTCATTAGGTTACTATTAGAGGGGAATTATTGATTATTTGTATTTTACATCATTGTGCGCCGCCTTCCCAACATCAGGCCTGATTTTAACTTTAAATGGCTGTGACAATAACTCATTGAAAAGATGATTCCTTGGTGTATCCATCAGTTTTTATCATGCACAACAGACATAAGAAGATGAAACAGAGATAGAGACTTAACCACAATGAAAATGTTAGGTTCAGTTAGCTTTGCACAGAAACAGATAGAAAAAAAATTTCTTTTAGAGGGTTACTTTTTTACTTTTATGCCTACTTTGACCAGAGGCTTTTTTTTTTTTTTTTTTTACAATAACTGTCTGTAATTCTACTTGAGTAAAGAATGCGTGTAGTTTTGCCACCTGTGTCTGTATGAGTCAAAATGCCGGTATTTAACAACCAGTGAACGAGAACAGGCTGAGGATTCAGGCTTGAAAACGGTCAGATATCTACTTGAACATCTGTAAAATTCAGCAGTTTTAAACTCTAAACATGGAAGTAACAAAACCTCCGTTATAACATTTGGAACATTCATTATTTTATGAAGAAGCAGAAAGAAGTCAGCAGAGTTCGCTGAGACACATCACTAATGCCATATAATAACCAGTGTCCTAATGTATCATGCAAAATCACATACAGCAGCATGACACCCCTGTAAAATGTTCTGTCAAAGATAATGGCTGCATATGAGATCAAAGTCCGTTTGATGTAATTTATTAACCTTTAAAGTGCATTAAAAAAGTGCATAATTGAACAGATCAAGGGATGATTACTTCTTGTTTCTTTGATGTGTCTCACAATGTGGATTTATGAGTCCTGAATACTGGGAGGGAGCCAGATCTCTTTCTCTCTTTTCTGCCTCTTTTACAGCAAATCGCTCCGTCGAGGCAGGTTCAGACTCGGGTCTCGTTCAGCTTCTAGCAGAACTGTCCCCCGTGTGCGGGACAATCAGCAGCTATTAAGGGACTGCTGGTAAGAGACGGTGTGTGATAATTTTGTGTGTGTATGTGTGGGTGGGTGTGCGCAGCGGTAAAAGTTGCAACGTGAAATCTATCAGCAGTGGGAGAAAACTAGGCTGCAGGGCTTTTGAGGCTTTTGTGAGTTTCCACCTTCAGAAAGAAACAAAAAAAAAAAAAAAAGAAAACTGGCAGCAGCAAACTTAATCCTACACCTACAGGGCAAGAGGGGGCCCGACCAACAAGAAAGAAAGAACAGAGCGAGGGAGGAAAGTGAGAATTTCTAATGTCAGGGCTTCTGTTTTCAGGAATACAGAGCTTAACAAATCAACTATCACACATGATCAAAGTGCAAAAGATGACTTTTTTTTGCCCTCCTATTCACACTTTGTGCACAGAATGAATAAAGCAGACATTGGCATTTTATCTACAAATTGTTAGGCATAGTGACATGACTGTTGGGATGACAGTCGGTTGGTCCAACAACCATTTGTTGGACTGACATGTGGTCACCAGAGAATGAATCATAACGGCTTTGGCGATCCCTTGACTCTTCCTCTAGTGCCACGATGAGGTCTTTTAGTTTTAAGTTTGTGGCGAAACGATCTCAACAATTATGGGATGGCTTGCCCTGAGATTTGGTGCTGAGATTTCTGTCGCCTTCAAGAAGAATTGTGAAATTTAAGCTCAGCCTCACGGCGAGTCTGCCGAAGAGGCGTGAAAGGTTCATGCACGTATGAAAGTGCACATAGAATGAAGAGTGAGGAAGTCCACATAGCGAGGAGGCCAGGGTGGATGGGTGAGAAAAACACAGAAATTTCACACGAGACCAGGGTTTGGTTCCTGTGTGAGACCAATAGTCAAATACTGATTCTTTGAAGGAATGCTTATTTTAACCCAAACTACAATGTTTTCGTAAACCTAACCAAATACTTTCAGTGCCTGAACATAACCAAACTGTGATCGTCACCTGTTTTAATGTTTTGTGTGTTTTGTGCTTAGTTAATACTAGTATGCTAACATGCTAAACTAAGATGGTGAACAACACCAACATGTTAGCATAAGCCCCTTTTACACAAACCCATTAGCACCCACTAACATCTGTTTTTTTATCTTCACTGTGAAAGGGTACAATCAACATTTATTTCCATGTCAAATGACTTTGCAGTAGTCAAGGGTATTTATTACCTCCAGTTCTGATCAGTAGTGATGTAAACATGCTAATTTTAGCTCCTTTTCAGAGGACACAATGAAGAAATCTTTCACAATAAAATTCCCCCTTTTTTGTCATCTAAACATTTTATTATGAAGCAGCAGAATCAGAAACTATTGTTTTCAACAGCAGTAACTTAACACAACCCCTCTGAAGCTAAAGCGAACATGAAACAGTAAAATAAAATAGATACCTGAAAGCACAAACAGCGAAGCAGCAAAGAAACTAAACTTCAAACCACAGAGATTCAGTCAGAAGCTGCAAAAGTACTAAGAGCTGAACACAGACTTTATAAACTCCTTTGTCTCTGATCTCCTGTGCGAATATGAGGCTTTCTGGCACATATCAGAGAGGGAAAACAGATGGGTCTATTGGCAATGGAAAACGGGTCAATTGGCTATTTTTGCTGGGTTTAGCATTTTAAAAAGACTGCATATATGTGCTAATTTTGGTGTGAAATAGTAATAGTCATAGAGAGCATGTTAGCATTTAGCTTAAAGCACTGGTGGGCTCAGAGGGGGTTGCCCCGTGGGAAAAAAAAATGCTGCAAAAGTGCCCTCATGGTTGCATCCATGGTAGATAAAACATGAAAAAGTGCCCTCTCGGGTGCCCTTCCACTGGCTCAAACCACTACAGAGCTGCTAGTGAGGCTGCAGACTCACAGACTGCCTGTTATTCTACTTTTCAGAGTGAGACTTCCCTACAGGCATGCTCTCCGTGTCGGATTTCCTGTATGACATTGATATGACACAGATACGTATGAAGTGCAAATGAAATGGCAGTAATTCACAAGCTTTGCCAAAAAAGATGAGGAGTTGAACACGTTTATAGTGACAACGATCTGTAATCTGTAATCTTTGGGCTAAATGAAAACCTGTGTATCAAACAGCTATCTTGGATGATGCAGTATAGTTTTAGATGACAGCTGACAAGCATGTAGATGTTTTATTCCATCATCCACACATCTTTCCTTTCTCCATGCACAACTGCTGTATGATTAAGTAAGTAATTAACTTTTACTTATTCAGAAAGAATGACAATGATAAACCTTGGCAGACCCTGAATAATTATTGGCATCAAAAAAGTTGGTGAATGCAACACATGAACACATGTCAAATCCTACTTTTGGATCACCAAAATCTAATCAACAGACAGGAGCGGTGAGTGGGAAGTTTGAGGACAGCCAAAGTTCATGGAGTCCTTTTCCTTTTTTTACTACTGTAAATGAGAGGTGACTGACTTTCCAATATCTGGAAATGCATCAAATTCTTCTGTTTAAATCATCAGTGCAAATTAACGACCGATAGCATTTCACAAAAGTTCAGATGTCTTAACGAAAATGTCAAAACTGTATAAAGGTCCAATTTTAGGAGAAAACTATATATCCCAGAGAGCACTGCAGTAAGAAATATTCAATTAAATGAGACACCACGGTAGCTCACTTGACACGCCATGTATTGAGGCAATCAGTCCTCTACAGCAGCCCCATCCTGCGGTCCTTTACTCTCCCTCTTTCCTGTCTTCCTCCAGCTGTCCTGTACAGACAAAAAAGGTAAAACAGCCCCTAAAAATATTAAAAAGAAATATCCAATTATAAAGTTTGGAGTTATGTTTTGCAATACAGAACTATCTGCTGTTGTTTCGTTTCACTGTATTTTGTTCCTGGAATAACAAATTGTTATGAATATGTTAAACTATAGTTAAATTGTGTTACGTTTTTTTATGTTTATCAAACATATATTTTACCAGAGCAGTCTCCTCACTGCTTTTTTGCAGGTTGCCCAGTGTAGGACTGTAGCTTACATCAAGATGTTTCTTTTTTTTTTAGAAAGTCTTAAACAAAATGGCAGCACAATTTACAGACAATGAAGTACTACACAATAAAAGAAAATACAGTACAAAACAGCAAAGACACAATATTACATTATTTGTATATAGTATTCTTATTTGTACATGATGCTTGTATTTAACTTTTTGACCTTTTAAGTTAATCTCTTTCAACCGCTTATTTTTTCTTGTTCCACTGCGCTGTAACACCAACTCAAATTCCTGTGTACTTTGTACATTTGGCAAATAAAGCGATTCTGAATCAGATTCTGATTAGCATCCACTACGTGGCCAAAAGTATGTGGACACTTGAAAATTATTCTCCAAAACCAGGGAATGTCCACAGCAAAATTAGCTGAGGCTCATAAATATTGTGGCACTTAGTGTCTTTGACAGTTTCACAAACAAACAGACTAATGGGGGAAAAGCTGTCAGAAACAAGGATGAAACTTTTACATGGGCATTGCATGAGCCTGAAGTATTGTTAAACTGTCTGGGAGACAGACTATTGGGCTTTCTGGCCAACCACTTTCAGGCAAATCTTTCTGAGGATCAATATCTTGTTAAAAGATAAACAGACACCATTGAAACAGATTGGTAAGTGCATGCAGTGATCTCACAGCACCTTTAAATGCGAATATAACAAAAGGAGATTGAAGATGCTGCTATGAAAAGAGCACTATAGGAACAAGAAATAATACACACCGTCCAGGCACACTGATGAAACCGCGTTATAATGTAAAGTGATCTTCAGAATGCTTGTTTGTGTTTGCAAAACTGTACAAACACTTCAGAGTGCATTAAAATCTTCTGTTTTGAACCTCAGTAACCATAATTCACATAAGACGGTTCAGTCTGAAGCACACATACACAGGCCGAGGCTGCTTAAGACATAAAATAGTTCGCATTGCAGCCTTTCACATTGTACTCCATTATTATTAACCACTAATGGGCACTCTCACATGGTCCAATATAAACACGAAGCCCAAAGACCATAACCAGCTATAAGCCCAAACAGGCTGCTTTCTGATGCTAATTTAATACAGGAGACAGAGACAGAGGAGCTGGGCGAGAGACCACAGGCTAGCTGCTTCCAAAGCAGAGCCGACGTGGTCTTGGAGTCGCCCTCGCCTCGCCACTGAGGCCAATTTGCAGACGTTCATTTCCTCCAATCTGTCAGGGCGGGCGGTGGGAGCACAGGGAGCAGCAGTGGACGGGACGGCGGGGGGAGAAGCGAGGAGAAATAAGGCTAAATGAGACTCTGGGGGATTGGAGACCACAGAGCAGCTAGCTGTGTCCCTCTCTCTGCCAAAGCTTGGATCTATGAGGTTGTCCTCCTCCTCTTCCTCCTTTTTCATAACTTCTTCACACTCTACCACCATGCTGACAGAGTGGGGATTAGCATTCAAGCGCTGGTAGCAGAGCCCTTAAGATCTGCGGGGTAAACTATTGCTCCTGTAAGCAGAACTGAGCCTCTGGTCTTCTTCATCGCCTCAGAGGCCACACACTCGCCCAGGAGACATTGTTAAGAATATTTACCCATTGGTACAAACACAGAGGGTGTTGCTGTACATGTCTTTGGCTTTATTTCAAACGAATGCCTGCCCCACCAGGAAAAAATGAAGCTGGAATCCACAGAAGTTCTTCTCCCTACTCTGCTACTGAGAAATGTTGACTGATTTCGTTTACAACGTTTAGACTGCGTGAATCAATCACCTCAGTAAATCATTTCTATGTATTCTCACAACCTGATGACATTTTTAGTACAAGCTAGCAACAGTGAGGTGAGCATCTTTACAAAGCAATACTAGGGGCCCTAACTTACACCCGGCGCAGCTGTCATTTTCCCCACGTTTGCAAGATAGCAAATGAACTTGTGCCTGTTAGTGCATCCACATGTGGGAGGTCTAAAACTGAAGGTGCGGCCACATGGACGAAACCGTTCGCGCTACAGACCTGCTGAAATCTGGTCGAAGTTGTAAAGTCTGCACAAGATAGCAAACGGCACTTTTGCAGACACACACACACACACATCTCCACAATCACGCATTCATTTATGTGAAGTTTTTCCAGTGTCCTGTGAACATATTTTCTATCACCAATACAGCAGAAATGAAATTGAAATAAACAGCATTTGTGTTTCTAAAATAACAAATAAGGAATTGTTATTATAATCATAAACCCTAATAGATCTCAGTAGACCTGCACAGTGTGCACAGGACAGGAGCACAGCTGTCAGATCGTCTTTAAGAGATCAGTCAGCATGGCGTTGTTGAAGGGCTGATGATTATTTGGTTTGGTTGCACGGGTCACTAACCTGAGACTCCGGACCCACACACGGGTCTTCTGTCCCGCCTGAGTGGCTCCCTGTGGCTGTACATTTTTTTGTTTTTGTAGGCCTGAAACAATTCTTCCATTAAGACGTGTAGCTTATACACTGAATTTAAAAAAAAAAGATGTTTTGATATTTCTAGCCTACATCTATGGCTCAGTGCCTTTTCCTCTAAGTTTTGTGTCTAGTCTTGAGTGTCCCTAAGCCACAGCCATAAAAGAGGAAAGTCTCAGAGTTCAAGAATTTAATGGTTGTGGCTCCAGACTCTTTTTAGTCTAAAAATGGCTCTTTTGAGAGTAAAGGTTGCTGACCTCTGACCTAGGCTCTCAGCAGTTGTGCAAAACTAACCTAATATCGCTGTTTCACTAACTTTAGTCTAAACCAAATACATGAAAAATGTCTGTCCAAAGCCATCCATTATTTTCTAACTCTAGGAAAAACAGTAAAATTCCCCTGTACTATCTCTAACCAAACCACACACATTTAGTCTATTCTATGACCTTCCTAGCCTAACTATCATAAATTTTTATCTTCCATTCCCTGGGCCTCCCCTCAAACCCACCTCCCACCTTGAAAACCTCAGTTTTAAGTAATTCGTTGCATCAAAATGCCAAATATTTATAGACCCCAGCCGCTGAAATGTGTGAATTTTCAGCATTTTCTCCCAGTAGTCTCATATCTAATATCTGAAATCCTTATTTTGTTAGTTAATCAATTAAACATGGTGATTTCTTAGGGTCAGTCATTGATTGTTCTGCCTTTAAATGACGTCAAGCGAATGCCTCTCGAGACTACAACAAGCAAAGCACAACAAATCCTCAATCTCTGAAAACACAAGGAGCTTTTTCTGAGCCACCACCACAGCTGAGGTCTGGTTAAATGAATAGTTTGACATTTTGGGAAACAGCTTATTCACTTTCTTGCCAAGAGTGAGATGAGGAAATCAATACCACTCTCATATTTGTCTGTTAAAGGGATAGTTCAGGGTTTTTGTTGTTTTTTTGTTTTGTTTTTTGCAGCGGGGTTGTGTGAGATTCTTATCAAATATCACCAACAATAGATGGCGGTTGGCTTCCAGTTGGAGACACTGAAGAAGTACTGGCACGGAAGCTAAGCAGTGTACTGCTGTGAACAGGGTTAGCAGGTAAATGTACTTTAACCACCTAAAAAAAGGCCTATTTCAATGGATTAAGCCCAGACCTCCAACCTTTAACCAGGGGTATGGAGAGATATTTAAGGTTTTGCTGAGCTCAGTTGTGAAGGGGAATGAGAGGGTGTTTGATGAATCGTGGGCACCTTTTCTAAACTTCCACCCAGACTGGGAGCAGACATGTTGCACAGAGGGCGTTGTAATGTGGACTGCTGTTCCTCCTGTGAATGCCTAAAGTTCTCTCCTGGGTATTTTTGCTGCTCTGTCTTAGCTGTGTATTCCCTGATCCGTGTGTCATATCCAAGCTCCGAGACTTCTGTGTAGTGATATAATTTGTAAATCTGCATAATATTTGTTTCTTTGTTTTTTTCATCCCATACGGTCAACAATTTGCTGCCAATCCTTGCTGCCATGTTATTATTTTTTCAGTCTGTTCTAAAAACTCAATAAAATATTGTGTTAAACAAAGGCCCACCCAAGAGCAAGTGTAATTTAAGTGAATTCTATATTTAGATTTTTCTTTTTCTTTTACTGTTTTACCTCACCTTCACCTTCACCTCTTTTATGACAGGAAACTGCTGTTGCATAAGCAAAATATCACTCTTTGACAAAAACAGTAATTTTACCTCATAAAACAAGGGAGTTACTAGTCTATCAATGCCTCTATCTGTTAGTTTGTTTGTGTTATTGTGTGAACTGAAGTCACACAATAACTCAAACAAAATAACAGATTGAGGCGATGGTAGACGGGCAACTCCTGTGTTCTGCGAGATAAAATTACTGTTTTTGTTAAAGGTGTTTGGCAGTTTTGGAGAGGGCAGTATTTTGGTTATGTATGAGGTTTCCCAGCACAAAAGGCTGTCTGATCACCATCTACTGTTGGTAATACACAGACTATGGATAAGAACCTCATACAATCATTCATTAAATTGTTGTTTCTACACTTAGACTTCTGTATGGATTAATCAAACATGGATTGATCTGTTAATTAGTGACCTTGTGAGCTGCTGGTATGCAGATTTTGACACTTCAGATTTTGCTTCCATCTGTTATATTGATGCAATTAAATAGCTCTACAGCTGCCACTAACTATAATTTCCAGTACTGGTTATAGTTTTCTAATTATGATGCATGGTTGCGTAATTTGCGTGGTGGTCATAACAGCCTGTTGCCAGAGAAATATTCACATTCATTATTCCAAAACATCATCCTAATATCTCAAGAGTAGCCTGATAGACTACGATCTGCACACATGATAATTATTGTGGTTTATTTGTGGCATGTTTCATAAAGCTTTTGTTGAATTGTTTTTCATGTTTTTAATATTGTGACAGCACTGATTTGTAGTTCACAGGATGTGTGCGCGCGGGGTTGCCTTGCGCTGACCTTGTGGTTACAGTAATGACATGTTTAGGAGGACGATGGCGCCAGACAGCTCAGTAGACCCCTACCACACTTATAATTCGAGAACAGAATTGTTTCGGTCAGAAGTGTTCAGCGCACGGCAGCTTGAATGATACCATGTGAAAGCAAACAGACCAAACAAATGCTGCGGGCCGGAGTGCATGTTTATGAATTTTTGAGGAATTTCGAGCACCCAGTCGCAATATTAGACAGTGCAGACAGTGTGTAATTACTTTAAATATTCCTCTGAGGGATCTCGCAGAGCTCAGAGTCTACAGAGAAGCAGCAGCAACAAAGCTGGAGCCGACAGAGCTTCTTGTTTCATTAAGATGATACTCCTCACCCTTGCGACCCGGAGAGTGAGCACTTTCAGTTTTGTATCTCGCTCAAGGACACAGGGGGAGTTTCAGGGATCAAACCTGACCTGAGACGACTTCCTGACCTTACTCGGCCCCGATACTCCCTCAGATAAAACGAGTTCAGAGACGTTTTCACACAGAGCCTGAGAATCTCTGTTTGTGTGTCTTTGTTGGTTTGATTAGCTAAAACATCCCATGAAATTCTCTTTATTTATTGCTCATCCAAGAATCTAAAATGAATTATGTGAAGCTTTGTTCTCATTTCATGCATTGAATTAAATGATTATAGCATTAGGTGGTTTGGTTAGTAAACAGCAGTGGTGGTAAGAGTCCTGTAAACCTGTACTCGAGTACAAGTACCCTTACATCACTAAAATATTACGCAATTACAAGTAAAAATACTGCTGTAAGTAAAAGTACAAAGTATTAATCTCAAAAACTACTTACAGTATTAGTTAATTTATAACAGTTGATGTTTAAAATACAAAACACATTTTTTAAACAACTTTTTTTCTCATATTCTATTACATTTACTTTTTTCAATTTTCTGTTTTGTTTTGTTCTCATTTCAAGTTTTACTTTCCTTATTCAGCAAATGGCTCTGCCAGACAAATGAGGTGCGAATAATGTGCATTTGCTGCCATTTCTAGACTATGGATTAAATATTAAAAAAGCTGTTGGTCCAAATTAGGATTTACGCAGAGGAACCTCACAATTCTCACTGGATTCTCAGCACATTTCTGAGCCTGAAGCTCTGAGCGGAACCACAAGGTCACTGAGCACCTGAGGAGCCTGATTATGTAGACATTTATGGATGAGTTTAAGATTGGCAAAATTAATGAAATTAACAAAACTCAGCATGTTTAATTTCACAAGAACGTGGCAATGATGTGATCGTACTGACTTCCTGTCCAAATTTTTAATCGCTCGATTATATACCATCATAAGAGGCTTGGTTATTGTGGATGCTGCTCACGACCACAATAACTTAAATGTGAAAAACAACCCTGCTCACCATCACCACCATTACCATCACCCCATTTTAGGGTCATATAGTGAATTTGTTACCAAACAGTTGCTTACTTACACATCCAGCAGTTACAGAGTAACATTAGGATTCATCTGGAGTCATGTCACAATCAATATTCACTATATTTTAGCTCAGTTTTTGACTCCTGAGAAAAATATCTGACTATTTAGCCGCTAATTGCTCCACTTCACCCGCCAGTCTCTCGTGGTTGGATCATACTCCAGAATGGATGCATACATGGAGAGCTGCAGAGACCATGCATGCCTACTAGTTCTATTTATATTACTTTCTGTTTCTGTTCAGTCCCCTTGTAGTAGGTCGGCATCTGCAGTGGCTGCATGGACACAAAGTGCGGCTGTGCAGATGTCCGTACAGCTTCTACATGTTCACCCTCTGATGGCACAGCCAACGTCACACAGACCCTTGGATGCGGAAAGTATAATACTGACTTAACTGTGTCTGTCTGCTGTTTGGTGCTGAGCAGATAGTGGACTTTTAGAGATTATTCTGAAACAGCAGCTGCCTGCTGCAGCTAAGAGTGACACTGTATGAGCAGATAGAGTGAAGCCCTGAGTGTCCTGTTCTTTCCGATGCGGGGCGATCACACCACTCATATCTTCACTGCAATCTTTGGTTGTGTTTACAGAACAATTCTCTGCTGTTCCACAACTGTTGTGGTTTTAACAATTTTAAAATGCGACACTTATGGAAGTAAATAACCCATTGTCATCTATTCTTTGATTGTTCCAATTTAACTGTAATGACTGACTGAAGTGCAGGGAAGTGTATTGTGGACTTGACTCAGCTGAACTCAATTTGGCCCAATGTTGATTCAATAGTGTTGTTATATTAAACCTGATGGAACAACTTGTAATAGAGTCTAAATGTGTGATTCACTGGAATTTTTTTTCCTCTTATTTTTTCAAGTAAAACTGGTTACTAGAGAAATGTTTTTCTGGGCCTTAAAAGCACCACATCGGCTGCAGTTGTGTCTTTGGCCATAATGCCAAAGATCACTGCGCTGGATGTTCATCAGGGATTGGTTTCTTGTTGGTTCACCCCCGCCTAGGACAGCATGGTGGCTCAGGTTAGGTTGATCCTCTTGTCAGGGCTTAGAACTGGAGCTGCTCCCCGGGTGCTGCACCGTGGCTGCCCACTGTTCCTAACATAACCTAACATATTCCTCTACAGGGATCAATAAAGGATAACTAAATTATTTCCTGGTGACAATAAAGGTTCTTCTTCTATTTCCTGCACAGAATGCATTACTTACGAAAACTCTTAAAACATCAGGCTAGTTTAAAAGAACTATTTCATCCAAAAAGTCTTAGAACTGAAATGATCTGCTTTGCCAAACACCTCTGTGGATTTCTTTTGTTTGTTGTTTGTTTGTTTGGATCCCCATTAGCTGCTTCCATCACAGCAGGTACATGCAGCGAGGATCAACAGGTTAATTAATCCTTATCATTCATGCAGGTAAAATTTTGTCAGAGATCCCAGGTGGTAGAGCGCACTGTTGATAAATCATAGGGTTGGTGGTCCGGTTCCTGTGTCATGTGGATGTTTTGTTGCTTTGGATAAATGTGTCTGCCAAATTAATTAAATTAATGTAATGAGAAGAACACTCATTACATTGCACTCAGAGAAATAGTCGTCACTGTTGATTAAAAGTCTCTGAGATCTTGAGTGTGTCTGTGTGTGTGTGTGATGTGGATGTGTCGGCGTGCTCGCCCATCTCCCCCCTCGGCCCCCTCCTTGTAAAAAAATATGTTTTGTTCACGCCGGATTCAGAAGCACAATTATCAGTGCGGCCTTTTCTGTCTCGCCTCTTTAGGCCAAGAGATGAAGCATGAAATGAATTCTGTGGCCAGCGGCCGGGCCAGCTGGATGTGGACTGTGCCAGCACAATGGTTGGGGCCGGTGCCAGGACACTTATTTGCTTTTACTATTAAGTTGTTTCTCCTGGTGTTTAACGAGTGGTGTCAGCGTAAACCTCAGGTTATTATGTCTACAGGCCTTGACCCTCGATATGTCTCCTCTTTAATATTCTATATTCTTGCTATGCTCAGTTACAGCGAAACGATGCACAAATAATAGCAGGGCTTTTACTAACTTACTCAAAAAAAAAGGTTCGGAGCAATCTAGTTTAATTAATTAAACTTTAAATACATGAACTTTAAGGAGTTTACTGATGTCTTGAAGTTCATCTTGATAACTAAAGACAATCAGTAAAAAACTGCCCTACAATTATCTGGCAATTGTAGATTTGAGCATGAACAAAAAATATCAATCACAACTTTAAAAGTTCACGTCCATAATTGAGTAAAAAAACACAATTAGATCCATATTCTTCATTGTGCAGTGCTGTGGCACAGTTCAGTATAGTTTAAAAAATGATTAAACCAAAGTTTAATTCTCATTTATGATTAAATGCATTTGTAAAGAGTCTTTAATACTCCACATACGTCCATCCACATCCCTTTTTTTATGTCCACTCAGTTGCTTGGAGTCACTCAGGGCAGGAGCCTCTCCCAACATGCATTGGGTGAAAGGTGACGGGTCGCCGATTGCCAATTGCCACAACAGGGCTAACACATAACAAAAAAATGAACTCTCTCACATACATGTAGGGGTATCTAGAGTTTCAGTTTTGTTTGCCCAGGTTTCCAGATATCTGTCTCCAAGATTTCTGCCTCTGGCCCTTTACAATTGAACTGAATGGAATTTCCTGCTTACAGCAGAAAAATTCCATTAAAAAACTGCAGTTTTGCAGTAAAACACACTGTGTGCAGTTTTCACAGGGACTATTTCTCAGTTGAAAGTGAGAACTGTCCCCAACGTTATTACTGTTGATTTTTCTTTTTATATATTTTTTTTTCTTTGCCATTTTGCCCTTATTGGATAGTTTACAGAGATGTTGGAAACAAAGGGAAAGGGACAGTGGTGTGACATGAAACAGAGATACCAGCCTAGAAATGAACCAGTGGTTTCCAAGCATCACTTCAATACAGATCACAAATACAGCAGGACATTATTCACGCATGATTTCTGCTCATAAATTGCAGATGAGTCTTATATTGCCCTCATGCACATACATGGGTAGCAAGTATGGGGTTTGTTTTAATCCAATGCATTTTCATACTTAAACGCAGGGGTGGAATATAGCTACATTTGCTAAAGTACTGTACAAGGTTATGCTGCTTATCGTTTACTTGAGTGTTTCTGTATTTCTGTTACATTAAACACGTGGTTAACATTGTGAAATGGCAGCAGTCTCATTAGGGTTAGACACCAAAACTACAGACAACCTACATTCATGTCTTTCTGGTGAGGACAGATTGTTTTTAATCAGTGAAATGTGCCAAAATGAGCAGGAGGGAATGATCCTTTTTTGTCAGTATAAGGCCGTCAGGATGCCCCGTGGCTGTTAAATGGTGGATAAATACAAACCAAATCTTTCTGCAGGATTACGTGTGAAAATATATATTGATTTGTAATTTTGGTAGTCAAACCTTAAAGTGACAAAACATGAATGTAACAGTGGAAATGTTAATAGCTATGACGTGGAATATCATGTGGTATTAAAAGGTTGTGGAAGACAATTAACTGGAAGGTCCCACTTAAGTTTTCTTCTCTTCTCCATCATTACTTTAACCGTTCACTAATTGTGCCAGAGATAAGACTTGTCCAAGTTCATAGAGTCCATTTACACAACAGGTGCTGCTCATCACTCAACAGGTACAAGCACACACCTTCACACTAAGCTGTACACGCCACCCCCTCCCCCAAACACAGGTGTAAGACTTTGTACAAAGAGCAAAGTGTAAACAGGCCTGTCTTTTAGCCAGGAGGCCAACATAAAAGGCAGTTTGCAGGGTTTTCAGGCTGCTTTAGGATCGCGCGGTAGCCTATTGACACAGCTGCAGGCCCCACCTTCTGCCCATATCGCCTAAAGAAAAGAAGCTTGCATGGAAGCCTGCATGCACCGCAATCTGTTATTTTGAAGGTTAAAAAAATCCAAGCGGGTAAAAGACATTCAGAAGAAGCCAGACAAAAACCCAACAAGCCCATATAAGCCCCAGAGGATCCAGAGCTTTTGTAAGCAGAAAATTAGGATTCTCTGTGTACACATGCATGCCTGCACACATATATGCATACATACAGGCGTATGTGTGTTTTTGATTATGTGTGTGGGATCTTTGTGTGCACTGTCATTCTCCAGCTGTTGCAGGGAAAGTGCCGTTGCCTCGAAAAGAAGCGGCGCACAATTACAAGTTCCATTCGTAGGAGCACAAAGAGAAAAGCAGCGGTGGACGGGCCGATAGAAAAGACGCCTATTTATAGTGAACTCCTGGGCATTTACAGCCGACGACCAGCTTTGTGTTTGTGATGGAACATGTGGATGAGGGAAATTGTCACGTAATTACACCCTGTTTAGCGTCTGACCTATCATTTTGTTGAAATGTGAAAGGGGCGATTCTGCGAGAGCTTTGTTATCAACGATGGCAGGGAATTTCAAACAGAATGGAGAAAAAAAGGGTTTAAATCAAGTGCACATCAATCAGTGTGTGATTTGAAGAACACACACACTCACTTACAGTACGCCGAAACACATCTCTGCACATAAGGCATCGATTTTTAAAGAAAATCTCAGGGTTCACTGACTTTGACTCCACTTTTACCAACAGAGTGACAGGCCGTGTCCACACTAATGTGGATATGCTTAAAAGCGTGTCTTTTTTTCTCTGTTTGGGGCTTTCTCACACTGAGTGGATGTTTTTCCACCCCAGAAAATATAGCTTTTGGAAACAGTTTGACAACATCAGTCCATCTAAAACATTTCAGTCTGACACTGTAGTATAGAAAGTAAAAACCGAGACTTTTGAAAACACTGTTGGTTTCGTTGAAACCTCTGTTTCAACAGATAAGTTACATTTAGTTGGTGTGCTGTTAAAGCCACAGATGAGAAGAGTAAAAATACTGCAAATAACAAACAGAGCGTCCAGTCTGAGTGACAGAGTTTAAAAGCAGAATGAGGAGGATTTGTAGATTTGTAAACACATCATTCAATGCTGACCCCTCCTTTGAGTTACTTTAGCAGACTTACTAAGTTAACGCCGACGTCAGGGCCAGTAAGTGGAAGCCGACCCCAGATTCACTTTCATTTTGAAACAGGCTTTGTCCACTTGGCACCCCAGTATATTTGCATTTTTCCATGTGGTATCCACCGTGTTTGTAGCTTCCTCTTGGATGCATGCTCACAATCTGTCACATGGTCTCTGTGTTTTTATCCTCACATGCTGCATGCTGTTATTGGTTAGAGGCTACATGCCCACTGCCTAAAAAGTTGATGGCCAAAACTGCCTTGAACACAACAAAATAAGAAGTCACCACACACTTCTAGTGTGACTTCTAGTCATAAGTGATGATTAAGAGGGATTATTTCTGTATTTGAGTCTATACATTGTTTTTTTTAGGAAATCCTACTCATACTGTCTTTAAACATTTAAAGACGCTACAGAACCAGGTATAATGCTACAAAATGAATGACTGTTGCCATGATAATTGTAGTAAAATCCTCTTTACTACAATTATCATGGCAACAGTCATTCATCCTCTGCCACAGTGTTTTCCACTTAAACAGCAGAAATGCATTATTTGTGTTTCTCGTGTTAATCTATTATTATGATACTATATTTTTGTGATATTATGTTATATTATTGTATAATTATTACCTTGCCCATTAAGGAGTAATGTAATGGATTACAATTTCCAAAACAGTAATTATATAACAGTTACTAATCTAAGTAACACTGAGTTACTTTTTGACCTAAGTAGGGCTTATCTTTTGAAGATGTGTATATGCGGCAGGTCAGGTCAACTGCTGGCCAGGGAGCTAAACAAAGGATAGACGATGAGGGAGACAGAGAGAGGAATACTTTAGAGTATTGTCATTATTTTGAGTTTGTTTGGCTCCTCAAGGGTGGTGACAGAATCTTATTTGAAGGCCACACTCAGACAATTTCGATTTCTTTTCCACCACAGCCGACATCTGGACGGCTAACAACAAAAGTTTGGTGGGTGTTAACAGTTCAGTGGATCAGCAGCACAACAAGCCTGCTAACAAGGTACACAAGTAATATAATAATATAATGAGTAACTAATTATTTTGGATACTGCATAATAAGTAAAGTAAATGAAATATAGTAATCTGATCAAGTAATCTGGAATGTGTACTTTCATGTGATTGGCCAACACAGTTCATTACCACATGCCTGCATGAGTATAAAATTGTTAGTTGATGGTCTCAGTGTTGCAAAATGTTGGCTGATGCTCAATTTAAAAAAATTAGACATACATGTAGGTTCTTGTGGTAACTGAAACAGGAAGACGTTTCACAATCAAATTGTGTCCTCAGTTACACTGAAACCCAAAATATATGGTCAGAGGAGCCAGAACGTAGGTTTACAACATTGACATCAAGCTGACTACCCAGCCATATTTATGTAAACAGTCCATCCATTCTGTCCCACTCTTTACCAGATGATGACAGTGATGCCACCCGAAGAGGAAGAATGTTCAGATTTAAAGGTGCTCTGTGGATTTTTCTTGTAAACAAACAAAAGTTGTGTTTACGTTGAGTGTTTCTCACCAAAACACACTGTGTGTATCCTTGATGTCTGACAAACATGCTGAGGGCATTTCCTCCCTCAAAAGACCTGCATCGTTTAAATCTCTTTTTTTTTGGTAGCAGCCTTCTTCCTCCCTGCGTTTGGTGGTGCATTTGGTGGTGCATCGTTGCGTTGTGCAAGCCCCCATCTGTGGATAAGTACAACAGCCTGAGACCACTGGCATACGTGTTGATTGTGCACCTCAGTCATAACTAAAAAAAGAACAAAAAAACTAATGGAAATTGTGGAGGCCACTATACCAAGCCCCTTTAGGTGCTTTAGATGCCAGTGCCAAATACTGTCATTATATGTATGTTAATATTAGTGATGTACTTAGTTCATCATAATGCCACAGTGGACAGACTACTATCCATCCATCCATCCATCTTCAACCGCTTACCCAAAATTGGGTTGCGGAGGTAACAGTTCCAGCAGGGGACCCCAGACATCCCTTTCCCCAGCAACATTATCCCGCTCTGGCTGGGGGATCTCAAGGCGTTCCCAGGCCAGGCTGGAGATATAAGTCCTCCACTTAGTCCTCGGTCTGCCCCGTGGCCTCCTCCAAGCTGGTCGTGCCTGGAACACCTCCCTAGGGAGGCGACCAGGTGGCATCCTTACAAGATGCCTGAACCACCTCAACTGGCTCCTTTCTACACAATCGAGCAGCGGCTCTATGTTGAAGGTGTGCAGGACACTCTGTGAAGAGCGATACTCTGTGTTTCATGAGTCTGGATGGTGACGTCTTTTATGTAGTCTCTCAAAAACATGAAACACAAGAGCACACGTGTGGGGAATGCATTAAACTCTGTCTTCATCTGCTCTAACATAAGCTGCAAACATTAGCATATCCGGCTAACTAATGTTAGCTTACTAGCTGGAGTAACTTTACCTGCAGCCAAATTTGTTTGATAAACCAGCATCTGCATTAGTTATGTGGGGTTTGAGGAGGAGGATGTGGGCTAATGCAGAATCAAAGTGGGTCGAGGGCAATGCATCTCACTCTGGCTCGCTGTCTTAGTGTTTGCTGAGTTGTAAGCTCGCTTTAGCCTCAGTCTTTTAGCATTAATGTTATGTATGCAGCTGTTAGCTAACTTCACATGTCACCTTCACAGTGTTCTTGTTTTAAAACGTGTCAGATGGAAACATTAGAACATCAGCTGGAGACTTCTCATCAAACTCAAGGAGTTAGCATTAGCTTACACAAGCCAGCAACACTCATGAAATCTGCTTGTGAGTCATTTTAGCTGACAAAATCCACGGTTGTCAGCTAAAAATGAGCAGCTGCTTTTGTTTACATCTCTAAGGATTCACAAACCATGTGTTTCAACAATTACTCCCAATTTCAATGTTAAATCTGCCACTATTAACACAGTAAACTACATAAATGCAGTGTGAGAGTGGAAAGTTTGGCAGGCGAAGCAACAGTAACTAAGGAGGGCAGTGCTTTACGAAGGGTCAGTTCTCCAGACGTTAACTCCTTGCACGGCTTCTTCAGTTTCTTTTCAATTCCTCTTTGTTCGGCTGCATTCCAATTATCAAAATGGTCATATTCTCCCAATAGTTTTCATTCATTGTAATTAGAAGTTAACTTCTTAACTTTTTGCAATACATTTTAAATGGTGGCTTCGACTTTATCTCCGTTGCAATGGTTACTCATTAATTTAGAAGTGTTTCACTGGACAGTTTTACTGGAAAGTAGGTGTACATTATCAGGGATTAATGGACACCCTGCAGCCAATCAGGATCGAGTATTCGATTCATTCTGTGCTTCCAGCTTCTTAGATTTGAATATTTTCTGGTTTCTTAACTTTTTATGACAGTAAACTGGATATCTTTGGATTAATGACAAAACAAGATCTTTGAAGGCGTCATCTTGAGCTTTGGGAGACAGTGATTGAACTGATGCAGGCTGAAGGCACATGGGTAAATTACAACACCAAGGAATAACTCCTGGAATGTGTCAGACATTACAGACTGAAGAGGAACACATAGCCTATAAGTGCAGTGTGAAGGAGGATTTTCCACAAAGACACACAAACTCCAACACTATTGGCTCTGTTTAGTCGACATCCTTGTTGTGAAGTGGATCACTGGCAGGTTTGATGTAATGCTGCAGTGCTGAGGGGATGAATTGCGATCCAAGCTGAAATGTAGCTGAGGCTGCTGGGTAGGCAGGGCGAGCCCAGTGGATGCAGGAACACTAAATCACCAGCGCTGCTACGGTAAACATGTGAGCTTTATAGCAGCTCTGGCTTTCAGAGCTGGATGTCAATATTTGGTCCCATTCCTTGTGGTCGGGCCTGTGACGCATTGAGCCAGAGTTGGATTTGCAGCCCTCCACAGGCCGTCCAGCCAGCAGCGAACAAACAAGCTGCTCTACATTAACCAAATACCCGTTCCAATAGCAAACACAATGCCTTATTATCTTATTGCTCCAAACCACAAGCCGTTATGAAAAACACTGATGTAGCAGCGACGACTCTTTGTGATCAGAACAGAGCTGATGCACAATAAAAGTTGTTTCAGTCAGAGGGAAATCCCATCTTTAAATCCTCTTCCATTGTTGAATCTCATCATACAGACCTAGAAGTCCCTAATGTCTCAATAGTCTGTCATGGTTCAGGAATATAACAAAGAATATAAACAGCTTCATGTCTTATATTAAATGTAAAGAGCTGATAAAGATATCACTGTACAAATACTTTTTACTGTCTTGTATGTGTCCGTATTCTCATTGATTTAATATTTCACACTCTTACATGATAAAATGCACTCTAGGGTCACCTTCCAGTGGATAAAACGTGGTAAAATGCCAAGTGCCTTATGAAGGGCCCTTCCCATGGAAAATAGATGATGAATTTTGCAGTGGACAGAACTTGGTAAAAAGCTTTTTAAGGTGCCCTTCTAATTGATAAAATATGGTAAAATGCTCTCTAGGGTACCCTTCCAGTGGACAAAATTTGGTAAAGAGTCTTATAAGGTGCCCTTCTAGTAGATAAAATGTGATAAACTGCCCTCTAGACTTCCCTTCCTGTGAAAAAAAGGTAAAGAGCCTCTTGAAATGCCCTTCCGGTGGACAAAACATGAGAAAGTATATTACAGCTTTCAGCATGCTGGTGCCCCACCACATACAGCTTGTGCCCTTAATATTGTAATTATTATTATTATTATTATTAGTAGTAGTAGTAGTAGTAGTAGTAGTAGTAGTAGTAGTATTGCCCCTGCCTCTCAGACAGCCTGAGTACGCCACTGGTTACCCATGATACTGATGTATTAATATTCATGCTCATATGTAATGTTCATGTTTCATGCTACATATATTTCCATACTCTGCTCTTTCATCGTCTTTTTGAGCTCTGTTGCTGTTATTGTTGCTGCACATCTGCTGGTCAGAAGGTTTTCATGCCTCTAAATAAAACTGGGTTCATTTCAGAGCTGGGAAGTAACCAAATACAAGTATATTCACCAGGTGTCTCTACTCTGAGTATTTATTTTTCTGACTTTTTACTTTTACTCCCTATATTTTAACACAAATATCAGTACATTCAATTCCTTGTGTTTTCAAAACAGACTTGCTACTTTAATTTTAATGCGTTTGAGGGGAATTATTGATCTTTTTACTTTGCATCTTTGCACGCTGCCTTCTCATCATCAAGACTGAGTTTGACCTAAATGGATTGGACAAAATGGATGACGTTTATTTGGTGTATCCATCAGTGCATATCATGTACGAGTATAACAGATGAAACAGACAGAGGGGAAGATTCGGCTTCAGGGAAAAGGCGACTAGTGAGTCTGTCAGCTGCCTGTGAGAGGCTTTTTAAGCTAGTATATTGCTGAATAGTCTTTGAATTATGAAATGAGGTTCAATTGGCTTTGCACAGGAAATGCTGGTAGAAATCAGAGGGTGACTTTTTACTTTTATACTACATTGCAGAGCTTGTACTTTTTCACTTTTACTGAGTAAAAAAGTTGAATCAGTACTTCCACTTTTACCTGTCTTTATACCCATACTTCTTCTTGAGTAAAGAATTTGTGTACTTTTGCCATCTGTGGTTAATTTTAACAAGTTTTTACATATCCAGGTTAAATATAATCGTGTCAGTATTTCAACAAATAGTTAGGACCTGCTTTATATTAAAATATAGTCATATATAACTTTTAGACCAGTGGTTAACATTTAAAAAACTTGTACTTTTCAACCAAGTTAGTTAAGTTTTAACTTAACTTGCTGTGTACCTCAAATGCTTATATTGAGATCACATATCAAACAAATTCTAAACCCCCCTCTGGTACATTCTAACTTAATTTCTGATTGGTATCCAGTTTCCCCACAGGACCACTGAGGATTCATCATTTCAGATAGTGTGCTGTGTGTGTGCGTGGCACCCATGTATGCGTGCAGTATGACACTTTGCAAAGGCGCAAGATGATTAGTAATTTATCCTACTTTAAAATCTTAATCTCACCCTCAGAGATAATTCTGCCCACAAAGCCATATCAAAGCTCTTGGCCTCTGTTTCCATTTCAGTGGCTTTAACAGAAAGCCCAGCCCTGCCCCATCCAGAGCCTCCAGAGCCGCCACAGCCTCACCTCTCCTCAACCCGGGCCTCGGCGCGTTCCCTCTGGGTATGGGGCCTCAGAGCTGGGGCCTCTTTGGTAGCAGCGGCGCCCCCGGCGCTGTGAGCCATTGAAGATCTGATGGCTTTCTAATGAGGTTTTAAGACCTGATGCCAACAGGCCAGGTGCGTCAGCCTGTATAGGTGGGTTTTGCTGTGTGTGTACTTTGTGCTGGGGAGGAATGTGCGTGTGTTTACCTGCGTGTGAACGCACAGATTCATTCAAATTATGTACACCTGCAAGAACAAGTGTGTTTGCTTGTGTAGGTGCTGATTATGTACATTCATGTCTAAATCTCTCTTGTGGCCGCAGCTGATGTTAATGGCAGATCAGTCACGTTGAAAGATGCCAACAGAAATCTGATTCCTGTAAAATGCTTTAAATGTTGTTGTGTTTGTATAAAAACTCAATTAAGAACCAACCAAACCCAAGTCAGAGAGACTGAATGTTTTAACAGGTGAAAGCGATGCTTTGTTACAGGGATTTATTGACAGTGATTCAGGTTCAACTTGCATGTGTCTGCCCACACTAGGTGTTGAAGATATCAGACTTCAGAGCTTTTCATTGCCTTTTTTCTTGTTCAGTATAAAAGATGAAAGGTCGACTTAAAGGGACAGTTCAGATTATTTGAAGTGGAGTTGTATGAGGTTCTTATCAATAGTCAGTGCATTACCTACATTACATGGCAGTTGACACGCCTTCAGTTTTGAGAAGCAGAGAGGACTATTAGCATGGAAGCTACAAAAGGTACTCCTGTGGACAGGATCATATTTTAGGCACTTAAAAAAAGACTTACCTCAAAAAAATCTATATCAATTTAAAGCGATAGTTCACCCAAAAATGACATTTTACTCAATACCTGCTCACCCCTGTGCTGATGTGAGGATGGGTGAAGATCTCCAGTTCACAAAACACTCCCAGAGCTTCAGCAGAAAACAGCGTTGCAGCCAAATCCAGGACAATTGAAGTGAATGGTGACCAGTTTTAAAATGTGATAAAAGAACACAAAAAAAAAACACGAAATGTCTCCATACTGCTCGTGTGGTGTAATCCAAGTGTGCGTAAGGCGTGACATTAAAATTTGACCCAAAAAGACAGCATTTACACCATGTTTTTAGCCTGAATGTCAACTGCAGCCTCTCAGACCTGATCCGTGTGCACATGCCTGAAGCGGGTACACAGGCTCTCGCCCAAACGGTGCGGCTGCAGCAAAGAAATGATGTTCCTCTTCTATGTCGAAGTCCTCTGACATTTTCTTCTTTGTTGAAAGTTTGCGAAGTCAACTGTGCACATAACAAGTCACTATTTCTGAGTAGATCTCTCTCTGTTGTCTGAGTCGCTTCCAGGTCACATGTAAACACAGACGTGAAGGTATCACGAGATCTCATATATCTGGTGTCGCGCCGCTTGGGCGAGAGCCTGTTTACCTGCTTCAGGCGTGTGCACACACTGACTTCTTGTTTTTGTGTGACTTCAGTGAATCCGAACTAACCTTTTAAAACACCAAGTCACATAAAAACACAAACAAATGAACTGATCAAGGCAGAAAGTATACCAGCAACTCCCTGTGTTCTGTGAGGTAAAATTACTGAATTTACCAGTGAAGTCTGAAAGAGCAAGAAAGAGCAATATTTGCCTTGTATAACAGTGGCTTTCCATCGGAAAGGCTGTCTGGCAGCAAGGTAAACCAGTGAACAAAAATCTAAATATTGCTTACATTTAAACAGATATTGGCTGAAATGTTTTCCAAACTGGTGGCATGTCGACCAGTATCCACTGTTGCTAAGACACCATCTATCGATAAATACGTTATACAACCCCACTGTAAATAATCTGAACTTTCTTTAATGGTTAAAAGAAACCAGCATTGACTGTTACAAGAGACATTGTTTGGTGAATACTTTAAGTGCTACATCCAGTGTTTTTGTGTGCAGAGGTAAAGTAAATTTGCACTTAGCGTTTTTAGTAAGATTTCAACTTTGGTGAACTTGGATATGCATGTGTACCGTTGGCATCTGCCAATTTAGAGAACAAAGAGAACCATACAGTCAAAAAGCTCTGAAAGAATCACATCCACGAGTTCTTATTTAGGGCGTCCTTGTTGACCAGCACAGCTGTTCAGTTCAAAATAGTGCAGGTTTGACATGAAAAACTTCAAAAGTTCAAAAAAAACAACCAAGCATCACAAAATATGATTACAAGTGAAATGTAAGACAGAAGTAAATAGACTGTAAGCTCTAAATAATACCAGTATTCTCCTTTAAGACACAAAAAGGACACGTTATGATTGGATCTAAAATAACAGCTGAGAATAAAGGCCCTTCTCATTGAGGCCGAGGACAAGCCTGTGGTCAAAAACCCGAGTCTCCATGCCTCGAAAGGCCAACAACGAAGCGAGGCGAGGCGAAAAGCCTGTGTCCATGTCAGCGTGTGTGTTTGATTTTGGCCACATGTAAACGAGTCCATTGTACGAGGAGAACATGGAGAGAGCAGAGCATCCACGAAAATAAACCTCACACAGAAAAGCCCTGTAGTTAGACGGGCCACAGAACAGGCTGCTGGGCTCCGAACCACACCACAGCAGGACGCACTCTGTGTGTGCGTGTGTGTGTGTGCGTTTGTGTGTGTGTGCATGCAGTGGGTAACTGTGGCAGAGCAGCCAGTCCTGGCCATGGGGCCTGTGGTGTGGTTGGGTTCCCCTGCTAAATTTAATAAGGGTGTCTCTGGTTACATCATGGCCAGGAGAAACAGAGCGAAAAAGGAGAGAAGGAGACAGGAAGTTGAACAAATCTGCCATCAGCGCTATAATAATTGTAATATTTAAAATAACCGTTCTGGTATTTTAGCCTGTTTAATTTAGCCATTTACTTAAAAATCCAAAGTTAAAGCTGCATTCATATTTTCTCTCCCACTGGGGGCAGAAGAACTCCACAACAAGCAGGAAGACACACACACCTTATAAAGTTGTCATGTCTAGTGTAGTAACAATAAGCTGTTTACTTACCCAGAAGGGTTTTTGCATTCATTTGGCAGTGTGTTTTATTTACCCTCCATTTAGCTCTGTTTTGGTTTCCACCATCAGGGCCAAACCAAGCTTAAGTGGACCCTAAGCGCAATTTCATTTGGGGGCCCCCACTACCTCAGACCCCCAGTGTTGTTGAGTATCATTAATGCTCGTTCAGTCTCACAAATTCTCACAAATTCTCACAAATCTAAAGGCCTTTACACACCAACAGCGACAGTACACTCTTCCAAAGATAGTTTCTGTCATTTTTTTGTAGTTCTTATCACACTGGTGTTTGTTCAAGTGTTAATTTTTCTGATCATTTTGGTTTTAATAAAAAAGGGGGGGGTTCATGCCATGATTGACAGCTGAGCTCTGCTCGCACTGAGTCAGCTAACTGTGTATGCAGGACCTTAATACTGCGACTCCAACCCCGATCACTACTGCGCAGACTCTGCCTCCAAATGTTGTCACCGGTGCAAGACAACAGAGCTCATATCAGAGGTATTTTGGCTTGATTTTTGTACAGTGGAGACACGGTGTCCGTCTTTATTTATGGTCTATTATTTTCACCACCTCCTGTAAAAAAAATAATAATAATAATTTGCCTTTTAGTTGCTAGATCTTGCACTTTCTTCGCCAGTTAGTTTCTAATTTTGTCTGCTGTTTAGTGAGAACTGTGGGTGTATCAGAGCTTGTTTGCTGAAACTAGCTGCCTGCTGCGACTGGAAACAGGGCTGATGGTGCTAATACTGAATCACAAAGTAAATGTGCCATTAAATCAAATGCAACGAGCTAAAGAGGCCAAAAACCTTCTTAGAGCCGCAGAGTTGGTGACAGCTTAATTCCCTGTGAGTTAATCATCTGGATGACTCCTCTCATGTTACACATGATCATTTGACAAATATTAATTACAAAACTAATAATTAATAATCCTTAATTAAATTATTAATTACTAATCCGAGGTATAAATTAATATCTCTGCTCTAATTCTCTGTAATTGCTGTCTGGCACAATTTCTTTTCGATGCTGCCACTGGAGAGCGACAAAGTTGGAAATTCTATGCTTTAAAATTGTTGAGTAAATAGAAAAGGACACTGTAAGGATTCAGATTTTAATTTGAAAAACTGATCACTGGCTCAGATACGATAAAGTACTAAACTGCACATAACAAGCCGATCATTTTCTTAATACTACCACTCTTCTTCTGTGTCTTTCAGCTGCTCCTGTTCGGGTCGCCACAGAGAATCATCTGCTTGCTGGCAGACCGGTCTCCGGAATTTGGGAACGCTCTTGGCTTGGACACCCTTGACGTCTGGGGGAACCAGAGGGGAGGCGGGGACTGAGCTGCCAGCCCCGCGATCTGCAGACGACCTGGTCGACCATCTGAGCCACAGCTGCCCCTTCTTAAGGCAACCATAAATTGTTATAATAAGTTGCTGTCTTCATTCAATACAATATGATAAATGTTGACTAAACTCTTAACATTTGATTTAATTATTCTTAATTATTTATTTATTTATTCAAATAAACTGACCTTACTTGATTTACTTATGTATTAATTGTCAGTTGCATTAATGTAGTTGGGACTGACTCTCTTTACTGGGTCTTTGATGCATATCCCACATTAGAGTGTCAAGAATAAGATAAACTTTATCGATCCAACGACAGGCAACAGGCTGCTGAATTGCATTACTTTTTATGCAACAGCCAAACTGGCATGATCTTTTTTCTGATGTATTTTTTGTTAATTTATTATCTTCAAGGTTCAGTTTCTTGATGTTCTGGGCCTCAAGAATGCTTTTTAACAAGTGACTCAGATGTCAAAAATGCCCTTGAATGCACCAACAATGAGAGTTCGTAAGTTTACTTTTGACAATTATTGTACAACAATAATGTAACTTTTGCAAAGAATAAATACAACGAATTCCTCACAGTGATGGATAGTTTAGAAGTCTTTATAAGTTGATTTTCATAATGCACTGACATTGATGGAAACAACTTGTTGTGTTTGTCCAGCGAAAACCGCTGTTCTCCAAAATGTCAACTTTTCAGGAGCTCAGAAAAACAGCCATGTTCGCAGTAGGGCCATTATTTTCTCGATTAATTGATTAATACTTGTTTGTTTTAAAATGTCGGGAAATGGTGAAAAATGTCAATCAGTGTTTCCCAGAGCCCAAGATGAGGTCCTCAAATGTCTTGTTTTGTCGAAATCCCAAAGATATTCAGTTTACTGTCAGACAGGAGTAAAGAATCATTGCAGCTCTAGTTTTCAGCTTTGTGCCGTTTTTCAGATGATCCTGTGGCTTTGTAAATGGTTTGTTTGGCTTAAGAAATGGGAGAATTGTCTTAATTCATACAGGAACACTCCCTCCTGCAGTTTTATCAAAAAATCTAAACCACCAAATTTGGAGATAAGTGGTTTTCACAGGATAACAACGAAATGGCTGTCTGGAATGTAGGAAGTCAGTCTAAAAACTTGCCTGGCAATATATGCAAAGTAAAACTTACTGTATTTAATAAGCTGAACCATGCAAAACCAACAGTATGGTCCCATAAAACTGGCAGGGTTATTTTGGCATAACTGAGTGTCTTTTTAATGCAAACATGTGACTCCTGTTTCAAGTTACCGCAGCACTATAAATGTCCATTAACTCGTATGCATGTGTGAGAGAAAGAAAGTGTGAGAAAGAAAGATGCTCAGGAAATTCATGAGATCCTGTGTTAATCTCAGAGGGGAATGTTCATATAAGCAAGTGGTGGAGAGGGAAGGTCATATCTATGTTTCACACTCGCACACACTCACAAACATACTGTATACTACAACGTAAAAGATAAAAATAAACTTCCAGCACCTGCCTGATCTTCTATCTGAGGCAGCCTCCTCATCTCCCAGCACACTTCTTTATTTATCAGCGGAAGCTAAAGTGATAAGCTCACAGCTGTTCTCCCAGCACCTATGAAACACACACACACACACACACACACACACACACACACACACACACACACACACACACACACAGTTATTCTGACAGCCATATGCTGCTCTGGCCAAAAGGTGTCAGATACCAGTGGTGTCTTAGAAAGAGACAGAGAATATAAAAGTCAGAGGAGCAGTGGTGTGACTTTTTGGCACTTTAAGTGATAAGGTCCTTTCGTGAGATTGTTTAAACGGTGTGTAGTAGAGCATGCAAAGTCATTCTCAGTGTGTGTGTGTGTTTGTGTGTTTGCGTGTGTGTGTGTGTGTGTGCAGGACGAGTCCGGGGACCAGAGCAAAAGCACTCGGTTGCTGCTCAGACAGTCCTGGCCCGCCGTGGACACATTAATCACAGGTTATAATTAAATGTCTCCATCTCTTCACCCAGAGACAAGATGGGAGCTGAAAGGGGCCGCAGCTGCTATGTGCTCGCACTGCAGCCAGGCCGGAAGCCTGGAGTTCAGCTCGTCCAGGTCCTGATCCTGGATCAGCTCACCTCTCAGTCACTGCAAACTGGCTGGGGGAAAATATAAAACTAATCCCGTCCAGCCTCAAGTTTGTGCTCTTTTGGCTTTAATGAGTAGTTTGTCACATCCAGTATTCCCTTAGGTGGTTATGGTTGCTTAATACTGCATCTTAATGGCTTCTGTAACTGTTATGGTACCAGTGTAATTTCCTAAAGAGAGTGTGTGATGCTTGATTGTGACAATTATATTATGTATGCCTCAAATGCAAAAAGCTGTCATGGTGGCTGATCAGAGATGAATCACTACAGGAGCGGACGCTTCAAAAACGCCTGAGCAAAACAGCTGGTGCGCCTGTGGAGCGGGGCTGTGCGGCGTTTGGGCAATCAAATATGATTGACAGAAAAAAAGGATTGAAGCAGACATCGAGCTCTCTCATTATCTCTGTCAAAGACAAATAACCTTAAATGAAACTTTCACGATATGAGCTATAAATTCCCCCTTTCTCTTTCACATACTCCTTAACTTATCAAAAGTCCTACAGCTAATTATGAAGTTAGATCACATCTACCAGTGAAGTAATAAAAACCCATTTTTTGCTTGATTTTGGCTGCCTGGGCCAAGCGTGACCAAATGTACCTTGCACTGAAAAGTTGAAAGTATTTGACTTTTAAGCAAGTCTAAAAACTGCTAGAAAGATGCAACGCACAGAGGAAGACCACACACCAGACATGTAGGAAAACTGGTTTTGCAGGCAACACATTTCAAACAACACACACTGCATCATCTCATTCTCATTCCCAGATGGTTAAAAACCCGTTGCTTTGTCATGCCCCTCTCCAACTGATGTAGACACCTGAAGTAACCTTTAGTGTTTGTATAAGATTCACTGGTCTGACTGACTGGATACACACTGCAGGTGTAAGTCTTGCCATTGGGCGCTTGCTTCAAGCAGCATTACGGCGTCCACTATCTACATTTTCAAAGTCCCCAGGAAATGAGAACAACCTCCGAGCTGCAACCTACATGCTGAAAATGGCAAATGGCACCTGGGACACTAACAGTGCAAACATAAAGAAGCTAATAGCGGATGCAGTAGTCAGGTGTTGTAGTATAAAGAGTGAGACAGTCCATGTAAGGAGGAGGTAGGATGGATAGATGTGTCAAGCCAACACAGGATGGGGTTTGTGTCTAGTGCAAAACCAAAAACTACAAACCGCAATCTTTCCCTGATGGAGTCTAGACACTGATGGTGGTGGTGAAGGGACAGCTGATGATCTAGATGAGATGAAGACTGGACTTTTGATGACCTGGGCACTGGATTAGAAGAACCAGAGGAGAATGGGATGGAGGAGGGTCACAACAATTCCAGGCAGAAATGATGGCTGAAAACCGCAGGGAGGGGAACGATTGGCTGATGGAGACTGTGGCTAAATCTGGTCGGTTAACTTAAAGGGTGAACGGATAGCCGGTTGAGAATAAGTGGGTAAAGTGAGAGGGGGAAAGAAAGACAGTTAGGGTGAATGAGGCATAAAGATAGTCTTCCTGATTGAACTTCAGCCGAGGTTCATTAGTTTTGTTGCCTAAAAATAATGAAACTGTGATCACTGCACCTTTTGAATGAGGCCTTCTCACATGCATTATTCGCTTGTTGTGAAGAGAAAAGTTGAGTACAGCATGAAAAGGAGAGCTTGAGAAAATCCCTGCCTCACTGCAAACCAGGCTGATCATTGCATAAATTGGGGACGATTGCGGGATTGTCTGTCCGACAAGAAATGTAGCCATCACTGCCAAACAAGAAGAAGAAAATTCAAAGGTTTCTGAGAACAATAAATATGGAAACGTTGGAGGAAGTTATAATAATGAACCCCTTGAGAAAGAGGCAAAAGCAGAGGCAGCGTTGTGGGAGGTGGTGGTCTGTGCGTCCATTAAATAGATCCCGGCATGTGAGCTTCCCCATTGTGTTCTGTTGTTTGGCTCTCGCTTGAACTACTGGCTACACTGCTACACTGTCCCACACAACTTCTGGTGGTGCAGCTGTGTTTCATCTGAATCTGTAAGCTTTCAGAACATGTGCGCAACAAAACGAATGCAGGTCATGGGCAAAAGACTCCATCCATATCTGTTGGCGTGTCTAACATCTCCGTGCAATGCAGTTTTTTCCCCCCGCTTTTTCTGTTTATTTTTGATTTTGCTTATTTTTCCAAACCGTATTTCTATGAGAGGAGTGAGTGTGTGAAGGGAGTGGGGATTTACAATTCAGCACGTGATCTGTACACACATTTAAGCTTGAAATGTCAATAAACGAGAAGAACCGTGCTTCATTTTCATGATTGAGCTTCTCGTATTGTATTTCTGATAGAGATTGACTGCTCAAGGTGTGTTTGCAGCCTCCAGTGGCTGATAAATGTGTTATTGTCTGTGATGTGTGAAACTGCACTTGCTGTTACCATCAATAAGTGAAGTATCACAATCAACCAAGACTGAAATCTTACATGCTGGAACATTAAGGTATTTTTCCTTTACATTTCCTATTCATAAAGTATTCATAACAGAGACTCAGAGTCTTAGATGGTGTCTCAGGCACTAACTAATGAGTAAATCATGCTCTCGTCGATGATATCCTTTACAGTTATGTATTATTCCTCTTATCAGCTCTCAGAGATATACTGTAATGAATGAAAACATGGAGAATAAAACAGAAATTTCTTCAGCGTCTTTCTGATTTTTCATCGGACCACAACGGCTCTTTGTCCCAAGCATTGTTCATTAAAATGCTCTGTATCAAATCACGAGTAAGTGATGGGGCACACCACTTTTATTGGGATGAAATCTAATACTCTGATGGATGCTCCGCGGGAGAGTGGAGGGGAGGCGTGTGCTGAATGATGATGTCCTGTTTAGAGATGACGGAGCTCACATCCCAACTAAAGCTGCCTCGTAATTACGATGTGGGGTCCAAAGCCTCTTTTCCAGGGAAAGAGGAGGGACATAAATGTGGAGACTGCAGAGCAGTGCACATGCTGATGATTCAGTCATTGTATAAGGACAAAAAAATATATCCTGTGCTTAAAATACTAAAATATTAAATCACTTTGACAGCTCCATTGTAAATTTTACCTTATTTTTTGTCATGCAAATATCACAGCAAACCTTTATGCTATAATATATCCTGCATTAATACCAGAAAGACAATTATAAACTCATTATGTTTCAAATACTTGGCTATCATCACCAAATGACAACAACAAATTATTATGCCAACTATGATGTCATGCTTGCAAACTGACTTGCATGCACACAACCAGTTGTTTGATTTCTTAGACGTAGCCTTCATGCTCTGAAGTCTACATTCACATTGATTGAAGCCACATTTCCACCAGAGTGAAGCTTCACTCCAGAACAGCTCATTGTCTCTTTACACCCAAAATCCCACCATCACAGCTATTCTCCTTTTTTCTTGCTACCTCGGCCAGCTCCCTCTACACCCGGGCACAAGTGCAGAGACGTAATGAATGCCAGGTTCAGGAGACACAAAAGTCACATAAATTTCAGAATCACTATTGAGCCCACATTGCACATCTGTTATGAAAATGTCAGATTCAGTGTGATTTTTTTTTTTTTGGGTTCACATTGTTATTACAAACAGAACTGAATCACTTTTGAGGGAGAAAATATGATTTTCTTTTACTGACAGTGGATGGATTATGGTTTGACTCAAGGATTCTTAAACTTTAACATGCCTTTCCTCCCAAAATACATATTTTCAAGACAGCTTATTACATTTGTTAAAGCTACTATAAGAAACTTAAGAGGATTAAAGTGGTAGTGTTTCAACTGCCGTAACCACAAAATTCAATGTTAAAAATTAAATTATCTAAAGAAAAGCCTCCTCTTGCTTCTTATTAACTGGCTAACGTAACTTTTGTGTAGGAAAATGCAAACATGGATTCTTCTGGTCTGCGTGCTGTAAATTGTTTCATCTGATTTCAAGGAGAATCCGACCCGGTGGCAGGCATTAAGAAGAAAGAGAAAAACAGACAGTTTCGTTGACTTATGTAGGTCAAATAGAGGCATCGGTCTTAAATTGAGACTGTCTCATAACCAGTTAAAAACTCCCTGTATTACGTGTAAGATTGTCTCCCATTTGATTCACTACATGAACTATAACCTGGTGTATATTATGCTGCTGAGGTGATAGAGTATTTTATTCCAGGCGATTGTTTATTATTTATGGCTTTTTTTTTATTGCATTTGATTTCCTTGTCTCATTTGTTTGTGATTTATATGACTTGGCAGCTGTAACACTGCTATTTCCCATTGTGACTTAAGAGGCAGTGCACATTTGAACATGTTTTTTGTGCTGTTAAACTAAATGATATGACAACACTGTGAGGAAACATTAATGCTGGTGTTGATATGGGCATTTCATACTAAACCTATTAAAAAAAACAAATTTCATGGGTTGAAAATGGCTCATCTACTGTTTTAAAGGTCCACTGTATAAAAGTTAAAAGGATCTATGGGCAGACTATAACACAATATATTAATAAATATGTAAAATAAGGATTGTTATGTTTGTGTTACCTTAGAATAAGCTCTGTATATCAACAGAGGTTTCTACCGCCTACAACGGACAAACCAAACACTGTTTGGCTTGTGGCTGTTTGACTCATTTTTTCATATTTTGTGTGAGTTTGGCGGCCACCATAGGGGGATGTGAGACCGAGTGTTTGCAATTTGCAAGCTCACTGCTAAATGCCAGTAAATCCTACACAGTGGGCCTTTAAGATTTAACTTAATCTGTATATGATGCACTGTCTAAAACATTTTGATGACCCCTGAAATGCTTTAACGTGTGAGTTTGTTATGTAATTTTCTTAGTTTATTCTTACAGTATACTGTATTGCCTCTGCTGTGGTGCTACTGGTGATACGTCTGTGATCCCTGATAGTTCCTGTGGGAGCTTTTAGTGTGTGTCTAGTCTTACAGTAATTAGTGAACATATAAAGTGATTTAATTGTGGCTAATAGTTGTTTTATGTCTTATGTAATCACTGTCATATTCCTACAGGGTTTTACTGTGTACGTGTGTGTGTGTGTGTGTGTGTGTGTGTGTGTGTGTGTGTGTGTGTAGTAATTGCAGTAATAATTAGTTTAGTTCATTAGTTTATTTAACAGGAGCCGTGCACAGCACAACCACTGAGCCACAGTTAGCTAGCCTATATCACTAATTTACATCTGTGGTCCCTGGGTGGGTGGATGTTAAAAAAAGCACAATACAATCAATACAATACAGATAATTAAGAACAATGCAATTAATTAAGTTCACAGTAATACCACAAAAAATCAAATCATGCATGCATGCTTGTTTTCTCTAATATGAATGGAAATTGAGTTCCATTTACCTGCTGCTCTGACTGAAAATGGTGGTCATCCAAAAGCAGTTTTCCTAAATTTAGCTGAGCAGTCACCTCTGACTGATGCCCTGGTCTCCCTTGCGTGGCTCCTGCAAAATAGGGTGACCAGATGTCCTGAAAAATTCAGGACAGTCCTAAATCACCAGCTCTTGTCCCTGTAATTCCTGGTGTTAGATATTAAAATGTCTTGTTGTTTTTTGGAACATATTGATGTGTTTTCACTTGTTTATTTGATTAAGCTATTATAAGATTGTTGGTGTCATTCAACCTGTTTTAAAGCAGATGAAGGCGAGTGCAGCCGACACCGTGGGAGGACTGTGATAAAAATATCTAAAAAAAAAAAATGGGTTTGTGAGCTGCCAAAGCTTAATGACAATCTTATCCTCCGAAAAGATGCTTAAAATGACTGTAACACACCCGCCACCTGTACGTAATGATTTGTGCACCTTGTAAACACGGTCAGGACACTGTATGTCATATCATCCTCAGAATATGTAAATTATCTACATAACATTAATAAGAAATTATCAGACTTAGAGTCTGATGTAATTCTAAATTATCCTATGCATTTCACCCTGGACTGGCACCCTACTGCGAAATGACAAACGTGGTTTCAGTTCATTAATTACAGTAATTTATACATCAGACACGTACCTGCAACAACAAAGAAAACTGTCGAGGGAAAATAAATAATACTTTTGAAAGGTACAATTATGGAAGTCCCTTGTGTTCATCAAGGATTTTCAGATTGTTTTTAAATAGTTTGTGATGGTTTTAGTGCCATCACTCCTGCCCAGGACCAACTTGGAGATAATAATGACTTAATAGTGACTTTTTGGACTAAACTGGATGTATAAACTTGTGGTGTAACTCTATCATCACTACTGGGACGTTTTGAGATCGAAGAGGAAAAAAATCATACGTCCACAGCGACCTTTTTGGACTTAATTACATTTTAATATCACCATAATTTCCCTCCAGTAACTTTTTTGTAAATCTGCGGTACTGAATAATGACTGTGTAATGACCTCATCTCATGGTTATTACACCCCACTGTGGAAACCACTGCTCTGTCATTTGCAACAATTTGACATAAGTGACAACAGAGAAGCTTTTCCCCTCTTTCTTCTTCTTCTTCTTCTTCTTCTTCTTCTTCTGGAATCCACATTGAGCTAGAAAAGAAAGAAAGGCAGGAGCAATGAGAGGAAGGGGGAGAAGTTTTTCCACGCTGTGAGGAGAGGCACAAACTGTTTACTCATGCCTCCAGATGTCTGAATTTATCCTTTGATTTGCTGACCACCAGTTTCTTTAGAAAAAAACGTTGTAATTTAAGAAATGACACAACGAAGGAGGCAGAGATTTTGGACGAGCGAATTTCATGCGGGATAGGGAAGTTAGGAGAAAAGTGAGGGGGGAATAAAACGGTCAAAGTGAACAAACGTGCCAGATTTGATGTTTGTTTTATATTTTATAATAAATGAAGTGCTAACGATTCGTGATTTTCGCTTATTTACGCCCAGGTTAGCTTAAAAAGACGGCGGTGGACACTGCCGGCTCCCCCGCGGCTCGCACTTGGTACAACCCACAGCTCCTTTTGGTGGCTACAGCGTAGGGAACTGGAGCACAACATGTTGGAGACCGTAGCCGAGCTGTACCCCTCAGAGTTAACTTTTTAATCCCGGTTTTGTCGCGTTATCGCACACAAGAGGAGGAGGCGGAGGAGGTCGGGGAGAGAAAAGGGGCGAACAAGTCAGTCATGGTATGAGGTTAGCGTGAAAGCCGGAGCGTCTTCTTGTAACTAAAGCCCGTTGATATTTAACTGTGAGGAGGAGAAGGAGAAGAAGAAGAGGGGGAAAAGGGGGAAAGGGAAGCCCGGAGCAAGCGAGAGAAAAGCGGGGTACAAGATGCAGCTGGCCGCGGTGCTGTGGGGCTCCCTGATAACTTTGCTGCTCAGCCAGAGTCCAGGTAAGAAAATATCCGTTAAAAAAACCCAAAAAACCCCGCAAAGTGGAGTTGAAACTGCATGTGAGCGTGTTTTGGAGGAGGTGGACGGAGGTATTTTTGCACCGCCGGTGTTTTGTTAGTAGTATTTTTTGTGTTGTTGTTGTTAAATTGCCTCCTTGTCAGCTCCGTGCATTGGTTCCAGTCGCACATGCAGACATTTAAAGTCAGCAGCCAAGTTTCCCCTATTAGAGAGTGCAGTTAAGGTGGTTAAAATAGAAACTATAGTGGAAAATGTGTCAGAGTGAGAGTTGTTTTTAAATCTTGTTTGACAACATGCTTGTGTTGAAGCAGTGACCCCTCATATCTGCAGCAGTTCGTCCTATTTCATTGATTTAAGCTTGTGAAAATGTTGCTCTTGTATATTTTCAAACCGGATACGTCTTATTTTTTAAAGTAAATTTTAATTTGCACTATAGATTCTACCTATCCTGTGCTGTTGAAGTATAGATGTATTGGACTTAAATTTTGGATTTAGTGCATTGAACTGTGATTATACGGGTTTATGGAAGACTTGTAAGTAGTTTTTTTGTGTGTTACATGGAGGTTAAGTTGTATGCACTGTCCCAGATGTGAGGGTGCATATATGCATTTGTCTGTTGTCCTGTCAGTCCTCCACCTTGAGGCAGACCCGGCTGATATGGGATTAAATTTTAGAAACTGTAGTGGGAAATGTTTCTAAGCTCACAACTGCAGCAGTGCGTCGTGTTTTATTGATGTAACTTGTAAATGTGAATGTTGCTTTTCACCTTTCATACTTTATTTTTGTAGTCATGAAGCTTCATTTGCACTATGTATCTTACTTATCCCTACTTCCCTGTTTACGTATTGTTGGAAGTATATACAGTAGATTTTATAATGCATCAAACTGTGATTATATAGATTTAATGGAAGATTTAATGGAAGAAAAGTTCTCAGATCTGCAGCAGCTTGCAGTATTATATTGACTGAATGTGTGAAAATGTTGCTTTATATTGTAAATTTCCATATTTCATACTCTTTATGTCCTGTAGTCTTGACTCTTTGCACTATGCACCCTCCTACTCCAAGTGTGATTATATGGGTCTGTGGAAGATTTTGCAAGGACTTTTTGGTGTTACACGCGGGTTATACAGTATGTACCTCTATATTAGGTGTAAACTGGCAGATTCCCGTCAGTCTTGGGTGATGTGCGACTAAATAATAGAAACCGTAGTGAAGAATGTGTCAACATGTATTTTGTTGATTTTTAACTTAAATGTTGTATAAATTCACATTTGATGCTTAAGTTTTGTACTCTTATAGATTTATTTGCACTACTTGTCTTGTATGTCAGCTATAGGTGCTGTTGGAACTATAATGGTACAGTATTAAACTTTCTTGTGTATTTAACTGTGATTTTATGGGTTTATGGAGGATTTTGTGAGCATTTTTTTTTGGTGTTACATGTAGGTTAGGCTGTATCTACTGCAACTCAAGGTGCCTGATGTCCTGTCAGACCTCCACCCTCAGGCAAATTGCAGTCAACCCCGGCTGATGTGGGAATAAATAATAGAAACTGTAATGGAAAATGTGTCTGAGGGTTCATTTAGTTTTTAAATCTTGTTTGACAGCATACTTAATAATAACAATAATGTGTTGAAGCAATGGTCCAAGCTCACAAATGTGCAGCAGTTAGTTGTCTTTTATGGATTTTACTTCATTAAAATGTTGCTTTCACCTTTGATATTTTTTGTGGTCTTGAAGGTTTATTTGTACTACGTACCCTACTTATTCTGTCCTCCACCTATATGTGCTCTTGGAAGTATGTACTGTAAGTTTTACGGTGTGTCGAACTGTGATTATATGGTTTTATGGAAGCTTTTATAAGTAGTTTTTTGTGTTACATATGTATGCACCACAATATGAGTGGCGTATTTATATGCCCAATGTCTTGTGAGATCTCTGCTTTGAGGATGATTGCCATCAGTCCAATAAAACTGCAGATCTTAAATGAATCAGATTGCTGTCTCAGACAGTAGCTTGTGTTAGATGCTGTAGAAGCTGAGACATGAAGTGTACAAAAAAACATATGTGATGGATTTTGTGGTTTTACGTGGGTTATAATCTGGTAGAAAGTTCTGTACACTTACTTAAAAATGCACTTTTCACTTTCCTCTGTCATGCAAATGATCCACTGACTTAAAACAAAGCACAATTTTTTTGGATATGAAGGAGACGTTGGTTGAGGCAGTCTTTGTTTTTCCAGAAAAACCAAGCATGCTGCTCTTGACTGTGATTGCAGGTGAACCGGGTTGTTTATCTATGATAACCTACATCCTGCCCCCCCTCCCCTCGGTCGTCACGACCCCAGCAGCACTTGTAATAGGTCTGAGTGATTTCCACCTCCCCCTTCCTATGTTTTCTCTAACACCTTGTATTTACAACATGTTAGAACAGCCGCTGGAATGCAAGGACCTTACGGAAGCTATTTCCAAACACACACACACACACACACGTACACACATGCTGGGCTAAGCGCCATGCACACACACACACACACACACACACGCACACACACACACACACACACACACACACACACTCTCAGTCATACACGTGGGTGCTGCGCCCTCTGACATGATGGGAGAGCACAATTTTATCTGTTATTGGCTGGTTGGACCTCAAACGGAGGTTGCTGTAATTGTGACAACTCCTAAATGTCACCAGGAGACTGTCTCCAAAATGTCAGCCAGATAAGGTTCGATATCCAATCGAAAACAAAAGCCTCTGTGGATGATCCACATCCTATTTATAGTTGGGTCTTTCATCCTTTCAGATGTAGTTATCAACGTCCCCCCCACCCCCACCTCCCCTCTTTATCTGGGGCGGGGGGCCGTGCTCGTTTGATTACGGACTTGTTCTGTCATAAAGCAATTAAGTCTGCTGGGCCTGTGTCATGTCTTAAACACGTCGTTGTCTGTTTTGTGTGAGCTGCTGCCGTTGGCATTTTCCATCGTGGCACACGACATGCAGATCATTCACACTGTCTTTTTATATTCAGGATCTTTAAATTTTTTGCCAGGACTTTCAAATATACATTTTCCTGTCAGAGTTTTATTTTAGTCAGAGTGGAAAAGCCTCTGAAATAGCATTTAAACCCTCATGTGACACTGACAGTCAGGCTCGCACTAATGACATTATTTTAGGGCTGGTGGCTCTTAAAAGACGGGATGTCATACCGCAGCCATCCAGTGGTTGGGAAACTCCAGGATACATGAAAAACCCAACATAGATAAATATATCTTTGAAGAATTAATTGGCTGAATAAAATGTTCAAAGCAAAAAGTGATATAACGATCTAACTCTGACATATCAGCTGTTTATTTTCTTGGCTCTGTATGAAAAGCTATACATTATGGGTTCATGAAAGGATGAAAAAGGCTGGTAAAGACTATAATTTCTAAGCTGTGTACAGTGAATGGCATTATAAAGGCCAGCCGCCGGTCCCAGCTGACAGTGGATGACCCGAGGCTACGATTTATTACTCCGCCTGTGTGTGTGAGACAGAGAGAGAGCGCCTCCAACGTGTGTGGGGTCAAAATGCCGTCCCAGCCAAGTCTACTGGCCTTGCAGTAATGGGCTGATTTGGACTAATGGCGTGTTGGAGACAGTGTTATACAGTTTAATGATGTCATCTGGGACAGGAGGACCCCTCACCCGCTCCTGTGATAGCCACTGAACCCTCCTCATTTACTAATCAAGTATTGATCAGGCCCACAGGTTAACTCAGAATCTCCATTATTGTTGCACTGACGGCATCGCTGCATATTCATCACACTTGTAGTTACAGTAAAGCATAATTGACGGATAAATCCATAATCCAGTGGAGACGGGATGAAATTTTCATCTTGCACGATGATCCTTCCCCTGCAGAACTGAGCAGGACTAAACTGAGACAGTGCTGCTGTATGAATCTGACAGCTGGGCAGCTGTCCAAAAAACTCCTTTCTTGTGTGGGGTTGGTTGGTTTTAGCTGCTACAGCCAAACAAAGAAAAAGAAAAGAATGAGGATGATGACAGTATAATATGAGGAGAAGAGCTGGGCTGCAACTTGTGATTATTTACATCATTAAAAAAAATTGCATTGCAGTTTCCCGGCCTCAAGGCTACATCTTCACATTGCTGCAATTGTCCAATTTAAGGTGAAAGGCATTAGGTTTAAATCATGTAAAATGGAAAAATGTGGCTTGTTTATGTTTGGATTTTTACTTGATAAATGGCTTAAATTAGTTTCCAGCAGTCTATTATAGCAGAAGAAGGTCGCCCCACCTTAAATAAAGAGTGCAACATCAAAAATATGTCTGCTCTTCTGCTTATAAAACATTAACCTTCAGGGGAAAATAGCAAGGAAATGCCACAATTTAATGAGTATGGCTGTAGGGATGAATAGCAAACTACAGTACTTTCTGACACTGACTGAAATGTAGAAAAGATGAAATGGTATGAAAATGTCACATCACAATTATAGTGAACAAAATTATCAGTGTCTTTTGCGATGTCACTGCTTTTGTTGATGCAAAACAAACCCACGTCGCAGGGTCTGCGCCTGGGAGACTTTCTAAGCTTGGTCAATGCTGCACAAGTTATTCAAAGCGCGGTAAAAAAAAAAAAACAGTTTTAATGATATTTAAAAACAGTAATGCTAATTCTTAGGAATTTTACAGCAGTTTATTGTGAAACCCTGCTTTCGGTCATACTGAAATGTATAGAATATTGAAGACGGTTGAGTATGAAACTTTATATAGCCTATTTGATTTGAGTCTTAATTTTGTTGTAATTTATTCAGGAGAAGTGGACCACATAACATTTACTAATGTGTTTACTGAATGTCTAATGAAACGAAAACTAAAGCACAATTGTAGAAGGAGATGTTTTGACTATATCATGTAGGGTAAGATACTGAAGAGGCACTGTTGCTCTATTAGTGTTGATATCTGCAGTAGATGGCTGTAATTTCAAACCATTAAAAGCCTTGGAGATGTGTCAGGATCTTTGGACCTCCACCTTGCCACCTGTGCCAAATAATTTTATGATTATTGAAGGTGTAGTTGATAAACTTCTTTTTGATTGTCTAATTGTATAATTGGCTTATCATTTAAGCACTGGTTTAATCATAAGCAGAACAGAAGCAGTTAGAGTCTGCATAAAGGCAAGAGGGAGGTTTTCTGGTGAACACATTATACATGTTAGAACATAGTTGCTGAAAACATGAAAAGATTGAGAACTATGTTCTGAATTGTAGAGTTAAACCCACAAACTGTTGCTCTGTGTGCAGGATGTTTTGGGCAGACCTGAAACATGGCTCAGTGACGTACAGGAGCCATGGTCCTCCAACATTATATATAAGCCCCACGAACCGACACATAAATGACACTGCCTCCTCCTCCCCTCACCCTCCCTAATGGTCAGCTATGAACGTGCCTTCAGTGACTTGCAGCCCAGCCGTTCACTTCAGCTCACTTCAGTTCCAACAACCCAACACAGAAGAAAAAAAAAGATACCATCCTGTCATTGTCCTCTGGCTCTGATGGCTCAAACATGTCTGAACATGTCCAATAAAACTGCTAGATGGAACGTCCGTGTTTCAGGCTTAGTGGTGTTTGATACTGAGAGACAGCGGACACGTCCTCAGCGTTTCAGAGCAGAGAAAACTGCTCATTTTAAAAAAAATTGTTGGGCCTAATTTTATATACTTAGCGGTTCTTTTAGTCATTCAAATTTGGGCGGGTGGTTAACAACACATTTCTGTGATGTCACAAACACAGAGCACAAGTTATTTACTCGACCTTTAAAAGAAAATCACAGGCGTTACGATCATGCACAGTAGGAGGAGAAAGTGGGTTGAAAAAGGGGCAGTGGGGAGTTTGGCCTTGGCCTGGTCTGCGGTTCAACTTGCTGCAGGCCTTTGTGTCCTTCCCTGCCGCCTGTATCCCCTCCTCGGATTGATTAGTCCCCTGACGTTGCCCTCATCATCCTGGACTCACACACACTCTCCCTCAGAGAACCTGCAGGCATGGTTTTGCGTACCCAGTGTGCATTTGAATGTTAATGTATGACTTTGTCTTGCAAAACAGTTCCAACACCGCATTTGATTAAGTGTCCTCAGAATAATTGTGTTAGTATTAATGGTGTTGCAATGTTGATATTGCTGAATAACTTAGTCTGCAGACAGATTTATTGCTCACCACAAGCTGTTTTTGGTACAGATTCCACTCTGCAGGCGACGATACTTTTCTCCAACGGGGAAAGGTTGTTTTGGAGGATGTGGCCGCGGCTCAGCGTCTATGAAACGGGACCCCTTTGTCTGTACTCCTGGCAGGGTTTGATTGTTTTGGCATATACTCACATCCACCTTCCACTTTCTTGTCGAGGTTGAAGCCATTCAGGGGCTTCAGGGGGAGGAGAAGGGTGAAAGTTTCATTAATGGATGTGAGACTGGAGTTGCTGTGTTGGATGAGTGCATGTGATTTTTGTGTCCTGAATGAATGTGTGTGTGTGCCCTCCTCTGGTCTAGCTGGTTAGGTTGGTGTCAGCCAGGCTTTTGCTTTCACCAGGGGAAGGCAGACTGGGCCACCTGATACCCCCACTGTGCTTTGTGTGTCTCTGCTGAGGGGATGGAATTGCACCTCCAAGGTAGTGGTGGAGGTAACCTATGATTACTTGATTCGAAGTCCCCCCCCCAACATTCCCATATGGATAAATGTCATGCCTCAAACCCCCTCCCCCGCCAATCCTCTCCTCATGTTCCCCCACCTTCCTATAAATCACCTGGCTCTCTCCTTGCGAGGCCTGCCTCCTCAGCGAGAGACCCCCGGGCAGGCTCTCGTCTTTGGGGTCGTGTCTGATTTCAGAACATGATGCCATGGCCCCGGGGCCCATTTCAATTATGTTCACGGCGCTAATATATGTCACAGATGTCTGCTTTGAGCGCATGCAAAAAAGCAAACAAACAAAGTCAACCGCAGGCGGCCCTCGGTGCAGAGACCAAAATGATCCACTGGTAGAAGTCAGTAGGTTTTTTTCGTTTAAGTGTTTTTCCTGCTGCCTTCACACCACAAGGATGATGAGAGATTGCTACTGAGGCTGCACCGATTAGTTGGTGAAAATAAAATTAGTTGCCAACTCTTTTTAGAATTATTTAATTGTTTCAGTCCTCTTTTGAGCAAAAAAGACAAAGACTTGCTATAATCAGATTCTCAGAATGTAAGGATTTTGCTTTTCTTTGTCATTTGTGAGAGTAAATGAAGAGTTTTTGAGTTCTGGACAAATTAAGCAATCTGAAGACGTCACTTTAGGCTCAGGAAAATTGTGATGAGCATTTTACATGATTTGTTTTGGAAGTTTTATATAGACTAAGCAAGCAAATGATTGTGAAAATAATCAGCAGATTAATGGGTTATAAATATAATCGTTAGTTCCAGTCCTGCTCTGTTTCCCTGCCTACTTGCCTCGTCTGGCACGTCTGCAGAAAAAAATAACAAATACAAAGACAACACAGCATATATCACGCTTAATATCACTATGACTGTCCTTAAAAAAATCTGAAAATGTGAATGACGGTAGCCGGGGCATAAAACCAATGATCTGTTGACCTTCAGGACTCGATAGTCTGACAGTGGCATAGCTGTTGATGTTTGAATTGAAAAGTCAAATTGAATTGTGACCTTAAAATTGAAAGTGAAATCAAATCATGGATTTGGAGAGTCGTGACAGCCCCTACATATGATGAGGTCCACAGTGAAACGTCACTGATGGATGATAACATCGCTGTTGCAACACCGCTGCCACCAATTTAACCAAGCGTCTTGAGTTGGCCAGACGGTTGGTGGTTGATGAGTGTTCGTTCATTTAAATGACCTGATGTTCAAGGGAATGAAAAATTCAGTTTAGCTCTTTTGTCTTTGACCAAAGGAAAGCCAAAACAATTAATATGCATTTCAGCATCTGTCCGGAGACAACTGCCTTCCAAGCTAACTCTAGTTAGAGTTTTTTTGTTGATCGTTTGGCTTTGGGTCAACGGGGACCGTGGCTCAGGTTGTAGAGGTCGCAGTTAATTGTCAGCCTGGTGGTTTGATCCCAGCCTCCTCCTGTCCACATGGCAAACTGTTCTGGAGCAAGACACTGAACCCCAAATTGCTCCCAGTGGTGGAGCAACTGGCCATCGGTGTGTGAGTGTGAATGGGTGAATCGGAGACAGCGTGCTATATAAATGTGGCCCCTTCTTGTCTGGAGCTGGAAAGACCAAATTGTTGGTGTCTGAGTGCTTGGAATAATTAAGTCCCAAAGACAAATTCACATCATTTTTTGACAGTACAGTTTCTCAGGATCTGAATCTGAAGTCTCAGGTAACACAAGAGAAATACCCCCAGGGTAGAAGAAAATGACATCACCAGCACAACAAGTGTGCTGTGATACTGTTTCTTTCTACTGTTACTGTAAAATTTCTATGATATAAAATTCAGGCCACGTCACCGCAGAGGTTTGGTATCAAAAGAGACGTTTGTCTTTTTAGGCCATGTAGTATGAATCTGAGTTCCTCAGGGGTTGCAGATTATTGGAGACTGTAATAAACTCTGGTTCTCTGTCTCAGCGGGGGTCTGCTGTAGAGGACAGAAAGATAAGCAGGGCTGGAGACTCGCTGTCTGAGCGCAACCAGGGGAGGGGGGCAGGGACACAAAGACATTTTGAAGGACACACACTCGAACGGATCCATAGTAACTCAATTCTTCAGAGTCTTCACTCCTCTCTCACTGTGGGGGAAAAGCATCTGCAGGAACGTTAATGAAATTCTGGAAAATTTGGAGGAAGACATCAGTGTGAAATGATCGTGGCATCGGCGGATTGTTGTGATGAAAGGCCTCTTGCCATCCCTGAATGTGGTTTCAGCCATGCATTAAAAATAAGCCACTTATTCTCGTGTATTGTCTCGGTAACCAAGACATCACGGGATCCTCTTTGCAGACAAAAAGAAGACATTTGTCTGATGCCAGTGTCTGTATGGGTTTGGTCTTTACGGAGTGGCGACTGGGAATTTGTGCAGCCATATTTTCAGCGTGTCTAATTGCTCAAACTCCACAGTGGGCCACACACGGAAACATATGGTTTGGAGATGACTTTTGTCTGTGGGCAGCAGAAACATCTGAGCAATTTTTCAGCGCAAGACAGTTGTCCCCTTGTCATTTCTTAGGGAGGGGGTGTCCAATCAATCTTGGAAATGAATACCCCGTTTAGAAAGTTTTAATTTTTAATAGACGGCAATTAATCATCATGCATTGCCTTGTTGGATGATAGCCTAATTGGTTAGATGAAGCTCCTTAGATAGAAGACTTTTCTATTGCAGCAGTTAGACCTATATCATGAGTTTGATTATCAGAATTTCTCCAGGATGTTTTTGATTTTGAGATTGTAAGTAAGAAGCAGCACTGAGTTAACCTTTTTAAAAAGTTGAAAATTGGTGATATTCTCCTATTTATTTGTGTTATTGTCAACAAATTATATGAAAAGATCAAAACCAACAATGATTCAATCCTTTTTGAGTGTTTCCCTTGCAGCCAAAGCCTGATATAACTTATTCCTCTTCGCTATAAAGCTCCAAAAAAGAAAAACAATTAACCACATCACTGTGGCTCTAGATGGCATGTTCCTTCATTACCCTATGAACACGGCCACTATAGTTTATCTTGACTCAATCTCACGTATGCGGATGTCACTAGACACCCAATAGGGCATCGAATGTATGTTAATCTGCTGCTTAAAATAGCCGAGTCCCCAACAAGTGCTCAATGTTTCCCTGTTTGAGTAATGTTTGCTAAAAACTACAGTACCCAGCTGTTTAGAAGATATAAATAACTACAGAGACAAGAGACAGTCTTTCTTACTATCTGGACATGGCCTCATTCACTACACAGAGGTCATGGACTAAGTGCGTGCGTGTGTGTGTGTGTGCGTATGCTTTCTACTACGGCTCATAAATAGCCTGTCCTCTATGCAGCCTCATGGAAAGGGGGAGATGAGGCTTTTCCTGGTAATTGATGTCAGAGTTGTGACTCCATTTTTTTTTTTTTTTGTTTCTCCACAATATTCATTTTCAGCCCACGAACTGGTTGAACACACAGTCGCTTCCTTTCTATTAGCATTTGGCATGTCTTTCCCAATAAAAATCTATGTTTTTTTGAGTAATAAACACTTATTGCCTGTAGGCTGCAAGACCTTTGCAGCTTGCTTCTTCCTCCCTCGGCTTCGGTTCACGGTTACAACCAGGGCTAAAAGGCATCAAAACACACATCGAAACCTTGCAGACCACTTCTGTCATGCAGTTTATTTAATTTGTCTTCCACAGTTTGAAACAATTTTCACTTCACCAGAAAACGCACAGCTTCAGGTGGAGCCTTTGTGTCACAATGAGGGTGGGAAATTTGCACCATTGATTTAATATTGATTTAAAAATGATTTTAGTGCTCCAGAGTGGGGTTGGGTGATGTCTGCCAAACTGGCTTATGATGACGTCCACAGTGAAACATCATGATGGACGATGCTTTCTTCCCATGATATTGTCCATTGGACCAATCCTACTCCAGAGTCTATGATCAGAACTGTGTCCGAGGCAACAGTCTGTTCTACATAGCAACGGTCTGCTATACTTGGCAAAGGTCTTATATACAGACAAAATAGACCTTAAAATGCTGTAATTGACCAGTCAGAATTGAGTATTTAACAAAGCCATATAATAGCAGGCAGATAATATTGGTTGAGGGTATGTTTGTTGAAACAGCCTGAATATATGGCTAGTTGTTTGGTTTCTGGAAAATTTTTTAACATATTGTTTAACCATATTCCAAGTTGTCTACAAGTGCTGGACTAAGCTGCAAACTTTTGAGAGGCACCTTTCAAGGCTACAGGAAGTAAATATTTGATACTCAAACCTCAGAGCTGCATGACCATTTCTGTCCTTTTACTACATGTTTTCCAGTTATATTTCTTGTTTTTTTGCCACACAGCTGCCTTTAATCTCATGGGGGTTTGTTTTCTTTCTTTTTCTGTTTTCCCGATCATATCTCGTGCTCAGCATCTTAAACTCTTCCAGCTTGCTCATGGTGACCATATTTAACCATGTTGCCCACCCTCTCTGTTCACCAGTGGGGGTCCTGCAGATGGGGGCCTGCAGCTGTCTCATAGATCACCTCCGAAAGGTGGCTGAATGCAGGCTCCTCGCCTCCTTCAACATGCCTGTATGCAGCCAGCAGCCTGTTCAGCCATATGTTCAGGAACACACACAAACACTCGCAGCTTCCAGCTCGAGCTTCAGATAAGATTAGAGTGTGATATGATTTGACTGAGACCCCCCACGCTCTTTGCTCAGCGCACTTTCTCCCCAACACACACCGGAGAGTGTTAAATCTTGTAACACATCATCAAATCCTGTCTGTGCATTAACACTGTGAGCAACATAATGGACTTAAGGGGGAGCTTAAAGGTCTGATGTGTTTATGTAGTGAAATATAAGTGAATCCTGTTGTTCTCCAATGCCAGTGGAATAAATTTACGGAGAAATGGGAAGCTTTGAATCGCGCTAATCAACCTTCCTCCATTTTGCACCTAATCAACAGAACAGTGTTCATGATTTGAATCACACTGATTGCTACAACAGGAGGCAACAACATCTGATCAGTTGTTAATGGCTGATGACTGATTGAATTCATCAGAGTCCAACATTTTCCGTCCAGATCTGACGCTCTGCTGTTGTCCACGCACCAGCTGACATTGAGATGTGGCTCAGCCTTGTAAGAAAAACAGCTGAATGGACTTGGTGACTTTTTGATCACGCCGTGTACAGTATGAGCACATGGCGTATCAGTGTCGCCTTTCCCTCCCTGAGACTCTACAACTGCAGGGAAGCACCTGCTACGTATCTGATGTCCGTCTAGCTGCTGAAATCAATAGGACGCATGCTGTAGCACCATGTGAATTAAAAACGCATCCAAAGAAATCTGACACACTTAAACATAAAAACCTGCTGTAATGTCAACATAGAAAGGTTATGGCTCCTGTTGAATGTTTGGCTGTGACAATAAAACTGTAAGAGATGATAGCTGATGCCCTTTGGTTTGGTTTTAATCCGCCATTAAAAAAAAACTTATATCTTCATCAGCTAAACTATCAGTTCTTCTTTTCAATCAAGCAATTTTTCTTTCTAGAAAAGGTTGAAAGGTTGAGGTTTGACATCCTCAGATGTCTTGTTTTGGTCCCATCAACAGTCCAAACTGAATTCATGTTATAAAACAGTAGGGCTCCTCCATGAAAATCGATGAGTCGAATCATCAGTCGGAGACGTCCTACCTTACCTTAACTGCCCAAAAATGGACAGCGATATCATTTCAGTCATTAATTATCAATAAGAGCCATCAAATGTATTTTCACATTAGGTGGCGCACTCATTAAAAAAAAACTATCTACATGTGGTGGTAGCTTGTGGTTAGTAAAGGAGTTTTGGCTCTTGTTTTCAGCTATGTCATTGTACACAGAGCAACGCAATGCAATCTCATGTTGGAGAAGCTGGAACTGGATAATATCTGGCATTTTTTATTTATTAAAAAATTGTTGAGTCGTCTTCTGTCAGCAGACTTATAGGTTGTTTCAACGCTACTAACAAACAGGCTTTTGATAGAAGAAGTAACAAGAAAGACAAAAATATACGGGGCAAAATGCACTTATGAACTGGAAGAATGTCCTTATTTTTGTGCTACTCTTAATTTGGCAAATATGTTTTACATTTAAAACTAAAGTTTGATATAAAGCTGTCTAAACTCTGCTCTTTTTCTGCATGGTCATTATCTTAAAACATCTGATAAAGGACTCTCCAAAACACAAGTTGCCACTCAGTTCTATTGGTCACATTTGGAACAAAATTACGATCTTATGAAATATGATTAGGACAAAAAGGGTAGAATCTGTAGTATTTGTCTGAGCTGTCCAGAAACTAATGTATTGTTGCGTTTCATTTCCAAGACGTTGTATACCAAAGTTTTGGTTGGTAAAACGTCCTGGGCACAGCAAAATAATGAGAAACATAGGCAGAGGGTGGGGTCTCTGCAGACACAGCCACCACCACACACTTCTAGTGGGTCATAAGTGATTGGAAGGGATTATCTTTCCGAGTCTTTACTTTTTTTTAAGGAAACTTTTGCATGGTATGCCTTTAAACATGTATAACATAACCTATTTCCATTTTCCGTAGTCCCAAGTTCATGATAAGAACAGAGCTTTGCCTCTGGTACAACATAGATTTTAATGGAAATTGGGTCATGCCATAGTGTAGGTATAGGTAACTAGCTGCTAGCTATCAGAAAACTGAGGTGTACAATCCCCCCACTTTTACATTAATTATCAAGTGTAGCTCATCTGCACACACATGTGCACAGAGGCAGCTGAGACTTCCTCAGGGCTCGTATGATCTCAGAGTGCCTTTGCCCTTCTAGAGTGACATCTCTCACTTTTGTCCCCTCGATACTGACGCACGGTGATGTCACCTGAAAGTGTGAGAGCTGAAACCCGACTCTCGACTCTCACAGACACAAACAAACACACAATGCTTGACCTGAGAGAGGGCGCTTGCCTCACAGCTACTTGCTGATGCAGGTGAAGCACTGACTGTACCTGTGAAATTCATACTTCAAAAAGGGGGGGGGGGGTGGTGGATGTTTCTGTCACATCTTCTTTCATATCTTCATGCTTGCTTCTTCCTTACATCCCCCCACCCTTTCTTCTTCACCAATTCTTTCAAACGACCCTCACCCTTCAAACACTAACTCAGCTGGGCCTGTGATGAAGGAAATGGAGGTGGTAGTCGTGGAGGTGGTGAGGGTCTTTATTATACAAACAGTGAAGGGCTTTGGAGGCCCCATTGAGGTCTGGAGCCGGAATGGGGACGCGACTGAAAGCGCTGCACTCCCTAATGAACTCGAGTGGCCCATAGAAGCGGGGCCTTTTCACAGAAGCCAAGGAGGACAAAGTGTCAAAACAAGCCCAGCCCCTCTTCGTTCACAGGGGCTAAACGCCGCCTTTTGACTCTGTGGAGTGTGGGCATCTGAAGGGGAGGCCATGAGGAGAAAGGAGGGGGAGGCAGAATGTACTTGTTAAAACAATGGCCTCTTAAATCAAGCACCCCTCCTTGCCTCTCTTCTTCTCCTTAGCTCCTCTGCTCCCGCCTCCCTAACCCCCTCCTTGTATAGCCTCGACTTCCAATTAGACCTACTCTTGCACAAGCAGTTGAAAGCCCCGTATATTGCAGGGGCCTCAAAGGAGAGGCTTTGGAGTTGCATCTCTGTAGCAGTGTTGCCTCTATGAAAGGTCTTAGTATTCAGAGGAGAGCCCTGTTTGGGCTCCTAAAAGCACTCAATCTGCCACTGGGGACTTGTGTACCATCATGTCCCCTCTGTTCGCCGCCTCTACACTCCCTTCTTCCCTCTTTCTGAGCCACTCCACCCCCTCCATTCCTTTTCTCTCCCTCTCCGTCCCACCCTCAGCCAAAACTCTTTCTTCAGTTTGTGACCCCTCCGTTGCTCCTCCATGCTTGGCTGCTCGCGGGGCCGGGACGGGAGCCGTGCACGGCCGGGGCCCAAGCGCTTGCTGCGCAACCCTCCCCTTAGTTGTTTAGCCATGGATGAAAAGCGGAGACAAATATGTCTGTGGTTCAAAGTCCATCCCGGCAATTACAGTGACTGATTAAAGAGTTGGCCTACACAGGCAGCTATGTATAATACTACAACTCCCACTCAGTGTTTCATAACAGCACCTTCAGAATAGAATTGAGCTCAGCAGTGCCTGATAAGGGCCCATGGCTGGCTGAGTCCACTGTTTACGGTGCAGTGATCGAGAGCTGGTGCCATAAAAGGGGCCACGACTGTTTCATGGCCAGAGTTTATAATAAGCAGAGCAGACAGTGTTTGTCAATTTATTGCTGTGTATCAAGTTGACAAACAGACCAGAGAACTAAAAACTGCAAAGACTGAAAACAGTTGAGGGATCGATGACTCGAAAAATGCCACCACAATCCATCACTTCTCAAATGTGAGTTTTTGCTCACTTTCAGGGCTCCACAATAAGGACTGTCCACTTGCAGGCCAAGTAAAATGTCATGTCAGGTTAGAGAATCTAGTAACTCACTTGCCTGTTCAGGTAAATGGTAAAAAATAGCTAGTGAACTATTTTGATAATTGATTTACAGTTGCAAATTGAGATTTCCTGCTTTTCTCCACTGATTATCACAATCGATTGAACAGTTTTGGTTATGGACTGACAAAACAAGAATATTGGAAGACATCACCTTGGACTTATTAACTATTTTCTGACATCCTATATAAAGATATAAGATATACAGGGGTGTGCGTCATTGCTTCCTTTCTCAGAAAATCAACAAACAGCTCCTTGGTTTTGCTGATGTTGAGCAGTAAGTTGTTTTCTGTGCACCATTCTGCAAGATTTAAATGTCACTGTTGTTTGAAATCCGACCAGTGATGATGGTGCCTCACAAACTTCACAGTAGAGTTCTATAGATTTTTGTGAACTGCTAATAAATAACCCAATTTGTACAGGAGCAAGTAAAAATTGACTTTGGGTGAGTAGATTTCTGACCCACTTGCCTGACCTAGCAAATGAAAAAAAAAACATTTTAAATTGCATACTTTTATGGAAAGTCAATTTTAAGACATTTGCATGCAAATTTGGCATAATTTGTGACATTTTGTATGCCAAATGAATAAACAATAAATTGAAAAAAGGTAGTCAGTTGGAAAGTTTCGTAGTCCTAGACTGGGCCATCCAGGATGCTGTAAGCGTCCTTGTGTCTTCAACACAATATGTCATCATGCTTGTATTTTCTGCAATAAGTGTGAAATGTATGTCTGTCCTCGTTGGCCAAACATCCACATCAGTCTTGCAGCACTCCAGCTCTGTGTTACAAACAAAAGCTGTATTGTTTGGTGTTGTTTGTCTGCACAGTTGTACTTAGATGTTTGATTTATCTTGAACTTCCCTGTCATCATCACATGCACAAATGGTCTTAAAAGCAGGACTGTGATTACAACAAGGGGCCGTTTCAAAAGTCAATGTAAACACAAGGAATGTTTTCAAGATTGAGACCCTTTTGAACTTCTGGTCTCCTCAAAGACTTGTTGTATTTACTGTATAGCTGCAATGTCAAAAAAAGTATGAAATTGATTTGGCTGATGTTTGTTGGAAAGATAATTCTTGGTTGCAGAACTGATAATGTTTTTGTTGATCTAAATCTTGGATTTCTGCCATTATAATTACCTTTTGTGCAGTGACTTTAATGCTGTGTTCCAGTGTTCAAGGAAATGCACAGTATACAAGGATTGCTGCTAAGTTGCTGAATGATATTGCATTAATTTGGTACCTTGTTGGAAAATAAAACTCAGAAAACAATGAGACAAATATTATATGTAATATTCTTACTATATACTCTTAATATGATTTTGCTTATCCAAAAGATTTTTGAGAATGAACACTTATGTATAAATTGTTCTTTTTTTGCAAATCGGTTTTGTATTAATGCTTAGTCTATGACTATTAGTAGTTTGTAGTACTGACTATTGGTAAACCAAACAAAGACTTGATAATTTTCTGGTGCCTTCTATTTTTGAATGTATTTGGAAAAGTGCAATCATTAGATGCCAGAATTTACAGAAGCAACAAGAAGCAACAGAACGGTTGGAACGGATTAAAGAGAAAGGAGAGGGAAAAGAGGGTGAATAATTAGTGATACAATGTTAGAAACTGCCTGAGGATCGTAGTAGCCTCTCCAAGGGGCCGGGTTAGTCTTTATGCCTTGGAGCAAAACAAACGGAAGACAATAATAATGACAACAATGGGACACTCCAGCAGAACCAGGGGAATCATCTGCCTGGACTGAAGTGAACTTCAGCGGGTCATAACGATACTCTGTAGAGAGTCAGCGCTAATTGGGTCAGCGTGATTTTCCACTTTTGTTGCTAGGTGGTTGATCTATGGGGCTTCTATTCTGAGCAGCACCTACTTAAGTTATTGTATCGGCCATCAAGAGACGAATCCATCTATGTTGGGCAAAGTCCATCGTCACACATCGTCCTCATTTTCATTTAGCCCACATTTATTTTAAAGAGCTCGCTCCAAATCACTGTCATGGCCCTAAATTGGTTCTCTTAAAGGCTTGTTCCACTTTTTTGTGATTTTTGTGTATAAATGGTGTTTAACTGGGAGGCACTGAGGTTCTGCTTTCCATCGTTGTCATAGATGGCAGGGACACCGCAAGTTCATATGGGGAGAACTAAGGACGGACACTCTGGAATGTGGGCCAGTCTGTAACAGGCAAAGAGGCTCTGTGGTTTTCCTAAAGCTAATCCATACAGTATGTCTGCAGAGATTTAAGGAGAAAGGACATAGTTTAGCAGTAAAAGTTTGACCTGATCTAGAAGTCAGGTGGAGCATGTCAAACACTTCACTTTGGCTGTCATATCACACAAAAATTTTATTAATTCTGTTTTTCCCCTCTTGCTCAGATTACACAAAGACAGAATCTTGAGCATCGGGCAGGCCGAAGGCTCTTCAATAGCTTTGCATTGGTGGCAGATGCCGAGCGTGTTCATTGCTCCGAAGTTATGAGGTGACTGCGGATAGAGCATGCAGGGATGTTTTGATCCAGACCTGGAAGACTGGTGCTGCTTACAGATCCTGTCCAGGTGTTAGCCTGGGAGGGAGAGGAAATCTGGGGCACAGTTAAATCAGAGCCAGGCCTGGACCCAGCCCCGTAGGCTGGAGCGGCATGCTGGGGTTGGCCCAAGCTATTGAAAAACTCTGGTCAGTGTCCAAACTGGCCTGTTAATTTTCACTCTGTCACCATCCTAGGTAGTTTGATGACTTCAGTTTCATTCATATACAGAATCATTTCCAGAGGAGCCAAACTGTGTGCAGTGGTAGAAATGAACAGCTCACTTTCCAGTTGCAGACCCATTTGTCATGTGGTTTAAAGGCTTAATGTGCAACATTTTCCTTAAAAATGATGTATAGTCTCATATAAATATAATCCCTTTCAACCATCACTTATGACACACTAGTGTAGAAGTGTATGGTGGTCTGTATCTGCAGATACCCTACCCTCTGCTTGTATTTCCTTATTTTGTCATTATTTTTCTGTGCTTGGGACCAACCCAAGTCGACCTACTAAGTTTAAAATATTGGTCAAAATCCATCGAACTGTAAGAATTAGTCAGTTGAAAGAAAATGGCTGACTATTTTGATAATCAATAAATTGTTTGAGTCATTTTCAAGAAAAAAAAAAAAATATTTTCTGTTTCAGCATCTTACATGTAAAGATTTGCTGCCTTTCTTTGTCATTTATTTTGGGTTTGGGGACGTTGCTTTGGGTTCTGGGACATAGAATGAGCATTTTTCACATTTCTTTGTCATCTTAAATACTAAACAATTAAATTACTAATAGTGAAAATAATCTGTAAATTAATCCATTCTAAAAATAATTGTTGCAGCCCCACAATCCAAAAATGAATATGCAGCAAACATAAGAAGGGCTGCAGAAATAATTTTAACATTTCATTCATCAGTCCAACCAGAAAAAACAAACTGGACAGGAAGCAAGCATGTTAGATGCACCGTTGTCAAATGTGGGTTAAGATTGCCAGAAAATTGATTGATGCAGAGCAATCTATGCGTCTGTCAAATCTGATGGACGTTGATTATAGTGGAGTGACAGCATATGTTTTGGTCAGAGAAAGTGAGATTTCAGGGTGCATATTGAAAAGGCATTTGAATGCATGCCTCATATATAATACAACAACAGATGTAGGCGCAGTTTGTGTATGAGATCCATGATTCTGACAGGTGCAAATTAGGTCGAAGCCATAGCGAATATGTTGCATTCGGAGGATTTGACCTCATCTCCTTACCATTCTGTTAACTGATAGATTGGCCTGTTTGTTTGGCCTGGGTCTGTGGTCTTCTGTAAGGTCCAACCTACAGATCTAAGGACAATATATGTATACAAACTGCTCAATGGAACTTGATTTACACAGACATCCCTCCTGTGTGTACTATACATGGACTGGCAGTTAGGGCTCACTTGCATATTCCTCCTGACAATGTCAGTCAGTGGCCCCTCTGACTACCTGTCCTCCTGCAGGCTACTTTAGATGCTGAATTGATTGCTGTAACCTTGGCAGCCGGCAGGGAGGCAGGGACACACTTTAGAGCAGCGTTCATAAAACACAGTCGCTTCTGAAATTGCTCATTTAATAGGGGTGCGCTGTGGGCTCTCGCTCGCTTAAGAGAGCAGTGCATGAGGCTCTAAAAGCATATTTCAAGGTTTTTTACTCCTCCTCTTGCCCTCCCACTCAGTGGGGAAGGATTAATTTTATGTCCACATTTAGGCGAGCCTTTAGGGTCATGGTTAGGCTCAGAACCTTTTTTTTTAACCAGCTCAGTGAATGTGGGGTTTGAAAGAACTGGTCTGCTTTTTTACTAATTACTATTTTTGTTGTTGATTAATCTGGTGATCATTTTGTCAATTAATCAGTTTGTTGTTTGGGCCATAAAATATTTAGTAAATGGTGAAAAATATTGATCACTGTTTTTCCCAAATATATTCATTTAAAGCCCCTTTTACACTGGTCAAAAAGCCCAATATCACCCACTAACACCTGGCTTTTGACTTCAGAGGTGAAAGGTACCGTCGGCATTCATTCCCAGGTCAAATGACTTTTGCACGTTTGCGGCGTAGGCAATGAAGGCCTCTTGCCTCCGTTTTCTTCTGCAACTCTTTTGGTCCTTTTTCAACCAAATGGGCTCCTTACCTTGATGCGGTCTAACTCAGTGTCCAGCACGGCTGAGTTTGCTCCTGCTTGAAGGTGTGTATTTACTGATGGTGAAAGTGGATACACAATTTGTTGCCTGTACATTTTTTACAGTAACAGCTCTCTGTTTTTTTTTTTCCTTAAAGCTTTTCTTAGGAAGCAGCACAATCAGGAAATGTTGGGTTTTCATTGGCAGTAACTTAAAAGGACTCATATAAACTGAAAGCAAGTAAGATAAGATAAGATACCTGAAAGTACAGACAGTGACATAGGAGAGAAACTAGACCTCAAACCACAGAGATTCACTTAGAAGCTCCAAAAGTCCTGATAGCTGAAGGCACAGACACTTTTAAAAATGCTTTTACTCTTGGCTTTTCAGTGTACATCAGAAAAATGAAAAGACAGGTAACCTCAATGGCAAAGGCAATGGAAAAGGGGTCAGTTGCCTACTTTCAGCAGGAAAATTGGCATTACTGTCATAGAGGACTAAAGAAACCAGAAAATATTCACATTTGATTAAAGGATTTGTACGTTTTGGACTCAGAAGGATTAATCTATTATTAAAATAGTTGTCAGTTGTCTGGAGCTGTACTGTACTTCACCCAAGTAGGCAGATGATTTTTAGTTTTGGAGTAGGGAAGGAAAGGTCACAACTTGTGGCTTCAGTGTGTCAGAGATGTCTCCCTCGTTGTAAATCCTTGACAGGTGCTGCAGCTTACTGCGAGTCTCCTCCACGCTTACATGTATTTGCCTCTGTTGTATGCCTTTTCATGTTGTGGGTGTGTGTACGTATGTGAGACAGGTGCCAGGGTGCAGTCAAGTTGACCGGCAGTTGCAGCAGCGGGCTGAAATAAAAAGGTTCAGCTGGCGCCTGGCGCCCGTAGTGCTCTACTCAGATATGTGCCTCTGGCAGTGTGCCACAAAAACACAAACACCAACCAGGAACCACTCAACTAACCCTGTTGATTGAAACAAATACACACATTTACTCCCAAACAATCACACTGCACGTCTTTCTCTGCTGATTTTCTTCCTCTCCGCTGCCACAGCTGAAGCTGGCACCCCCCAGAGCTGCTGTCACCCCTGGGGGTTCAGGTAGACACCGTCATCAGGCTGAGTGGTGCCAGCCCGTTTTATAATTGGATTTAGTGTTGGCACTCTTCCGTTCCCCCCCTCAGCCGGATAGCATTGATTTATGAGGGAGGCCTGGGAGACTGTATGTGACTGAGTCCAACAAGCATCACGCCCGCACTGAAGGCTTTGTTCCTGCTGAGTGGTGCTGTGAATATCTGGAAATACACTTTCTACTAATTTAGATTGGTGTACGTGATATCAGTTTATTACCTCGTCTTATCTGCTAAGCTGTTTAAAAGCCAGTTGGTCTACTGTTGTTTGTCTGACCGTCCGGAGAGTTGGGTTGGGACTTAGATTACTCTGTTTTCATAGCTTGCATGTTGTTCTCATCAATACAGCTAATAGCATTTGATTGATTTTAATCCAGTATTAAACCTGTTTAGCAAATCAAAATGTTTTTAATCTATTTAGGTTTAACCTTCAACAACTTTAAAGATGCAAAAAATTTTAGAACTGAAACTAATGTACAAAGTCTCAATACATTCTGATAGTAAAGATTAAAGGCCAACTGATGCTGGATTGTTGGGGCCAATACTGACATTGTGGAGAGAAAAAAATCAATATGGAGATTCTGTATGCAGAATATAGAATATATATACATTAACACACATTTTTTGCATAAAACTCTTGTGACAGATATGTAATGGAGGCAGAATAAAGATATTTGACAATTTAACTATATCAGGGCACTTAAGCAGTAAACTTTTGCTGGTACTTTTAATACTTATAAATAATTATTAATAAAAGAAAACAACATATGAAAATATACAGTACCTGTCATAAGTTTGGACACATCTTCTCATTCAGTGTTCTTTATTTGTATTGTATCCGAAACTGTGAAATAACATAAGGATTTATGTAGTACGCAAAAACAAGGCAAAATATGTTTAATCTTGTAGATTGTTAAAAAGCAAAAACGCAATCAAATATTTGATAATGTTATTAAATCTTTGCAAGGGCAGAGGACGGTGTGTGAGGATCTTTTTGCTTTTTATATTCGATCCATGGTCTTTGCCTATGTATGTGTCGAGAGTTTTTTGCTCTTTGATATTTTATATTCTTCAAAGCAGCCAGCTTTTGCTTTGATGATAGCTTTGCACACTGTTGCTATAATCTCAACCATTTCTGAGCCAGAAAAAAAAAAAAAACATTGAATGAGAAGGTGTATTAAAAGTTTTGAATAGTGCTGTATGTATACACTAAACCTAAATTAAGAAAAAGGATCAAATGTACATGAAATGCTGCCTGTAAATAATCTGTATTATGTTCTGTAAAAAAAAAAGGTTGCACAAGTCCTCTGTGACAGTAAACTGAATATGTTTGGGTTGAGGGCAGAACAGGCAGGCATTTGAGAACGTCATCTTGGGCAATACTGATCAACGTTTTTCACCATTTTTGAACCCTTTATAAACCAAACAACAAATCAATTAATGGAGAAAATAATTGATTAATCAACAGTACATAGAACTGTTGCTGATATGCACTGATAAAGCTGTGACAGGCCAATATCAGGATATATAACGATGATCAACCAATATATCAGTCAGACTCCAGTAAAGATGTTCCCGGATATATTTCATATTTACGGTTAGAACCCAACCCTTGCCACCATTCCAGGATCTACTTGAAGACTGGATGCCACAGAGGCTCTCACTTGCACTCCTCTTGTTACTGTAAGCCCACCCCCACCCCTCTACTCAGACCAAGTGTAGGGTGTCAGCTCCCGGCTTGCCCCTCCTGCCTCGGGGGGTTTAGGGTGAAGGCTATTCTTGGCAGAGTTTGGTCCTTCAGTACTGCACAGCCTCGCTCCCTTTCCCGCGATAACCCTCTCCCCCCTCCCATCCGCATCAGATGACCTGTTGCCCTTCAGAGGAGGACGCAAAGGTTATGTGCCTCCAGGACTCAAAAACACCGACTGTCTGACCACTTAAGCAACGTAGAAGCAGCCCTGGAATGCAAACAGACGCTCCCATTACCCTTGAACTGCCTCTGACCTCGGTTTGTGTTAAGGAAGGGAATGACGGTCAGGATAATGGGGGGGTGCTGTACCTGTCATCCACCTTCTGGAGCAGTTTCTCTGGAGAGCAACTGGGGTGTGAAATGTCCTTCACTGAGCATGAAAAGATAAGCTGTGGCTTTTGGGTGACTCTCATTTGATGTGACATATCCTCAATTGGCCTTGTGATATTTTGACATATCATAAGTACACTCCAACTGATATCCCACCTAAAATCTTATCTTTTGTTTTTCGCAAATGCTCATAGATTAAAAGTTGATTGAAAGTTTTAGTTTTGTCCTTCACAGAGAATGAAGGCTACCTTGCCTGAAATTAAGACCATGTTAAAAAGCATCTGACTTGCTGACACAGATTGTATTTTTTCATTCACATAATTAGTTTTTATGTCTGCAGCCCGTAAGGATGCAAGTCTCTGAAAGGGAAATGAAAAGATTCCCAGTGGCCACTCACATGGTCGACATGGACATAAACTGAAGTTTTCCCATTTGCATAATTAGTTTTTAACACTGGTGACCCCTCAGTGATGTCAACTCTGAAAGGAATACTGAGCCGCCGCCAGTGGCAAGTCACATGATGGGAGGACGCTTTGAGATAAAACTGAGACAATGTCCAGGGAACGTCAAGTGCTGACCTCGTGTTCTTGATCAGTCAGACGGCTCAGGGCTCGCTGTTCTGCAACAGAGCCACCATTCAGTGCAGCGACAGACTGGCTAACCCAGTCACTTCAGACACAACCGCTGCTAACACAGCTCTAAGACAAACACATGATGCACTTCTGAACCGTCCCAATTCATTCAGATCCACTTAAAACATGCACCATCACAGAAAGGACATGAACTCTGTTATTCCAAAATGATAACTACATTCTTTTGTCTTACCAAGTTTTGAACTGTGTACTTGCTCATATGCACTTAGAACTGCTTAACTCAACTGCAGCATTGCCAAATAAATGAAGAGACGATGTTCACTGTGACTGTTTAACTAACTCTGGCATGTTTCACATCTCTGCAAGTTAATTTATAATGCAGTGATTTAATGATTTGAAAGACTCGTAAAAAAAGGGCTGCAACTATAACTGCAGTACCGCATTCATGTGATGCCTACCACATTCCCATCATCACTGCAGATTTTATTTTGGTTAAATCTTGAGATTAGTGCATAGATCTGTTAATACAACTATGAATCAGCGCTGCTTCTGATTGGTCGACAGACTCAACCCAAGGCATCTTGGGACAACAACATCAACAATAAGTGTTTGCAAGATGGAAAAATGACCAAATGACTATAAAGACATTAAGTGTTGGAAGTCGCGGTAAACCGCCATCCTGCAGGTATATGTTGCTTTTTCAGTGTGGTAAGAAAAAAATCTAGACTGCCACAACCAGAAGTTGGAAAAGACAAAAATCAGTGTGATAATGTTAAGAAGGCACTATGTGGTAAAGGAACAAAAAAAAATTAAAAAACAAAGTGCTGTGTTACCTATTTGTTCTAGTAAACAGTTAAAGAGAAAATTTATTTCCACCCTCTGCTGCGATATCTTTGTTTGAACTGTTGAAATGTTTCAAAAAAATTTATGTCTTTCTGTGCACCCAGGTTTTTCTTCAGTCTGCCTTGTCTACTACTTACGTTTATGACTTTCTCAGTTTCCCTAAAGCACTTTTTGAAACCTCTCAGGAGGAGCCTGAACATGTTGCATTCAGCACTACATTTCATGTCTTCTCAGAGAGAACAATACTAGTAGTGATTGTGATGATGGCATAATCAGACCAAGACATTGGCTTTTTACAGACAAGAAGAAAAAACTCATGATTCCATCCCTTATTCAAAAAGCATCTAAAAATGATCATTATTTTCGAAAGTGCACAGATGTGTTTTTGTACTCGCAAGGCAGAGATCAAAGCGAAGTGATGGAGAAATGCTTCTAATGGTGGAAAAGCTGCAGTTTTCAGCCCCATCGCACACATCAACACTTCTTTACTTCCCTCAGTGCGTTAGTGTTTTGAGTGATTTAGTTTGACCTTTTGAGCTGTTTATTCTTCAGGAGATGTGCTGAAATCAAACCACGTGCAGAGCAGCACCACGTATCATCATGAACAACAAAGAGCAGTGACAAGTGTTAAAACTATTCACTGTAGCCCAGGTTGAGTGGGCTTATTTTCACATGAAAGCTACTACATCATTGAATATGCTTCACATTCTGTATTGAAATTGCGTTTCTCTTTTTTCTAACAGCGAGTATTCTACTCCTGTTAAAAGCAGCGGCTCACGATCTCTGTGCCAGCGCTGAGTCATGGACAACTTAATGGTGTTGTGCCCTGTTTACTGTGTTTACAATGTCCTTGCAGATATTTCCATTCCTCTGGGAGAGCGAAGCACTTCTTATCTGCAAAGCGATGGCACTAGAAAGGGAGAGATGGAAAGAGAAAGCGAGAAGCAGGCTGAGGGAGGAGAGGGGGAGAACATCAAAAGGAAGAGATGCTAAATATACTCATCCCATTTTTGGCTCTACATGTGCATCTATATCTCGCTGTGTGGGCTTCACGAGAGGAAGCTGAACCGTCAACGTGTAACCGAGTCGATCTGCTGAGAGGTTCTCGACAGATATGTTCCCACCGTATGATGCTGTTGGCATAGGAATTGATTTATAATTCAGTGTTGGATTCAACATGCTGATAGCAACACTGCGTCAAAGCTGGATGTGTTGTAGGCCATGTTGTGCTTTTGTTATAAACCACAAATTAATCACGTTAAAAGTCTTTCATTCTCTTTGTGATATAAAGCAATGCCAGGATGGGCATTGAATCTCATTTTTTGTGCCAAATGAAATGTGTCTGTATCAAACACCCAAGTACTAAAAGCACAGAAGCACTTGCATGACTGCTTGGTTTTAGATCTTTACTATTTGAATTAGAGCTGTTACAGTACCAATGCCAGTATTGTTCAGTATGTTGTCTTCACATGCAGGAGAAAATGCAAGCAGTTAAGCTGGGCAATCATAGATTTTACAGTTTCTACCTGGTATCTGCCATAGCATGCAGTTTTTAAGGAGTGGCATGTCAGATCTGGCATAACCCACAGCACAACTCTTAAGGCTAAAGGTGGTATGACACTTCATGTGGCTGCGCCAGGGTGCATATGATGTAAATTGTTATCATCAGAGAATGTATGCGTAGGCTCTGGGGACGTCCACATACCCACAAATTGTTGCGGCCGCCACAGATGCCAGTCTACTGCACGTGTGTGGAACCTGTCCACCAAGTGGACTTCAGAAAGAAGTGTAAATAAAATCAGGTGTCCATGCAGCTGCACGTTTATGTGTCCGTTTGGGAGTATAATCCAACCATAAGTGTATAGGCTCCATTGCTACACCTTCATCCTGTATCTAGCAAATCTAAATTCATCCTCACAGCTGCACCACGGTGATGGCTAAACTGTCATGTAGGTGCTACTGTAGAGAGACAATGGACATCAAAGCCATAAAATGAAAGGCGAAGGAAGGGGAAGAGTATTCCTGCTTCACCATGAATCTAAACACTTAACTCTCTCTGTTTCTCTCCCCTTTGCTTGTCTCCCATCCAGCCACTTCATTACTTTCTTATCCATCACACACACCCATCTCTATATCACAGTGTTGACTTTGCCAAGAGCTTATCTGAACTATTGCCAAACACCAGCCCTTTGTGTATAACCCTTGCAGGGACATTGGGACAGCACTATTGATAGAGTAGCATGAATGTTATCTGCCATGCTGGACTTTGGATTGAAGCGGCTCAGATTTTTAGGAGCAGTTGGCACTGGAGAGAAGAAGACTGGAGCTTTGCCAGACTCTCCCTTCCTCAGCCGAGTCTGGCTGTCTGGTCCTTGATGTAACCTTGACTGCGCAGACGGACCTCAAGTTCCAGATCCGCTTCAAGCCAAGACCAGTACGCCAGGCAAGAGCCTCTGTCTTGAGTGTGGCCTTACCTCATGGCCTCTGAGGCTGCACACTAAGCTGTGGAGCTGTGAAGGCTGAAAGCTGAGTGGAGGGCAGAGGGCGGGGAAGCATTCTGCTGCTGGTAGCTGAGGATCAAGACCTTGATATGCATCCAACATTTTGTGTTTTTGTATTTGTTCAGATTTGAGCTGATCCACCAGAATTATCATACACACTTCTCACAGCAGCGCCTCATCCAATTTGGCTCCGTTTTTTTACTAGTTGGAAAACCAAAGAGTGCCCCTGGCAGTTTCTTCCTTTGTTGTTTGTGAGCACGGCCAGCTGTTTATAGACGTTCTTTGCCTCTGCCTGTAGTCCTGTCAGAGGCCTCCTGTTTTTTTCCCTCAGCTGTGAAGGTTCTGTGTGCTGTTGCTGGCTGTGGGGCTCTTAGATCTTTTAGAAGTTGACCTCTCCAAAATGCTGGGCTGGACTCGGACACAGTTGTGGTCATTGTGCTGGTAGTTAATGATTCTGCCCCTCCATTTTCGCCCTCAGTCTCCTTCAGTTCCGCTGCCTCCTTTATAGAGTCAGGAAATGGCTGCCCCGAATGGACGTAACTTCCAGGTCAGTGGACTTGGGGTGAGGGGTCACGGTTGGGTTGAAGCAGCCATAAATTGGATGACCTGGCAACTTTTTGTGCTGCTCATTGAAACCTTTCATAGTCGGCTCACACAAAAACACTTCCGCAGATGTGCGTGGCACGTGCATGAAAATATGTGAACGTGGGTTTGTTAGCGTGCAGAGACGAGAGAACACGTGCACCCAACTATCCTTTTCTGTTCTTTGCTGATCTCTTTTTTGGTGTTTCTCTCCTCTACTATCCTCTGCTCTCTTCCCACTGTTCTAGCTTTCTTTCTTTACTCTCTCCTCTTCTGTTCGCCTCATTGCTAAGCAACAATGACAGCCGTGACAGATCTGTGCTTTGGCTCACACAGTGTCACATCTGACTTTAGCCAACCCCCTCCCACATAAACACACATACACACATGCTATACAACCAAGTATCCCTGCTGGTTTGCGGTTTATGATACTGAAACCCCCTCCCAAAACAGCTCCCTGGTCAGCACCCCCTCGCTGAGGTGACAGGAGGGAAGCGTCCAGCTGGATGAGACTGTTGTGTTCCTCTCCTGAGGGCTTTGATCCTTTGCCCTTCATCCCCCAAATCAGCGCCTGCCCTGCCAGCCTGGAGAGGGGGCTGGGTCGCTCCTTGATTTAGCACCGTTTCCCCTGCCCGTGGGGATGGAGCCCTGAGGAGCCCGGAGTGTTGGAGAGGTATGATACATACTTGTGTGTGCGACAGCTGGGACAAGGTGGAGGGCCTTTCTCTAGAACGTCCGCCCTCTGCGCCCCACCCACCTGCCTCCCTGCCTTAACTTCCCCCTAACCAACGCTCACTCTCAGCTCTCCTCAGCTCCACAGCGCAGACTCATTGTCTCTAAGCCCCTGCTCGTCTCTGGGGAGCAGAGGGAAAAGGCTGAGGCTCCCTCACTCTCCCCTCCCTGGGTACCCCCCTGATCCCGGCCCCATTTTTTAAGGCTTTAAGACTGACCTGTCAGCCGCGCTCTCTTCCCCAGAGTCAATGCGGCCCGGCCCCCTCAAAGACCCATCCGCATCGGCCTTCTGTTTGAACAGGCCCCACCAAAAGACCCCTTGTGCTGCCCTTTGTGTGCTCATAAATAAGATCAGAGTTAAAGTCCCTGTGCTCTTGTGTCCAGAGACGGTGGGCCAGGAGGACTAATGCCGCTTGGCAGGCCTATCGATCACAAAGCTCCTCCCAGAATGTTGACCAGCTCTGCAAATGCCCCAATGTGTAGCCTGATACATGAAGCTTATATCTGAAGCAGGTTGCTCAAACATATGACAACATATACTTGAAACTACTACATCTTTTTTCTACACCATTCATATGAAGGTAGTTTTGGACCATTAGATTAGATATTTACATTTAGAGCTGCGACAATTACTTGATTAATTGAATATTAAATCAATCGCCAACTATTTTCAGAGTAATTTTTTAAGGCAAAGAGTAAAAACGAAAACTCTGATTTCAGCTTCTTAAATATGATTATTTTCTGGTTTCTTTAGTCCTTTATGACAGCAAACGGAACATATTTGGTTTATAGACAAAACAAGGCATTTGAGGACGTCATCTTGGGATTTGGGAAACACAGATCAACATTTGTCACCATTTTCTGACATTTTATTGACCAAACAACTCGTAGATGAATCGAAAAAATAATCAACAGATTAATTGATGATGAAAAGTATTTTTAGTTGCAGCCCTATTTACATTAATGTGATGATGATGATTGTATTTAATTCACTCAGTCAGATGGCTGGATATTCCCATCTAGATGGTTTGTCTACTATCATTTTTCATTAAAACTCCCAGAATTTGTCTGAGATTTACCATATCAATAATTCATTTATTGAAATATAAACTTGTATATTACAGTATACCCAGATAGAAGATGTTACCGATATATCTATTGTAATGTAAGACTAGAGATCATCTTTAATTTTGGATATCGATATGTCCTGGTATCGCCTTTCCTTGTTTTTAAAGACTGCATTGCAGTACAGTGATGCAATTTTCCTCAGATTAAAGTAGCAGTAACGAGCAAATGTTGCTAATTTTCTTTATTCGATTAATCAAATGCATGTATGCAGCCCCACGCATGATTGGTGTCATTGTGGTAATATTTTTTGAGAGCACCAATGTCATACCAATACCCATATCGCCCAGCCCTACTTCATATCAACAGATTGCATGCATGGAAACAGTGATGCCCTTCTGACTCTGACTCACCTGTTTCATTCTTTCCTTATCGACACCACTTTCAGCTAAACCCTGGCCAGACCATCAAGCCCATCAAATCTCAGTGTATCCCTGCAGCCCTCTGCCCTGTCCAGGAAGCTGTCTTTGCTGTCTAAATCAGGCCAGATTTATTGCAGGGCTTGGCTGGAGTGGAGCTCTGCTTAAACAATCGTCTGTCTTGTAACTTAAGAGGCAAATAAAAAAGATATCCCGGCGTCTGGATGAGACGTCCCAGAGCTGGAGGGCCACCACATGTAAGATGAGGAAAAACGTGACCCTTGTTGTAAAACTCTGTCAGAGAGGAAAAAAAGTCAGAGAGGACGAACTTTTAAGACTGAATAGAATCACAAATACAGTAAATTTAAAGGTCCAGTGGATGCAGAGAGTAGGAGAAGGCAGGACAAGACAATGGAAAGAATGCAAAGGCCAATAGGCTGCAAAAAGAAGAAGGAAACAGGTTATCAAGATGAGCCATTACCAGTGGATTAGGTGAGGGGAGGCTGAGCTTTAGCAACAAACCGGATTACAGAATATCACTGGCAGCGCAGTTAACTGTGCTTAAAGATGCTTGAGCCCTCAGCTGGATGAAGAGAAGCTTATAGTTAGCCGGTTGACAAACATGATGAGTCTCTGGATATTTTCCCCCAGGGCCGGATGATAGAGTCAAGAAAGAAGTACTGACACAGTGCTTTTTAGGGCTGCAACTAACGATTATTTTCTTTTCTTCTTCTTCTTTCTTGTCAATTAATTTGTTGATTAATCTTGATTAATTGATTGGTTGTTTAGAAAATGTCAGGTGTTTACCAAAACCCAATGCCTTCCTCAAATGTCTTGTTTGGCCCACATCCCAGTGATATTCAGTTTGCTGTCATAGAAGACTAAAGAAACTAGAAAATATTCACATTTATAAAGGCGAAATCTGAGAAATTTGACTTTTTTTTTCTTAAAAATGACTCAAACTGATCAATCATCAGAATAGCTGGCAATAATTCAATTCAATAATTGATTCATTCATTCGTTGCAGCTGTTGTGTTGGTAGGTACAGTTGCAGCATTTCTTTCAATCTTTTGAGTCCTTTTTTCCCCAATTTGTCCTCAATTTTGGGGTTCTGCACTCATCACGGTGGCGTTTTTGCATTTCTCAGAAATCACCTGGGACAGGATGTGTAATATATCCCCTCTTGGGCTTTCTTTAACTATCTTGTAAGTGACACATTTATTTTTCTGTTAAGCTGCTGTGGGCATAAGAGGTAAAAAAAAAATGGCCAAGGAGTTTTTATGTTTCTTATGAATGGTATCTAAACTATGGTATCTTGATTTGTAAAGATCAACACATCATTGATTTTAAGCCTGGACAACTGTCATTTATATTTTCAAATCAAATGCCAAAAACCAGAAACATAGCGCTCAGTATTTTCTGTACAAAATATTTCTGAATACCACATGTTTCACTGGGTGTTTACAGAAACAGAATATTTCATGACCTGATCAGAGGTTAAAAAGTCAAACCATCTCTCGGTTTGCAGTGAGGGATCGTGTACAGAAAAACCACATACTTACGTTGTAGACACGGAGAGACAATTGTCCAGCATGATGTCAGGAGGTATCGTATGTCCTGGGGTGAGAGGCTGTTTGCTCTGGATCCAAATCCCTCTGTCATGACGATTACATGCGTGTCCATGCGTCTGGAGCCACCAGCCCACCTGTTCTCATTCCTTCATCATCAAAAACAGTCGGGGAGCCTGGAATGGGGTAGATGGGGACAAGGGGTCACCACCGTTTTGGGGTTTTACAGTCTTGCAGTCTCATGAATGCACTCTGTGGCACATTTGGAGTTTAACAACAGTCCAAATGGATGTCAAAATGTTAGGCAAAATCACAGCCAGATTTATTTTTCAGGACATTAAGCCCAGAACACAGAGCTACATTTCTTTTGCAATATAGTTGGAGTATTAAAAAGTGCTTAAAATGTCTTTAAAGGTTAAGGTAGTACATCAGTTATTGAAATGAGAAAAAGTACAACATGGTTTCATCTGCTTCAAGCCAGGGAGTTACACAGCCTGGACTGCATACCCTTGGAGCTGAGTTGAGGATGTAGGAACTACCTGTAGGCTTCTTTTAAGAAAAACAAAACAAAGGCATCACATAGACTTGTGTGGAGATAATGCATCAGCAGTATAACTAGGGCACATGGAAGAATGTGGGGAATAAACTTTTTTCCCCATTTTCACTTGCAACAAGTGTAGTAAAGGTGACAAAGGTTTGTTGAAGTTTTCAAGGTAAGCTCAAAAAAGGCAATGTTGTCCAATCAGATATAAAGGCAAAAAAGTGTTTATTCCTGTTTTTAATGGTCACACTTGAGTGTGGGGGTGAATGCTATAAACGGTATATAAAGAACACCAGTATAAATTTGCCCTACAGTATGACTTTTGACTATATTCTGAGTGACCCCTACCTTTGCTCAACCAAAAAAAAAAAGTTGGCTCAAATTCGTGCCAGACAGCCCAGGCTCCTTTGTTTGTAAACGAAGCGCTGCGCTATCCAGACAGCGCGGTGTGCTTGTGTAAAACATGGCGGCGGTGGATGAGAGACTGCAAACAGAGCAAATTAAAATATTTCTTTCTTTTTCGAGTCGGTTCACTGTCTCTACAGCGATCTCGCTGCTGTGTGTGTTTGTGTGTGGAGGACCTGCAGTGAGGGTGGATGATGGCAGAACATTACCAGATTTTTATATGGCAAACTAAGAAAAGCTAAAGTTTTGTAATTTTTTTCTAATATTCCAGTTTGCATCTTAAATGTTCTAAAAATACCTCTGCATGTGAAATATATCCTAGTAATACAGTTAAGAGTACAGTAATAGCTACTATGCAGAAGAATTTTTATTGAAATCTGAATAATAGCAAGTACACTGTGATCTATACTGTTGCCATCCATGCACTAAATTATATCTCAATATACATTTTAAGCCGTACCATTCAACCCTACTTGAAGGTGGGGAAAAGCCCATGAGACAAGATGAATTGTGGATTAATGGCTCATACTTTTGTCCAGCTTCTTCTGTTGTATACATGAAAAGTAACAGTTGTGTGACAGATGTCAAAAGTTTGTGAAAGAAGTTAAAATTCCCCATACTTGGTCACTGTCTCACCTCTGGCCAATGCCGTGTAACACACGGATGCTTGTTGGGTTGTTGGTTTCAGAAAGCTGCAAAAATGGTTTGACACAGCTCCCAAATTCTGGGATCAGAAAGGTGTGACGGAATGGGGTTTCAGATGCTGTTCGGCGGTCCGACAAGCGCTTCATTTGGAGCGTGTTGATGCCTCGGGGGACTCGAGGTTTCCCTTGATGGCACAGTTCAGGTCTGAAGGGCCAAGTTTTGGGATATCCCGTTGACATGTTTTGTCGTTTTCAGCAGCAGTGTAGCAAAAGTATTTGTTCCAGATACTAAACTTGGTATCAAAGTCAAAATCTATATTTAGAGTTTGCCTGCAAGTGTAAAGTCGGCTGGATTCAGCCTCTGTTTTCTGGCGGGCCTCAGAGGGATGTTTGGGTCTGGGAGTCTTTATAGAGGAAAACTGCTTTCACCCTGACAGAGTGCCTTTAACAGCAGAGGAGTCGGTCTTCTTCTGTATGTGAGTGTGTGTGTGTGTGTGTGTGTGGAGAGGAAGCCTTTGGAAAGTGCTCTTTAACAAGTGTGAATAGAGTCATCTCTAGCTGCTTCTGTGTTTCATGTGAGGCTCAACCATTTTTCCTCTCTGCCTCTAATCAATCACCCAGACCCTCTCCCTCCCTGCCCTTGCTATTTTTCTTCCTCCGCTCTTTTCTGTGGGATAAGAGTCTCTTTTTTTCCCCCCTCTGTCCCTCTTATGAAGTGAGAGGAGGAAGGTGGTGGTGGTGGTGGTGGTGGTGGTGATGGGGGGTGAGTCAGAGGAAGAAAGAAAGAAGGAGAGAGAGTGAAATACAGAGAGAAAGAGTGCATAAAGACGAGAGAGAGTTCCTCCAGTGTTTCTTTAACATGTTTAAGTGCGGTCCAGGCTGCCCGGGGGCTTTTGTTTGGGACCCCACAGATCCCTACCGGGCATTGTGGGAGCGGTTTGAGGCTGCAGGAGATTGTGGGAAAATCCATGCAACTGGTTACAGGGATCAACCAATGAAATGTATCATCATCATCATCATCATCCATTGCTCTAACTCTGTGAAAACCTTTTCACTCCATCATTTTCTTGATTTCAACCTCCTCTGTTAGTGCAGAAAACCAACCTTTCCCGAAAGCACGTTTCAGGTGAAACATTCACTTTTTCAGTGAGTGGCACCACATTAACTAGCGAAAGTTGACATATGAAGTGCAAAATGAATGTGGTGCTCGACTCGACTGAGTGTGTTGCATTACAAAACTACACTGCACCACTGAATGTAGCATATATCTAAAGGATTTCTCTTGAAAAGTGACAGTGGAATATTGAAGATGAGCTGTTTTCCTCTGTGATAGTCCCTAACTATCAGCGGATAAATCCCTATATTGTTTGTTTCTTTCTAAGTATTTATGGTGCGTACATTTTGCTTTTGGAAGTTGCATCGGCGCAGCTCATCAATAAGGACTGCTTGATTATCTAAAAGTCGTTCTAGTAAATCTCGCAGCTCATTTGCCTGATTGTACGAGTGGTAAAAAAGAATTAAATGTGTTGTTTTTTGTGCTGACAATGGAAGTAGGCAATGAATGAGGCATTTCACTTCCTTCTCACTTCTGTTGAGAGCACAAAGCAGGCACGCACAAGAAAATGACAACAAAGTTTATGAGCAGGAGTGCAAGGAGGATTTAAGTTGGGTGATGTTGGAGGATGTGGGCAAAACTCCAACTCTGTTGTAAAGTTTACTGCGACATCTGAGGGCAAGGTGGGGACTATTTTCTATTGTGTATCAAGTTTTTGAAAAATGTTTGTGGTGTGCCATAACAAGAGCCAACAGAATCTTGCTTGTAGCATTGTCATGATACCAGAATTTTAAATGTTGATACAATAGTAATGTAAAATATGATACTCAATACATTTTGATAGAACAAGTTACTGAACACTCTGGTTTAGCTGCAAGCCAAATTTCAGCTGAGGCAAAGTTTATTTCTTTTAATATCTTCTTTACTTCTTTGTTGGTGGTATTGAGCTACTTGTCGTGGGTCAGTACTGGTGCGTTCGCACCGAAACTGAAGCAGATTTTGTCATCACGCAGCATCAGGGGTGCGTGTGTTCAGCTCAGCCTCTGACTAAACTCTGCACTTAACCTCTCCGTTACTTTCTGTTCTTTTCCTCCTGTCTTTATTTTTTCCCCTCTCCCCTCTTTTCTCCCTATCCAGCGAGAGCTGCAGAGTTTATTTCTCAAAGTTAGCCAGAGCTCAGCAGCTATGTGTCGGCGAGCAGTGTCTCTGTCTCTCCACAAAGCGATACATGCAAAGTTTTCAACTTGTGCTTTTTATTAGGTATCAAGCATTGAACCAGTATCATTTCAGTTTTAAGCATCGTTTTGGTAATGAATATCATGATACTAAACTTGGTATTGATATCAAAGTCAAAATTTTGGTATCCTCACCACACTTGTTGCGGCTTAAGTTTCACCAGGTCCAACTTTTTTGTGGACACCCTTGCTGGAGCGTAGGTATTTTGATGCTACATCTTTTGGACATGGCGCAAAAGTTGGTCAAAGTGTGGCAGGACGTCTTTTCGCTCCTAACACAGGTGTGTGCAGGTGTATGCAGGTGATACTGGCAGGATGAGATGGGATGTTGTTGATTTAGTCCCAGTTCACTGCCCCGTGTTGGTCCCCCCTGTGAAGTTGGAATGCCTTGACATGAGGAGGAGGAGGAGGAGGAAGGGAGTATTATGGGGGGATGGGAGTTTGGCTGGTGATCTCTTTCTTCCTCTCTCTCTCTGTCTATATCTCTCTCTCACACACACACACACACACACTCTGAGAGTGGCCGTGCGGTTAACTCTAGCTCAAGTTCATTGTGGCTGAGTTCCGGGAGGCGGTGGTGTTGGAGGGCGTTTGGTGGGGGGTGGGGGGATGAGGAGGAGCAGTAATTAAAGAGCTTTGAGAGAGGGGCCCCTGCGCTCTGTTAGATGCATTTCACCCCCCCTCCCCCTCCCCATAATCCCCACAGGAATAAACAAATTGGGCTTTTCAGCCTGCAAGCTGGGCCTGGGGGCTCCTGTAATGGGATAGACATGAGGTGTATGTGTGTGTGTGTGTCGGACAGAGAGAGAGTGTGTGTGTGTGAATACGAGATATGAGAGAGAGAACATGTGTTTCTTGGTCAGTTCTGTGCGTGTGTGTGTGTGTGCGTGTGTGTGCATCCCACCACAAGTGCAGTAAGTGGCTAATTGCTCCCAGCTCGGTGGTGAAGTGTGCAGACAGACAAAGAGGCCTCAGCTTCATTTACTTAATCCATGGGTTCGGTATCCGGACCAGATTATACCGGGACACCTCTTAAACACCTGAGCACCCTGTCCCTCTGTGTGTGCGGTTGAATGAACGTAGAGAACTGTGTGTGTGTGTAGGATTACTCTGATGCTGCATTTTTTTTTTTTTTTTTTTTTTGCTTTTGTAAAATGATTTCTTTTGGCAAGTTTTGCTCAACAATTTTATGATTAGATGTCCTACAGGGCAGGTTTTCCTTGATTTTCCAAAAAGTTTTGCAAAACTTCTTTTTAAGGGATGGTTCAGATTATTTAATATTGGTTGTCTAAATTACTTTCAGTAGTCAGTTTATTTCCTACAGTAGGGGCTGTAGATTTTTAATAAATAATCATCAGTAATGTGGATATAATAACTAAACGGGTAAAGACAAACATTGATCAGCTGGAACAGTGTGGTAAGTTCAGAAAATTAAATCACTGTAATGTAATACAACTGTTTTGCCGAGTCCAGTTTTATATGTTTGTTACCTTCTTCCTCAGTGAAACTAAACTTCTGCTTCCCTTCCCTGTAACTATTTTCTGCACACTCACAACTTGATGTATGCTTTCCAACGTGAATCCTCAGCTGGTACTAATCCAAATCTCGTTGCGGCGACGCCGTGCACCTCCGAACGTCCTAATCGGATCAAAAGCGCGGGAGCATGATGTCAGGCAGGCAAATGAGACGAAGGAGGGAAAGTGTATCTAAATCCTCATCTTAAAGCTGAAATGTGCCGCTCATCACACGGCCGGCTGTCTTTCGCTTAACGAGAACAACTGACACAACAGTTTTGTTAAGCTAATGAGAGCTGTGTGTGTGTGCGTGTGTTGGACTGTGTGTGTGTGTTTTGCCACCGAGTCCAAGATGGCCACAGCTGATCTGTTCTGAAGTGTGTGTGGTTTTTTTAGGTGGGTCGGTGGAGGTTAAACGAATTCAGCCCCTCTCCTCTTAATGAGCCTCAAGCTCATCTCATTTCACTGGCTGTTGCACTAAGAAAAGAAAAATAGTCCCCCCCCCCTCCCTTTTCGCCTCTTCAGTTCCCCCACCTCCACTTCCAGTCTTTCAGGCGACTTCAGAGGGTTCTGCCATGCAAAGCAGCCAATGATTTACTAAAAGGTCCTTTAATCATTGCAGGTTTTATTCCCCCGGCCTGTCTGGAGGTCAGTAATCGTCTCTCTTCCGCACAAAAGGAGCTCTGTTTGTCGTCGGGTTGTTGACAGCAGAGAGAGGAGGAGACTTGAGACGTTTCAGCTGCAGTCGTCCTGCAGGTCTGATGAGGATCAGCAGGTTGTTCATTAAACATCACTCCGAGTCTCAGCTGCTTTGTTGTCCTGCAGAATGCAGAGACGCAGATGTTGTTCCATCACTGAGGAAAGGAGGGGGAAAGAGACAGTATATGAGATGCCAGAAAGAAAAAAAAAAAACTCTGTGACAAAAACAGCGTTGAAGCTGGCATCCTGCTGAAGCCCGTCCCTTTCTGCCTCAAAGACGCCTTGACTAAAATATCTCTGAAAAACCTCGTCAGAGAGGAAACGACGTCTGCTTTAAAGAAAGAAAGCAAGTTTGTTTGCGTCCCCATCCTCCTCTTCTCCACCACCGCCACCCTCCTCAGTTCAGCTACCCCAGATGCTGTTACAGTGAATGCCTGCTTACACCACACACATCTCATCTCCCAGCTCAAATCATGAAACGCATCCTTTTTTGCATCTCATGCAGGCCCCCTTTCCCCCCCGTGGTCCTCCTCTTCATTCACTTCTTCTACTCTACATAAAAGTAGCAAAAAAAAAAAAAAAATGCGCTGTGTGGATGGTGAGGTCGGATGCCTGCTCGAACAGACGGAGAACAAGCAGAGGAAGACGTTGGTTGTTCTCTGATCTGTCTTTAATCAAAGTCTAGAATATTCCATCAATGGCCTTGTGTTTCTCTGTTGTTGCCAGCGTTCCTCCTCCACACTCCTCTCTTCCAAAAGCACTGTGGTTTGTAACTTTTTCTGCACTTTTATCCTCTTTGTTTTTTTTGTTTTTTCCCCCGCTTTCACTTTATCTCTAAAGTGGGTTGCATCTGTTCCCTGTGAAGGTAAAGAACTTCAGATGCTGCAGAACGAGGGAGAAACTTCACAGAACGATCTGTGACAGCCAGTGAGGAGGATGGAGGGGGGAGGGGCGGGGGGCGATGAAGGAAAGTGAAGTCTGAAATAGAGAAAACTGAGAATAGTAAATTATCTTTCTCTGTGCCAACTTTGATTTCTCTGCGTGAGCGTGGCTCGTGTTCCACTTTCAGTCCATCCCTGCTGTACTTTATATTGAATGTACTCTCTGGCCTGTGAGATTAATCATGCATGTGCTGTGTCTTCAGTGATTGTTATATAAAAGTTTTGCTGTGAGGACAAATGAATATTTCTCTTTTTGGTGAAAATCTATTACAATAAAAACTAAGTAGAATGCAGAATGGAAATGAGACTTGTTGTCTGATGCTGCTTTGCGAGATCTGTCATTGATGGTTTGATGTTTTTGAGGTTCTGATGTTGTTTTTGTTTCTATCCAGTGTGGCCCGCTGCCTGAGCGGGTTTAGTTCCACCCTGAACTAAACAAATATTTTTATTAGTGTTGCTCAATGTTAGTCTTAACTGCGTTTACAGTTGCGCTCTTTCCCTCTTCTCTGTTTGACTGAAACTAGAGCCACAACAATTAACTGATTGTCAATCAACTATTAAATTAATCACAAACTATTTTGATAATTGATTAATCATTTTGAGTCCAAATTCTCTACTTTTACTTGAAAATGTGAGTAGTTCCTGGTTTCCTTGCTCCTCTATAACAGTAAACTGAATATCTTTGGGGTTGCGGATAAAACAAGTATTTGACTACATCATCTTGAGCTTTTGGAAACACTGATCAACATTTTTCACCATTTTACTGACCCAACAACTAATCAGTTAGTTGAGAAAAAGATCAACAAATTAATCTATAAATGAAATAATCATCGGTTGCAGCCCTAACTGAACCCAGAGCAGAGCGAATCAGGGGAGGAACAGGTGAAGCGATGTTGTTGGTGCTGGTCACAAACAGCCTGATGGAATCTGTGTTTTAGTGTTTTTAGCTGAACTAAAATAGATCGTGATGATCATGAAAGTGATATAGACTGCTGTATTGCTTGGAGGAAAAGGTGCTGAGCAAAAAATATAGGCTACAACACACGTTTTGGTTGCATTTTTATTAGGCTTACTCTTTTTAATTCTGTGTATAGGCCACACATTTTTACAACTGGAGAATGCAAGAATCACTTTAGGCTTACAGCAATCATAAATTAAAATAAATATGTTTAAAGAAAATAACGTTTTTCAGTCAGAGCCACAGGGAACCACTGCAGAGGGGCAAAAGAGCTGCATGCAGCTCCAGAGCCGAAAGTTTCTGACGCCCAACGTAGGGCTGTTGATTCTGATCGTGAGTTAACTAGTTCCCATAAAATCCTGATGAAGATAGAATAAAAACTTCAACAGACAGATGTTGGCTGATGAGAAAACAATGTCACCATGAGGTCCACTCAGCCGCCGTTTTGGAGTATTCAGTCATATCACATGATCCATATCGGCAGATGGAGCTTTCCCAGTTGTCGTGGAAGGCATGTGGATGTTAAAAGTTTTTCCGAGTAATGTAAGGACGATTTATGCTATATGGTGATCTGATGAACAGATGATGACCATGTGATATAATGGAAAGCTTTACAAATGGAATTTGCAGTGTATTCTCAACTGCTGTTTTGGAGATCAAGAATGAATGTTTGGTGACTGTTAGCTGTTTTCCACTTGTCCTTTATTGAAATAAAGGAGCAATATGTACCAATCGCGCATCCAAAGATGAGTACAGCTGTCCAAATAGTGGGTTCAAGCCGTAGACAGTAAATTAAATGGGTCGAATCCCTATTTAATATACAGCCTACAGTTGAAGCATGTTGTGTCCCCCTGCCCCCTCCTCCTCAGACTCGAGGAAACGCAGGCTGCAGGAATGCTGCAGAAACACAACACTGTAAACTGACAATAACAAGCGACGATGAGTCCTCCACTGTAAGCTGATCAGCTGTGTATAACCGTCAGTTGTCTGCCAGTGTAAACTTAAACCCATAATCCTGACAACAAAAATCCACTGCTCTGAAAATACACACTCTGGACTTTGATTTAAGAGACTGCCTATCTCACTACCTGCCAGACTTCATTAACAAATTGCTCAATTTAACATTTAATTTAACATCTACTCCTTCTACAAGACTATTAAAGATTTCTTACAACTCATCAACACACTTTGCACATTTGGCAAACATTCAGCATTAATTTGAACTCTAATTAATGTAAAACAGGCAAACTAGAGCAGTTATTCTGGATACTACAGCTGTAGCTTTGTTGCTGGAGAAGCGTGTATTTCAACTTAGCATGTCTCCCTAATCTCTGATCATTTAATGATAAATTACAGTAAATATATGACAGATTTCTCCTTTAACTGACTGTGTGGTAAAATAATTACAGATGCGTCAGACGTCTTGCTCAGGCACGTATGACAGTAGCTCAGTAGGTCTATCTTTCTTTTCAGGATTCAATAAGATTCAAAATGAATGCCCAGTTCTTTGAGATTTGGATCTGTTTTGAATTCAGAACTGGTTCTCAACACGCGCTGCCAAATTCAAGAAGTGCAAGTGAAAATACGTGAAGGTGCAAAAGTGTATTAAAATAAGTTTGATTCCAGAAACTGCCAGCTGTAATTTATAACCCAGATCACAGTAATTTGCAAAACACTCTGTGTAATTATCATTTTTCCATGAACCTTGCTGCCTTACACACTGCCTCAATCATTACAATCATTACAGTGTTATTTATCAAAAGAATCTTACTGCATGTTCACATGACCGATGGCAACAAGGAAGCAGTGTGTGTTTGTCTCTGTGTGTGTGTGTGTGTGTGTGTGTGTGTGTGTGTGTGTGTGTGTGTGTGTGTGTGTGTTCTCAATTGTCGGCCAGCAGCCTGCAGGCACCTGAGCTGGCAGGCAGGCCTGAGCAGGCCCAACGCTGAGATCAGACCTCAGGCAGCACCTCCTCTGTCTTCTCTTGGTCTGGGTCGTATCGCTCTGCCCGTATGGTGTGTGTGTGTGTGTGTGTGTGTGTGTGTGTGTGTGTGTGTGTGTGAGAGTGAGTGAGTGTGTCACAGCAGCCCAGACAGGTCCATTCTTTTAATCAAGGCTGGCTGAAAACAGACAGGACTGATCTTAATGTCACGTTCACCGGGGGAAGAGCTGTCAGTCAGCTTCAGGAGGGGACAGCTAACAGAACTAAAGAATAAGGAGGGAGGAAGGACAATGAGGAAGGGAAGGAAGGATCTGAGGCATAAATAAAGAAAGCTGGAGATTTAGGGCAGCACAGTGGAGGTGCGGGGAGGACAGAGCAGAACAGATAATTGAGGCGTGTGTGTGTCAGGAGAGCGATTTACTCCGTCCTAACAGTAAAATATTACACTGTCATTCCATTTGTCCGAAGGCAGATGGTCTCTCAGGCGCCGTTTGTTATGGCTGAGACCGAAACAAATTTATCTGAATGAAAGATGTGATGACTGAAAGACGGACACGTCGCGCTCACAATGTAGATTCATTGTCAACAATAATATGCTGAAGGATGACCTTCATCGTCCCCCTTTGGATGAAAACAGAGCAGGACGTGATTTTTGCGGCTGGAAATCGTGGACTTATTGGCACAAAAGTGTGGGGTTTTTTTGCATTAAAAAATAGCAAAACTCTTTTTTTGTCAAACCCGTAGCCCCCAACTATTTTTCACAAGGAAAAATCATGTTGCCAATTTATGGACAAAAGAGAGGTGGATGAGAACTTAAATGAATCATAACCTGGGTTTTATTTTTGTAGTTTTAAGCCATTTCTATTTTTAAAAAGTTTGAGGCTCACAAAATAGGATCTTTTCTTTACTTTTTTTTATTAACAACCTGCACATAGTGCATTTAGAAAAGGTCACAGTCTGGTTTTGCTGCTATAAGTTAAATTTGAGGCAGGTCAATATTGACTAAACTGAACTGAGGTCTTCAGTGTGCACTGGGATCAGTTTTTATAGCTTAATTAACAAGGATGTATAAATACCAAAGAAACGCATAATAAAAGTAACCAAACAAAATAATTAACCATGTAATATTGTGGTAGATATCGTCACAGTCCAGCACGGTATTGAGACATTTTTTTATCACGTTATTTAACATATTGTTATATCTCCAATAATTAAGAGATATTGTATCATTTCAAACACATTGTATCAATACTTTTGACAACCTGGGATATGACCTTACCAAAGTAATTGCTAACATCTAAATAGAGCTGCAGCAATTAATTACGTTTCATCAGTTACATTAATCGCCAGCTATTTGATAAACGTTGAATTGTTTTGAGTAATTTTTTAAAGAAAAAAAGTAAAGATTCTCTGCTTCCAGCTGGTTTCTTTACTCCTCCACTGAATATCTTTGATTTGTGGAGAGAAAAAAAGACATTTGAAGATGTCATCTCGGAGAAATCGTCATTGCCATTGCCATCGTCAAACTGATCAGATTAATCCACAATGAAAATAATGGTTAGTTGCAGCCCTACTTCTGAAATAAGACTGAGATAAGTTTGTCTAAACTGGTTCTTGGGATTTGTTGAAAATCTCTTTGATTGCGTGCCTGCTCGTGTTTCTTGCCCCAGTAGACCTATTATTAGTCACATTGCCATGTTCCCAGATCTCAGCAATTACCCCGGGGAGTAAGATGTTATTGTTACTGATAGAAATGATGGTCATAACTATGAAAACAAGGCTGAAGATGAAATTATCCCTGAAATGTCTTCTTTACTACACTCCTTTCTCCTTCTCCTCTTTCTCCTTCATTACACCAGTGCCGTTCTGGGTGATGACTTGATCTGCTGAAGCTGCTGTCACAAGCTGTCGAGGAGGGGGCCCGCATTAAGATTGATGTCTTCATATTCCAAAACGCCTCGGGCCAAATTAACGTTTATTGAGTTACATCCCGATTTTCCTTTCACGAGGGTCTAAAAACAGGACACCGGTCGCATCATCCCAGGCAGATATTAAACATTAGACGATGGCTCGGGACTGAAAAAAAACGCACGAGCGCACACTTTCTTGATTGTTTTAGCTTTTATTGTTGATCAAGGTGGGGGAGCTCAACTCGAAAGAATAGGATTATGTTGTTGTTTGGGTGATTGCGGCGTCCACAAATGAAATTTTGATGAGGCTCGTGCTGCCACCTCCTTTTTGGCTGTGTTGATGATCCATTAACAGTTGTCATAATGCTGGAGCGCAATTATTCTCCAGCCAGAGGGGATACATAACTGCATCTTCAGTCCAACGTGATCTGAAGGCTGCGGCACATTAAGCACCTCAGACTGACAGAGCAAATATTTGTGCCGTCTATTTAAACGGGGGGTTTATTAGGGCAGTGGAGAGGGCCGCTGTCATTCCCACTCGCAGACGTGTGTAGCTTTCTGTCATGTTTTAACTCCTCTTCCGGAGTAAACCCGAGCTGCGGTGCTGTAGAACGCTCCGGCAACAAGAGGCAGGACACGCACTCAAGTGCCTGCCTTGTTTCACAGCTACATTAATCGAAACCTCAAAACCTGTGTGTATTTTTGTTTGATTCTTGTTTGCATTAACAGATTTGTTTGCTGAATTTCTGTTTTGTCAGTACACAGCGTGTACTCACTAGGTTTTAGAGTTTGACATCCCTAGTACGCAGATAATGGATTATGTGCACCATAGCAACAAAACCAGTTAGACGGCCTATAATTAGCCTAAGTGAAGCTCTACCTCTCCATCCTACACACACAGCGGAAAAAATTGAAAAAAGTATGTTTAGTGGGAGTTTTGCTTTGCCTCTTAAAATGAGTTAGAGAGCTGCAAATTTGCAGAGCAGTTGTCTCTAATTCAAAGAGGAGGGGGATTAAAGCCTGTCATTAAATAAGATACAGGGTTGCATCTTTTTGTCACCTTCTTTTCAAACGCCAGTTATCAAGATGTTACAAATGCTCTGTTGGTTGGACAAAAGAAGCAATATGATGGTTTCACTTTGAGCTCTGGGAAGTCATGCTGAGCATTTTTCACAATTTTTTTATATTTTATATCAAAATACCCAAGTAACATTGAATCCTGTTTTCATTATAGATTGATCTGCTGACTGTTTTTGTGATTAATCATTGAATCTTGAAAATATTTGGCTTTGGATTAATCAATAATGAAAGCAGGATTCAATGTTGATCTGTTTGTATTCAGAAAACTACTTGCCCCTGTACAAACTGGCTTAGTAGTTATCATATAACAACAAAGGCTGAAGTCAGTCGTCATTGCTTAATCTAGTGTTGCAATGTCTATTTAATGTCGGAAAATAGTGAAAAATGTCCATCCCAGTTTTTCAAAGTCCAAGGTGATGTCTTTAAATGCCTTGTTTTGTCACTATAGAACCCAAAGATATTTAATTTATGTGATAACAAACGAAGAAAAGCAAGTAACTTCCATATTTTAGAGGCTAAAACAGCTTTTCTTGACATTTTAGCATGAAAAGTTACTTCAGTTAATCGATAAACAAAAAACTTAAATAGTTGAATTCTTTTTTAGCACTCGCCCAGTTGCGCAGGTGATTTGTTAGGTTTACCATCCTGACATTTTCGTTGATGAACTATAATCGGTAGTTGTGGCCCTTTTTTTCTATAGAATTAAATGTCATGCTAAGCAATTACTGAGTTTCCAACAAATTTATTGTCTTAAAAGATGTCCTACTGCAAAAATCTAAAATCGGTTTTCTTGAGCCTTTTCTTTGAATAAAAATGGTGTTATTTGAATTCTGCACTGATAAGGAGAAACCTGACTACAAGGAGGAATAAATACAGAATTTTTCACTGTTTGTTTTCATCCCAACTTGATTAAAAATAACATGAGTCAAACTGCGAGCTAACTTTATCATCATCCCCTTGTCTGCAGAGTTCCTCTGAATTCAAAATGAAGACTTGAGTAAATGATTGACCTGAGGAGTTCCTCTTACCCTCTCTGTCAGACCTCCAAGAAGCCGTGCGAGACCCTGGCATCTTCCTAGTTTACTCAAATGATCAATCAACCGGACAAGGTTCTGACTCTGCAGACGCCTCTAATTTCCTACAGCACAACAGATCTCCGGCACTGCCCTTTCTTTGCCTTTTCTGTCGTCTCCTTCCTCAAACAGACAATTGGTTTGTATTGATTTCCTGAGCATCATTCCCAGATGACTCATCCTCTCGCTTTGGGAGTCTGGCTCTGTGAGGAAACGCTTTCTTCACATTTCCTGCTTGACTTTAGGGTGATGCTTCTCAAGGTGGAAGGTCCAGTCTGGGCCTTGAGGCTCAGAATAGTTGCTCATGATAGTAGGTGGGAAAGATTTATAGTGTATTCTTTCTTTAAGAGGAATAACAACGTCTTTAATGGGGCCGAGGCTGGCAAGAGGTGTGCTGTGGCGCCCCTGAGGAGCATTTGGCCTTCCTCGACTGTTTTGTAAGCATTTGACAGGTGAAATAGTGTGGGAACTGCGGGGAGTGTTGCTTTAAAATGCTTTTTGTTGCGCTTGTCGGGGATGTGGAGGTGCCTGGTGAATGCTCAATAGCTCTGTAGGAGCCGCTGGTGAATGGTTGAGCGCTGGGGGGAAAATGGCTTCCTGCAAGAGCTGTGCAGATTGTTGCCGAGGCTCCTTCTGTGGGGAAACTGTCCACATTTCTTTCCCCCATCCGCTGACTCCCACAGAGGAGCGCAGAAACAGTGTTTTTTTTTTTTTTTTGTTATTGATTGATCAGACTGACATGTTCCTTGCGTGTTTCTCAGCCTGAACCAGTTGGAGAGCCGCCACACGGACTGACGAGCCACATGTTCCGCTGAGGCCCTGCTTGCTCTCTAACATCCTGCGCCTGGGGAAGGAGACATGTTATGGAGTTTATTGTAATGGCACAAAGCTGTCTCGCTGTCCACACTCATTTTCTTTGTTTTCACTGTTGTGTTCCATGTGTTGTGGAAATCGCAGTCAATTGTAATTTTGTCCTTGACAAATATGCTATTAATCAGACCAATAATTGCTTTGTTCACTCTCTGAGTTTGGTCCAAGTCCCCTCAGGCTGTAAAGATCCAGCAGGGCTTCTTCAATGATGGAAAGATGGTTTGGGTGAGGCATGGTGATGGAGGATGAGTCACGCACGTTTTGATGATTGGGGCAATGGGAGGGTCAAATGGGGTCCTGAGAACTCAGAAAAATGTGGGGCGCTGCGTGCTCCCTTTCGCCTTGATTCAGAGTGTTTGTCTTAGTGTTACCGAAAAGGAAGACGGGAAGAGTTGAGGCGACGGATGGCAAACCGAGCAACGTTTTTGAGGCGAGAGAGAACGGAGAAGCACAGAGGAACGCTTGAGAGAAAACAGTTTATGTTGAAGGAAATGGCTGCTGACGGACGATATTGGATGGATAAAAGAATGTGGGTTTTGCGGGAATAGCTTGTGGTTGCTTTTAGAGACGGAGAAAGTAAGGCAGAGAGTGAAGCGGAGAGAGGGATTGTTCAGAGCCAGCGCCTGGCGAGGGCCATTGTTCATCCTTCCCTTTTGAGCTGAAGGAGACAGGAGAGTTTCACACGCCACTCGCAGGCATCCTGCTGGGCAGCCCCGGAAGGGGGCTATTGCAGCCGGTAAAGAAGGCCTGGCCATAGGGATAAATTACTCTGAATGGAGGGGTCTGTGTTTGCCGTTTTCTCCTCTTTTTCTAAAAGGAGCCAGAGAGGGAAAGAATTCAACCCCAACCACAGGTTGTCCGCTTCGCTTCTGGAAAGGCTCTGCCTTCCAAGTCACCAATTTAACATCCCTCCACCCCCACCGCCCTCCAAACTCTCCACTCCCACCTCCTCTGGAATGCTCCGGGGTTTTGTTGTCCTGCGGGGACCAGGGTGTGTGTGTCTTACGAGGTTTCATAACTTCAAGATGTGCATGTGTTCTTATTGAGGAAAGGGATTCAAAATTAATCCAAAATGTTTTTATTGCTTTCAAAGAAAATAATTCACAAACATTCTTGTTATCAATATCAGTGTGTATGACCAACAATACCTCTTTAAAGTAGAATTAAAATATAATTCTTCCATCCATCATTGCATTTAAATTCTTCTATTAATTTCATGAATTGTTTCATATGGACATTTCTAATATGAACTTTGTGGTGCCTTATCCAGCTTTAAAGTAGTTGCTGTTCCAGCTAATAGAGTGACAGATGGTGGCTAACTTGTTTTGAAGAGATTTTTCCCCAGTGAACAGTTTGATTGACAGGGATGTAATTCAGCACTAATATAGAAACTTACCAGGGTTTGTTCAGACTGTACAGAAACTGAGGCTATTAAGTTATTCTGTCTTAATGATAATAAGAAGCCTTCGATATCTAAAAGTATGCTGATTTTGTGAAGCCATTACTTCAGAAAAGAAGTTCAAGTAACTCTCAGCCCATCGGTATACCCTTCCTCACGTGTGTTAAACTCAAGGCACCTCATTTTATGTGGCTGGCAGAGCTTGCAAAGAATATGATTTGTGCAAAAGAATTCCAGGCTGTGTTACACCAGTACAGTGTTCATAAACTGCATGCCCCAGACCGCATCCCAGTTTTGTTATCCGTGCACTGAAGGCTCCTAGCTGCTGAATGTCAATATATGCTGGCATTTTTATGCAAATATATATTTTGGATTTCTTGAAGGCTGCACAAACAGAGTCAGCTTTTATTGTTATTTTGATTACTTATTACTTTGTATATTTCATTTTTTAAAATAAATTGTATGGTATGATAGTTGTACACTTCTTCATTTTTTTTTCTAGACTTCTGCTTTCAGTTGTTAGTTAATTAAATTCTTACCAAAACTGGTAATAATAATCGAATGCAAGGGCAGTTATGTCATATGTTAATAACTAGAAATATTTGTTGAGTATTACATTTACAGCCGGCCCTTTGAGAGCAACCACAATGTTGATGTGGCTTGGGATGAAATTGAGTTTGACACCCTTGCCCGACATGGTTGCCAGAGGATTGGGGCAGACTGTTGTGTGACAAGACTGAATTAAAATATAAACTTGGATGCCAAACACGGCCTTGTTTCCAGTTAGAGCCTGATTAGAATCCCTGTGATGATATTACTGGTTGATACTGACATACCACAGAAATATTAGTGTATGATAATGTTAGATTAGCAAAATAAAACTGCACATGGCTGTGCACACAGAGGCAGTTTGCTCTCAAAGTAAAAAATGTCTTCATTTGGAATTAAAGGGACAGTTTACCTCCAAATAAAAAAATGCATGTTTCCTCTGGCCTGTAGTGCTATTTATCCATCAAACCTACTTTGGTATGAGTTACTGGGTTTTGGAGATATTTGCCATATAGATGTCATAGAGATCATTGCCAAAAAATACATTTCAAAAACTCAACAGCAATATCTCTTTCCAGAAATCATGACTCGGCTACTAAAGATAATCCACAGACCTTGTTGTGAGCGGTTTCATGTTGGAAATATTTTCTTTACACCCTAGAAATAAAGTAGTTTCTTTAAACCAATAAAAGAAAGTAGTCCCTCCATGAAACTGTTCTCGGCAATGTCTGTGGATTATCTTGAGTAACCGTGGCCATGATTTATGGAAATAAACATTGCTTTTGAGTTTTTCAAAATGTACTTTTTGGCGCTTTGAGCTACGCGAGACCAGTGCCATCTAACTCCATTATATTGGAAAGAAGGCAGACATCTCTACGGCCGATATTTCCAAAACTCTGGAACACGCACCAAAACAAACTAGATGGATAAATAGCACTATAGGCCAGGAGAAACACATGCATTTTGGATTTTGGGATGAACCGTCCCCTGAATTCCAAGTAAAGATATTTTTGATTTTGAGAGTGAACTGTGTAAAATCTGTGAATAAAGATACCATCTGTGAAACACTCGTGCACAGGTTTGTTTTACTAATCGAACATGCACAGTAAGTGGAAAAATCTTATGTTTTGATTTTAAGGTGAACTGTCCCATTAAAAAAACATATATATTTCGTGAGAACTGAAATATCTCTAAAAATCAGTCACAGTTTCTTGAGGGAAGAGTTTATTTGCCAACTGTATTCCCGTTAATATTGTTCAGTTATCAATACTAACATCTTTTTTTGTGTTTGTTGAACAGTTTGACTGATTTCTAGGAAGGCTTAAACTGCCAGGTTGTGCGTGCATAACTGTACAAGCATGTGTGTGTTTTTACGTTATGTGTGTGTCTGCTTGTTTGAGCCGTCCTCGTAGTTAGCGGCTCATTTTAATGGCTCACTGTTGGACTGATGCAGAAAACAGAGAGGTCGATATACTGAAACTGGCAAACTCTCACTCGGAGATCTGAAATTTACAAGCCCAGTTTTTGCCCCAAATCCCAAATGTTAACATCATAGAGCGTCTGGTGCCAACATGGAGGAGGTTAGAGCTGCGGAGCGGGGCCCTTCATGCTGCGTCAGTTTATAACTGGATATTACAGAGCTGGACCTCAGCGCCTGCTCTCCTCATCCAGTCAAAGCCCATAAAGTGAGTTACAGCTCGCCCGCATGGAATAATCTCCTCTTATTACACTTATCCCTTCACTGTGAGTTCACATTCACAGACATGGACCAAATGGAGCTGCTAATGCTGATCTGGCGTCCGGTGCTGCCATGAGGCCTTTACAGGAGCGCTGTCTTTGCTCATGTTCAGAATTTGACCACTCTGGTTTTGGTGCCTCACAAAGCTCAGACGAATGTTTGCACAGATGAAGAAAGTGTTTTAACTGGTTACATTTTTGATTGATTCAGTTGTTCTGATACGCGTGAACAATGACACAGTTAAATGTAGATAAGAGTACGATGTTTGATTTGATATTTGATTATGCTGCTGTGCGTTCCACTCATCTTGTATTGTTGATGTGTGTGCTGTTTTTTTTTCTTGCCTGTTGTCTGTCCTGTGTGAGTGGTGATGCTCAGGTTCTTCCCTGGGGGATTAATGAAGTGTATCGTGTCATATCGTTTGTGATTTGTAGGGCTGCACCAGACTCAGAATTTTGTCAGCCAAGTTGGGTCTTGTTGTTTGGTACCAATATTTGACTATATGCTGCTTTTTTTTCAAATGGAGTCAGTGTTTCCTCTGGGATTTTTTTTAGCAGCGGGGGCAGGCGTTCCATTTCTCTTCTTAGAGAAATATTTCAATAAACTCATCTGAAAAATCAGTCAGTTGTTACATAATGGCGTGTAGATATTAACGTTAGCCTAATACTATCAATTAGTTTACTCACTTTAGCGACACTGAGTTGGCACCGGGCCAAATTAACTTAAACTACCAATAAGTTACGTAATGTTAGCTGGTCATCAACATATTGTGAACGTCTGTTTAACTTGTAAAATCTATGTCGAGTTATCTCAAGTTAATAACTTACGTCTACCTCTTCTCCGGTCGGTAATTTGCTGCTTTATTGTTTATTTGTAATTTGGGAATTCGCTCCTCTGACTCTGCCCTGTCGCCTAGGTGCTTGATGTGCTTGACGACCGTGCCCCCCAAACAACGCTAGCATCATGCAAATGAGCACGTGCAAGTATATTTCCATACTGAGCAAGATAGTTATCTGCAGTTTACCTTAGTGCTCGCAAATACCCGACAGGAGTCTGTTTTGAAGGTGGAGAGATGCGGCGGTGGTGTATTTGCGTCAACAATAATAATAATAAAAAAAAGAAATTTGAAGGAGTGGCGGCTAGGACTAGGACTAAGGACTAAATGAATGTAGAGGAAACACTGGGAGTATTTGGGGTGGAAAACCGATGCATCAAAATTTTTGATTTCAGTACACGATTTATTTTATCTCACTATGTGACTACTTGCTACCATTAAAAATATAGAGTATTTGTAGTGATCCAAAATTAGTTTAGTCAGACACAGTTAGCACACAGTGTGGCTCTTGTCCATTCAGCTGCATAGATGCCAAAATACATGTTTATGGTCATCTTGTTGCATCATTTAATGAGTTCAATCTTAAGGAACTTAGAGCCTGCTTTTATAAAACTGTTACAGGCAATTATAATGTTGAGAACTGGGTTCTAAATTTCTGATTATTGATTTTCTGCACAGATTCCTAATCTTTCAAGGAAGATTCACAGTGCATCTTAGAAATGAATACGCTTTTCTGAACCACCAGATTCTTGAATGGGGTTTGTTGAACATTGAGGGAGATGGTGACATTTATGTAATACAGTAAACAAGCCAAGATAAAGCCTGGATCAGACTCCGAAATGGATGCCCTCCAAGCTAATGCTTGCTGACTGTGCTAATAACTGATGATAACCTACTTTGCTAGATATCAAACTAAAGCCAAAGAAGTTGTTGTGAGGTGCAAATTCACCGCCTCTAAGCAGAAAGGCAGATACCCTGGAGCCTGACTGGGACTCCTGGCAGCTGCATTGGTCTCACTCACTTCTATGCAGCTGTGCTATCCGCAGCTGTGCGCGTATGCATATGTTTGGGAGTCAGTATATTCTGGGCTTCAGACGCACACTGGGTCTGGGCGCACAGTTTTCTGTAACCATCCCAGACAGGACAACGATGCGGTGGAATGATTTCACCTAGAAAAAAAGAAAAAAAAAGTGCTCAGTCTACATTCTGACTGTCCAAAAATACAGTTTTGGACGAGCTGAAAACATTTTCACCCCTCAGTCTCTACAGTTTGCTCTGCTGACAGCTTCAATCATTTAGTCATCTGTTAACAAAACTCCGAAGCCAAAACCAACAGATTTTCTCATTGACACTAATGAGTCAGTGTACTCACTTCAGTTTGTGGATCATCATTCTTACTAGTGTTATGCAGCCCAACCTGACACTAAGTGTTGTAAAACCATCTCCTTAAAAATTCAATACTGCATTCATGTTGTTAGACAGGACAGTTTAATGCCTGTTTTTTTGTAGAAGTTACTCTGCCATCACTCCTGGACCGCTGTTTTTTCTCCCCAGGGCCTCTACGGTCTTAGTTTGATTTGTACAGTTTTATTTGATTTGGATTTCATTCTGTCAGCGTGCAGCCCCCAGAGCAGGTGATCGATAAATCCCAGGGAGAGGTACTGATCTCTGGAGGGGGTTCATGTTGCAGGGAGGGTCCAGGCTGTAAGTTTTGGCTCAGACATGCGGCTCGTGTAGCACTTACAGACTGACTCCACCGGACTGGACTTGATCCAGACACTCGTTACAGACACCGAGAGCTAAAAATCTAAAACTTCACCAGCAGTGCTCGTGTGCTGCAGAGACGTCCTGCTGGAAATACTAAATTTGTCCCACACACAGAGATTTCAGACTCCAGTAGACAGCCAATTTACTTTTTGTGCACTTCTCTCTATTTGAGTTGTTCCGCGATTCTATTCTACCTGGACTGCAGTTCAAGCACAGCGACGTTAACATTCCCGTTGCTTCAGCTACTTTAATTTGAGCTGAGTGAGGTCCACCACTTTTACAACCCAGGAACATGGTTTTGATTTGCCTCCACAGAACAATAGATGTTTGCAGTGGAAATGGGTCATTTACTTTGGGTTTATTGGACATTTTTGAGGTTTGCATCCCGTGGCGTCAGATGTAGGGTTCTTTTGTTTTCCCACTTTTTGAAGCTTGGTTTAGAAGAGTAATGGATGAACAATGAACACTCATGGGTGTCCCTCTTGGGGCCACATGTTGGCAATGATCTCCAGATTCTGTTGCAGAGTTTGTGCCAGACTTTGTCGTCCGTCATTTTGACGGACAGGGTCGGAAAATTTCTGTCATAATCTATTATTAGCCATCTTTTTTTTTTTATGATAAGACAACTTTAAATGCAGCTGCACCCCTCTTGGCCTTTTTCCACCAATTTAGTTCTGGTTCTTGAACCAGTTCTGTTCACGATTCTTGGAACCTTGGAACTATTGAGAGAACCAAATTTGGTGTTTCAACTGGAATGGCATTGTTTCAGAGTTGGGAAAAGGTCTTATCTGTGCGCTCCAAGGCCTCTGTAGCTCTTAAGTGTGTGGTCTGCACCCGTATATCGAGACGCATTGCGTTGAAGTCAGTGGTGATCCCCAAATGCTCCAAGGGTTAGCTGGATTTAGTTACCTCCACGATGTACTCTGTTTTAAAGTGAATTACTGTTAAGGTAGGTCATCCTCAGTGTTTTAGTCTGTCAAAGTGATGGACGGCCTTCACAGTTTTCCGTGATTACAAGTGAAAAAGAATTCAGAAATGATGGAAAATGTTCAGTTAACGTTCAGTTAACGTGTTGTCAGAATACAGTGAAAAATACTCATAGTTTCCCAGAGGCCAAAAAGGGATGTCTTTAAATTGCTTCTTTTGTCTAACCAATAGTCTATTTGAAAAATGACAGTGAATCAATTATCAAAATAGTCAGCAAGTGACTTTCTTTTGATCACCAAGGTCTAATTGTTACAACTTTACCCAGGATCTGGCTTGGGAGCCACTAACTTAAACAAATAAATGTTCTCAAAACACTTGTCTTTTAGATTACATAGAATGATTCATGTAAAACCAAACATTCACTGAGGAAAAAGTGCAGCTTTGAAGATGGATCTTGAGACTTTAAGAATTGATGCAGCATAAAATTGAAAATCCAATCCCAACTGAAAAATCAACTCTTCCCAGGAAGGAGCTCTGAGCTCTGGGCTGAGCTGAATCTCTGACCCATGTATGCCTGATAGAGGCCCCTGTTGGGGGATTTTGGGGGGTTAAAGTGGGGATGGTGGAGAGTTTTGTGTGAGTGTGTGTGCATGTGAGGGGGTCAGCTGGCCAAAGAGACAATCTGTGGATTAGAGCAAGCTTGGACACCAAGTGCTCACTCAGCACATTACCCAGCAAGTCTAGTGTTCACAGCCAGAGGCAGAGCTCAGAGCTCCTCTGTGTTTACACTGCCAGGCCTGACACTCACACACACACACACACACACACACACACACACACACACACACACACACACACACACACACTCCTATTCATACTAAAGCCAATACGTATTTGCACTGAAATGCTAAAAGTCTCACCTTCTACTGTAAATCTGCAGTGATGCTCTTTGAACTGGTGATGCAGAAGAAACAACTTTTTCATATTTAAATTTCCAGTGACACAGCTTGCCAAGTGCTTATTGCTTACATGTTTCCTCTAAAAATAGGCATCTAGGGAGGGACTTGTTGTGGGCATTGATTGGCGTAGCCAATACTGCTGACTGTGCATTACGCCGCCCCGCCATGCAGCTAAAGCAGACCATGGATGAAGGAGAGCGGTCGTAGTTGATTCTTCCCAGACTTAGCGCTCCCAGTGAACACAAAACACCAAGGTGGTCTCCTTGCCAATTTGGCTCCTGGTGTCCTGGGACTGAGTCATGGCTAACCAAGCTAACGACAGTTAGTGGTTAGCTGAATTACTTTAGCAACAAGTACAGCTATCTTTCCTTCAGGAAACTCAGCAAACAACCTCTGGACTGTATTCCCTGTTGGTCTCAGAGGCATGGTTTGTTCCCTTCACTGGCTGTGCTGACTGGGAGGCTGCTGAGCCCAGTTCTGTTGCCTACTAACGTTAGCTGTCAGTCACAGTTAACTACTTTAGCAACAAGTAAGCTGTTTAAGCTATCTGTCCATCAGGAACCTCTGTAATTAAACTGCAGAGAGCTGAAGCTGAGCAGCCGGAGGATATTAGAAGGAAAACCATAAAATGTTCTCTATAAAATACAATCCAGTTTCATCCAAATCAGTGGATGAAGTTATAAAGTTGTTCTTTCGGACAGTGAGACTCCACCGCAGGCCACTACGTTGAATGGATTTATTCCCCTTCCATGCTTGGGTGGCGTGATAAGCGTGAAAGTGTTTTATAGGATGCATACTTAGTGTATGCCCCAGAGTGTAGGAAGACTCATCAACACATTAAAATCTTTTTTTTTTTTTAGGAAAAAACAAACTGAATTTCAGGGTTTTTTTCCACTTGCCTGGTCATGCATCAGGTCTTGCCCAAAGTAAATTCTTACTTGCACCTGTATGAATTGTTTCATTTATTAGGGTTATCAAAAAAAACAGAGACTAAAGTGAATTGTCATGTTTAATTTAGGCCTTCAGTGTCTATGTTAAAAGTTTTGCAAAAACCAGAAGCCCTACAATAACCTTGCTAAAATAGAATACACCCTTTAACTGGTCAAGTTATTTAATTCTTGAGCTATGTATTTATCAAAAAAAAAAAAAAAAAAGTCAAAAGGGCTTAGAACTTAACCAGGCATTTTCAATAATCTGTGTCTCTGGAAACATTTCATTTAGCACTCAAAAAGTATTGAGGTCAGAACTGTGTTTCTCTCCCAGCAGCATCCCTTTCATCTCAGCAGCGCGGCGTTCACGCTGCTGCCTCAGCAGCCGTTGAACAAATAGACTGAACTTTCTCTCCCTGCCTCTCTTTGCCCTCCTCACCCCTTCTCTCTGACTCCATGCAGAACACTTGCTTTCTCACCCACACTTCATAAAAACCCCACAGGAGTCCTCCCACACAACCTTATGACAGTCAGACCTGCAGCTGTTCATCTGCCTCGCGCTCGCTCTACCATCCAACCCATGTGCAGCCTCCATCCTGCACGACGGCTTCATCATCAGCATCCACATCTTGTGTTCCTGAGTGTGTCCCTTTTTTGGTGTGTGCATGTGTGTCATCTTGGTGGAAAAGCAGTCGTCCAGTTTCCCATTAGGTCATTAAATCCTTAAAACTCATGTCCAACACAGAAAACAGAGTAAAGTAGATGTAATGGGTTTTTTATGTGTTTTCTCTTTGATCATAATGCAGGGTCCTTCCCTCATTCTCATACTATATACAGTGCACACACGCGTGTTCATAGACACACACACATACTGAGTCCCAAAGCCGCATAAGTACAGTGTGTGGAGGCCAGAGTCATCACAAAGGGCTGACAGGAGTGGAAAGTGAAACATGGTACAACACGCTCGCCCCTCTCCCTCCTTAACCCCTTCACGGCCCTGTGACCAGACAGACTGCACAGCAAAACACACACAGCAAGATACAGCCAAACACTGACTTCATCTATGTCTGTAGAGGTTCAAAAGTTTACATCTCCCGAAGCTCAAGTGATGAGACTTTGGCCGTAACATGGATTTAGGATGTTAATTTTTAAGGGTAAGCAATATATCAACTTGTTTACAGTATCACAAAATATTGCAATATATTGAATCGTAACCCCTTTATCGTGATATGTATCGTTTCGCCAGATTCATGCTAATGCACAGCCCTAATCTACACAGTGGATGATAACATTTTGTTAATAGTGGTGCTGTGCACTCCAGCCGTGTATGCATCTTAGGAAAATGGATATTGATAACCAGTTGTTGCTGCACGTTGGGCAGAGAAACAAAAAAAAAAGGGGGGGGGGGGGGGGTGGGGGGTGCAGGTTAACAATATTTAAAGATGAGAAGATACTCTTGTATGACTCATCATCAATTCGATGGTATCCTGACCATGTGCTGGGTATCTCTAACAGTTAGTGACTAATTGATTAATCAGTTGTTGGTCTTTTCAACTTCTGGTTAATGAAAATGTCCAAAATTTGCAACCTTAGTATCCTGGTGACTGACAAAGAGGACATCAGTAATGACCAAACAAACTTCAGAGACCCCATCAACGCTGAGAACTGTGTGGCAGATACAAGCTTTCATAATTAAGTTGTATACCACAATATTTTCACGGATTTTTATTGGCTATTAGTGTTGTTATTGTATATTAAATTGGTCTGAAAATGATCACAATGATATCATTCGCCACTGTCGTTGTTATAGTTGTGCTGTTGACTCAGCCATCTATTTGATTTAGAATGATTTTGAAATGATATATTTATTTATAGATATTGTTCTTTGTGTGAATGTTGAGTCAACAGTTATTGATTTTTAGCTCTAATGTTTAAAATTGCACATGGTTCAGTACAAATACATCTAACTTAGCAATACAGTACAGTAAGAAAACTGCAGTTATACAGAACACAAACAATAAACAGACTAAAATGATAATAATTGAAGAACCTAGATAAAATCCTACAATACATGTTTAATGTGCTTTGTGCTGGTAGAAGAAGTGTCGCATTCATATGCTGTTTGTCATAAAATCTATAGTGGATGCTAAATGATACAACAAAGCTGCAGCTCTGCAGGTTAGACGGTTGCTCGGCATCGGTGGAGGATTTCACTCAACTGAGGGCGTCTTAGTTATGTTGTACTTTGAGATCTTGACATTGTGCCCAGAGAAAATGAGATTTGGAGGATTATGTTGGATTATCTTGAGATGCTGGCAGATATTTTCACTAGTTCGAAGTAAAATATTGTGGAAAAAATACACCGTAAAACACTTGAAGTTACATTTTGTCACTGTACAGATAACTGCCCTCTTTCTATCTTTTTTTTTTTTTGCTTCTTTTTAACTCACATGTATTCCCCCACAACCACCCCCACCACCAAGTGCCAGCCCACATGCCCGTCCAGCAGTCATCCACTCATCCCTGGCCAAGTCAGTGTTATCTTTGAACTGACTTCAGAGAGACTGCTGGCCGGCCACGGATGATGGCACTGTGTGTGTGTGTGTGTGTGTGTGTGTGTGTGTGTGTGTGTGTGTGTGTGTGTGTGTGTGTGTGTGTGTGTGTACTGTATACAGCTCCATAGCAGCACTATCCTTTCATTTCCCCCCCTTGTTTGATCTCGGAGGCCTTTATTTTTAACCCTCAGCAGCAGGACGATGATATATCACTAAGCGTGTAATTATGTTGTTTTCGCTCATTTCAAGCGAATAAAGGACAGTATCCTCCCACATGCTTCTGGGTCGCACTTAGTTAATAGGCAAGGACTTGGCTGAGTGTGTCTTTGAGTGTGTGTGTGTTTCTGTGTGTCCATGCTGGCGTTATTTGCCTGAATTAAGCACTGCACACGGTGAACATGCAGAATTGAGGGTTTGTAATGACTCTGGTCAAGCTGGGGGAGTGTTAACATGGTTTGTCTCTTAAAGTCAAGCCAACAATTCACACACACACACACACACACACACACACACACACACACACACACACACACACACACAACCTCCTGCTGCGTTACGTCTCAAAAAAGTGATTGAGCGCTGCAGTGTGATAAGACCGGAGTTTTAATGAAAGTCTGAGATGAGCAGGCGCGAAAAGAACCCCGCTGCCAACCAACTGCTGCACATTGCAAACACTCCTCTGTGTGTGTGTGTGTGTGTTTGTGTGTATTGTGTGTGAGCGAGCAAACCAGAGGGATGAGCTCGTGATGATGGGCCTGTCCAGGAAGATTTTTAGCAATGCTTTGAAGATTTGGCACCAGCTCCCAACTTGTTTGTCTGCTGCTTTGTTTACATACTTGAGCGCGCAAATCGGATATTTTAAGCGATTTTTAAGAATTTCCCACTGGTTGAGAAGTGGTAAGTCATGTGCGCATCTGCTCATGTATGGTGTTTCTCCACACTCGTGTCGTTCCGTTTCCCAGCACATCTCAACATGTGCTGCTGTGGTTACCAGCTCGCCACATCAGGGCGGCCTGACCCACGGTGGGCAAATTAGTAGGTGGAGATGAGCCGACAGGGAGAGGGGGAACGGGCAGGGAGGATGAGCTGTTGGGCATCTTGAAGCCAAGCCAGCATAACCCAGATCCATCATGACCGCAGGGAATTTAGTGAATGTGTCCTTTGAGTGTTGAAGCAGCTTTAGAGCTTCCATATGTTGTAATGGAGAGAAATATGGAGATGAAAAGGAGCCTGAGAAATGGTGTATATTAAATCCCCGTCAGTCAATATTTTATATAACGATGAACGTGTATAGTTAAAGGCGATTGACTCGCACATTAAGAATTACTGCCAGGTCTTTATGGAGCTTTTTAGTTTCTTCCAGCTCATTGTTTTGGTTTATGGAACATTTACTGTATTGTTCAGTTTCATTGGTTTCATTAATCTTGTTTCCAGCAGCAGCAGGCAACTGTTTTCTGCAAAAAAAAAAAAGACCTAAGAAACCCACTGTACACTACAGAGCTGCAATGATCAGTTGATTATGAAATCAAGTATTAAATGACTTTTGACCAATTAATCAGCTTCAGTAATCTTTTCTTAAAGAAAACAAGTAAAACTTCTTGATTTCAGCTTTTTAAATACAAATATTTTATGGTTTATTTAGTTCTTTGTGACAGTAAACTGAATATCTTTGACTTGTGGGCAAAACAAAGCATTTGAGGGACATCATCTTGGGTGTTGGACAACACTGATGACTATTTTTCATGTTTTTTGACATTTAATAGACCAAACAACTACTTGAATAATCAAGAAAGTAATTGACAGATTAATTGAAAATAATCATTAGTTGCAGCCCTGCCCACGACCCACCTTGTACTGCAAACACCTGCAGTATATCAACCTATCTGTCTGTACCTATAGATGAGTTGAATGCCTTCCTGTCTCCCAATGCATTTGTTCTTAGTCTAGCATTATTCTGAGTCAACCTAAACAGCCATTGCTAAGTTGCTTGACTAGCAGGTGAATAGCACAAATTGTGCGAGTCTTGCAACAATCACCTCAGTTTAGTAAATGCCACAAAACACTTTACAAGGATAAGATACTCTCTATCATTACAGAAAAGTAACAGAATCAGAATAGTTAAAGTCCAAATGATATCCAGCTCTAAATGGCACCCAGCATCTAGTAGCTTAGAAGCTAAAGCTGTTTTTTTCAGAGTCAAAAGGAAAGTGAATATTAGATTTTGATATTAGATTTTGGTTTCAGCCTGTGGACAGAACCAGAACTCAAAATGAGAGATGTTGCTTTGTGTCTGTTTAATTCTGCAAATCAAGGATTCTCTGCCTGCACATTAAGGTGCTTTCAGAAAGCAACCTGCTGCCGCTGCATCGGAGCAGGAGGAAACAGAATTCAATTGTCTCTTTATTACAGTTTCCCACAGCTCATAAAACACAAGACTCGTCTTCCTCATAAAAGTCTGGTTAAAAAACACGTTTGAGAAGAAACTAACCTTCTCAGTGAAGCTGGAAACGCTGCAGATATTGGCTTTCGCCTCTGCAGATTGATACACTTTGTATTGTAACGTAAGTATTGGAGTCTGAGGCTGTTAGCTACGTGGTGACGGCTTTTCTTTGTTACTCTCGCTTTGAAGAGTCCCGCATTGCAATGTCAGCCTAATCTGATTGTGATAAACTAGACAGAAGATAGAGGATGACAGTCTGCTGTGTAAGGTGAAGTCAGGTCACGGTAAAGTAAGACAGGTTTGTTTTTCCTTGGACATGCTTCACTTGTATAAAACCCTGTTTCAGTGTTTTGTCTCACCCAGCCCAATATGTCTCGATTTCTCCTATTATTACTGCATTCTGTTTACCTACATTATCTTGAACATTGTGTCATAACTAAATCCAATTTAAAAACTGTTATTTTTATGCTTCATTTGTTCTGTCTATTAAATTCATCACATCGTCACAGGAAGCAGACCCGTTTTAAATGATGTTAACGCCTTGGAGGAATGTGCCTGTCTCAATATAACTACTTCCAATCTTCATGTCGTGCAAATGTAGGACATAAAAGACAGAAAAAAATGTTAAATGTTAAATGCAATGTCTTGACTGACTATTCTCTGTTGAAGCATTAGCCAGTGAATAATGCATTTGTGAGATTTTATTTGTACCTCTGCTGCGTATCTGCTGGAGTTAATCAGCCTTAAAGTGTCCAATAAGTCCTGTCTAATTTACAAGGGTTTTCTGTTTTGTTTTGCTGTCTCAAAGGAAATAAAACACAAAGAGTGGAAAATGTTTTTTAACTTTTAGATTGCAGAAATGACTCAGACAGAGATGCCAGTTAAATGGGAAACTAATAAGATGTCATGAAATGTCATATGACAAGATCCTGGGCCTAATTGTAAAAACTATGTCAGAGAAATTGTCTGAGAATTGTGTCAGATGGATTTAGGATTAAGGAAGACTAGTAAGGGTTAGTTTGCCGTGTTTACTCTCTTTCATTTACAGCTAAGTAACTCAGTTAATCATTCAAGCCTAATTCATCCTGAAGAAGGCAGGATGCGCAGAAACACAGGTCTATAGAATTTAAAGTAGAAACACTGCATTAGCCTGACAAACTTTTCTCCTCCTGTCTTTGAAGTAGGGCTGCAACTGATGATTATTTTAACCGCTGATTAATCTGTTTATCATTTTCTCAGTTAATTGATGTTGTTTGGGGAAAAGGTGATGAACATTTTTCACCATTTTCTGGACCAAAGTTCAAGGCGACATCCTCAAAAGATAGATACTCAGTTTACTGTCATAGAGGAGTAGAGAAACCAGAAAATATTCACATTTGAGAAACTAAAATCAGAGAATTTGGGCTTTTGTCTTAAATTTGGACATTTTCTTATCAAAAGTTATTTAAAATGATTATTGATTATAAAAATAATTGCCATTTGATTTAATAGTCCATTAATATTCGATTGAGAGTGGTGTGTTTTTGTGGAGTAGAGTAGAGAAAATTTTATTGTCCCCCCCGAGGGAAATTTGTCTTGGCACAGTGCTACAGTCTGTTGCTTCACATAAAATTAGATAAAAATATCACAGAAACATGAACATTTGATACAGAGCTAGACATCTGCTTAACATAAAACATCCTTAAAAACATTAGAGACATCTGACTGCGTATTTCATGTTGACAACACATTGACATAAATAAAATGTTCAGTTCCATGCGCATAAATATGCATTTGAAAAAACAGTTTTAGTTCTGGTTTTCAATGTATTTTTTGGTGATGTGTGCATCACAAGCTGAGTGGCATTTAAGTCCATTTGGAGATATTGGAGAGAAGGCAGACATCTCTACAGCTGATACTCCAAAACTCTGCAACTTGCACCAAAATGATTAAGATGGATAAATGGCACTACAGGCCAGGGGAAAATTATACTTTTGATTTTGGGCTGATCTGTCATTACTGGGACATTACGAGATGTCTTTACCTAAAAACAGGTTTTGGAAAACAGAGGATTTGCTTATGATCATGTTTGTCTTAAGTTTGGGACATTATTTTTACCGCTCTGCATTATCTTTGTACCAAGAAAGCCAAATCCCTGTTGCAGTCGTCTCTGTTCAGCGTGAATGCTGAATGACAGTTTTTACAGGTGAACAGCCGTCCTGTATCCGTGGTCAGTCAGGCGTCACGTTCTGTCAGCAGTCTCACACGGCGAGAAGTGACGGAGGCTGAACATTGTTGCCTGACAGCGAGGTGGGACGCCAGTTGTGTCCATTCTCCTTGTGCAGAGCTGCGCGGCGCCGTGCGGTGCAGCTGAATGCAGCTGGTTGAGGACAGTTCGGGCTGAACAGTTGCTGACACGCTGAGACGCAGCTGTCTCTCTGAAGCGACGCTTTTACAGCTCGACACCAGCAGCGGAAGGGTGGCAGGAAGACAGAGGACGGACAAAAGGCTTGAGTCATTCCCTCCGTGCTCCTGTCTTACCCTTCACATTGTCAGATGGTTCATTTTTTCCCCCCCGATTTCCCGCTTATCACTTTTTATAGCGGCACACTCACACGCTGAAAGAAAGACGCAGCTCCGACCCTCCAGGTAGTCTCCAGGGAGGTCCACGCCTAATTAACTGGCAGCCTTTTGACATCTTTCAAAGCGTGTGGCCACCCGCTCTCCGGGCAGGGTTACCATTGTGTGTTTTGGCCTCACAGCTCTCTCCTCAACTCTTCACACTCGTCATTTAACTATTTAACAACAGCAAATAGCGAAATGGTGAACTAGAGGTTAAATACCACCTGGTTAGATCTGAGACTCGTGCGACGTGGCAGCTTCCGCCTCGGTTTGGTCGGTGAACTCAGGCTTTTGGCGGCCGGCTGCTCCTGTAGGTGGGTCAGGTTTAGGCGTGGGTTTGCGGGATCATCTCTGTTTGCCTTTTGGGGGGACCACCTGTCTTGTTCCACACCAGGTCTGTTTAGACAGTTTCAGGCCGTAGTACCCAGCAGTGGAGGATCTTTGGTGGTCTTTGTTTTCTTTGTCTCTGCTGGAGGTTCTCTCTGACTCACAGCTCACACACCGGCCTCTGGCAGAAGCAGAAGCAGGTGAAGTGAGAGTTTAGTTGTCTGTCTGTCTCATTGTTGGCCTCGAGGTGCAGGTTCAACTCGTCAGACTGCATCAGCTGTTATTAGATAGAAGCAGGAGCTTTCCTTCTTTCTCAGTGGGTCTGAACCCCGTTGATCAGCTGGCTTATTTTGGGGTTTGATGTGGTGAAATCTATTGATTTATGTGCAAAAAATCAAGATGGAAAGTTCCCACCTGTCAAATCTACACTAAAAACAAACTGCAACTAAATTGCTTCAATACTATAGAGTATCAAAAATACCTTGGCTTTTTAATGTCATCGTAGAGGCATGCAGGAAAGACACTACGTTACAATCTGAGATGAAGCTCATTGTTAGTTTGTTTGTCTCTTCTTAAAATGGATTTGGTATCAAAAAAGTGAAATCCAGGAACTGGTATTTGTACCAGTTTATTTTTTTTAAAGACACCCAGCCTTAGGTTCTGGCACCTACTGCCTTGGTGCTTGGAGATGTGAGGCAACCTGTAAAACAAAAGCTTCAGCAACAGAACAATTTTATTGGTCTGCACAATAAAGTGTTGCTGGATTTCGAATCTCCTTAACAGGGTTTCAGTCAGGGCTGAAACCCTAACTCTGGAGCAGTGGTTCTTAACCTGGGGTCTGGGACTCCTAAAACAAGATATTGTGGAAAACTGTGTGAAACGAGAGCCAGGAAGCAGCTCACAGTAACGTCAGTCCCTCAAAGATATTCATCGTCATATTGTTGAGAAGACGGGGTGGGAGTCGCAAACATCAACGTGTGGTTACTTCTGGGGGTCGTGACTCGAAAAGAGAGAAGCACTGGGAGAACCATCAGGAAATGCCACTCCTGTCAGACCCTGCTGTTGGTAAATTTACAAGCAAAAAAAAAATGTGTGGAAACTAAAAGAGAAAATACTAAAAACATAACAGAGTACTAAAACAGTCCTAAGTATTTCAGAGGGTACAATAAAAGGCAGAGATAAAGAACAAGAATTGTAATCATAATATGAACTGCAATAAATAATTCTAGAGCAAATACAGCAAATATTGTAAATACATGTGTATAGATGTGGAAGGATGGTTAGGATCAGTAATAAGCAGCAGTTTTGTAATGTCTATATTAAACTATTATCAAAATCATATGGCCAAGTGCAGTATCCAGATCACAGGAGCTGAGTTTGGTTTTGATGAAGGTAAAATGTGTCACAACGTAACATTATAAATGAAGCATTGTGGTGCTACAGAGACATCCCCGCCTACAAATCATGTTCTCCAGTCGTTAGGGAACATTCTTCTTTGGTACAGACCCCGAGCGAAAAACACATCAGCATCATTTATGTCATTTTTTTTTTCTCAGTGAAAATGCAATTCCTACTAAAATTATAACTCATTATAACTCATTATATTCTATATTATAACTTACAACACTTGTGTCTAAAATGGTGCTGTATCAGGGCATGTATTTGAAAATATTTTTCTTAGTCCTCATTTTTCTTTTCATACAACACTCGTTTGACTGTCAGAATAAAAGAGCTGACTGTTAGGTTTTCTGTATCTTGTTTCTGTGATGTTGCTGACTCATCTTTTTCTGCCATTGACTGTTCCTGTGGCACCTTAACAAAACATATAACCGTACGCACATTTCCGATTCTTTTTGCCGGAGGGCTTTTATTGTGAAAGGCAGCTAGGAGAAGCGTGACAACATCAGAGAAGTTCTGCCGTTCTTCTTCAGAACTTTATCCACGTGATTCTTCTGTTCAGTTTTCTCCGCACTCCGCACTTGCTGGGCAGTTAAAAGAAATCCTCCAATTAACAGCTCAGGTGCCACGTTGCTGTACCTGCTCCACTTAAACATCCCTTAATAGACTGAATGATGTATTGTTGCTAAACTTGCACAGTTCAAAGTGATCTGCCATCCCTACAAAACAGCCCGGCATGTGATCTGTTATCTGGGTGACACATCAGAGGTTTGTCATGCAGGCGCTTCTGAAAGAGCCCGGCTTCCAGGCTTCGCCGCTGCTGTGTGTGTGTGTGTGTTTGTGTGTGTGTGTGTGTGTGCGTGTGTGTTTGTCTGCCGCCTTACATAACAGAGATGATTGTCTCTTTACTCCTTAAGAAGGTTCCTGCTCTCAGTACAAAGGAGTTCTCAGTCTGACACACATTCATTCTTGTTTGTTAAACTAATAATCGGCGTGCTGATCGTTCTCTTGTCATTATCGGCCTCATCAGTTTAACATCAGGGGCTTTTTGTTTCCTTGATCCAAGTTTTGAAGTTGTGATTATTTTCGGTGGCACAGTTACAAGACCGTAACCCAGTGTTTGCATTGTTTATTGGCACTCAGTGTTAGCTCATAAAAAGCAGTATTTTCTCTCCCAGAACATACTGAGACAGTATTCATATCACAGCACGTAATGCATATTTAACAATGTTATTTTTCTGATCTTATAGCTTTAACAGTTTTCTGTACTTGAAAGGGTAATTAAAGACACTGTTGATTTGTGGCTGGTGTGTGATGCATTTACTTTACATACGTACATATCAGTGGTGGTACACATAATTTTTTATGACATTACTGGCACCAGTATAATGATAATTTGTGTTGCAGTACTGAGGAACTTGAGCTTCCTTCTTTCAGGCCTGGGAACCCTGCTGTGTTTTGCTGTCTGGCGGTTCAGCTATTCGTCCAGTTTGACCCTAAAATATCGACACAGTCACCATATTACTTTGTGTGTGACAAATTCCAACTTTTGTCAAAAGTTTCAGTATATCATCTTAAGTGTTTTAAAGGAGCCCTGAAACTTATACAAAAATACAAAAATAAATCTTGCTTGGGATAAAATATCTTGAAGTAGCCTATATATCTTCAGGTACACAAATAACTTGACATATGATAGATGATTTTCTGTCAGCATGCTGCAGAACTGTGTGGTGAGGTTTATTGTATAGCGTGACCCATACTGATGTCAATATTTGACGTAAAATAATAATATAGTAATCTTTTGATGTGAACGAACAGTGTTTTTCTTTTTATAGAAATGTGACCAAGATACATACTTAGTAGGTCATTTTGCAGCAGAATAATCAACTTGTCAGTGCTCTCTCGTAGACAAAGTATGTGAAGTTGACATTGTTTCAATGTGAGGCCTTCTTCACGTCTAGATTGGTATTTATTTACTGCAATTTCTTAATATACAAGATACATGCCGATGCTAAACATCAGCAACAATCAAATATTAGCCGATTCATCAGCCTGGTTATCAATAGTCAAGTTTCCATCCAAATGTATTGTAAATTTTAAGCAAATTTTGGGCAAAACAAAGTTCAGTTGAATGCTTACATTCAATGTTGGTTACATTGAGATAAGCAGAAGGTGGCACCAGTGCTCCTACTGGAAAACCAGTATACCATTGCAGAAGAAGAGGGCGCAACAAGATGATGTAAGTCAAAGGGCCCAGGTCAAACCAAACAGTGAAGAAAAATTATAGAAATATGACATTTCTGTTAGTTTTATGTATTATAGAATCATTAGGAGAGAGGAGTGGAAAGAGTCGGTCAGTTGTGAATTAAATGTTTGCTACATTAGAACTTAATCAGAAACAGTATTTTCCACTCCCATTGAGGACTCTAACTCTTTTTGAAAAAAGGCAAAAGTGCAACACTGTGAGTGTAACAACTTTTTTGCAAAAATTTTGTTTTCTATGTGACTTCAAAATGTGAATAAAGATACGTTGATTGAAACACTTCTAATGTAATTTTGATATTGCAATAGCAAAATGTTTTGTGAAAAGGTACTTATTCTGCAAAATTGTTTGAGAATTTGACTGACAGAATAAGAGTCCTGCTTATTGATTTACAACTGCACCCATGATGATCGAATAAACCCTGAAATAATAAAGAGATGGAAACAGCAAGACACAGCACATCAAAATCTCTTCCTGCTGACAAATCTCTGGCCAACATCTTGCTGTATATATTTTCATGTTGCCTTATCCTATTTCCGGTCGTGGTGCATGCACATGCATGTGCAGTACAGTGATGGTTTCCCACTAAAGACTGTAAGTTTCTCTGGATCTGGTTGGAGCCAGTGGCTTCTGCTTTTTAAAGCATGTTTGACAAATGCATGGCCTGTGATGTGGCTTCATGTTGACACAACTTCTGCTCCAGCTCACAGACTCTAATTTAGCTCAGCGCAAACCCACACACACATATCTGAATAAAACACACATATGCTTGAAGTTACAAATCCAGCACAGCTCACAACGCTGCAGAATAAGCCGTCTGTGTTGTACTATCAGGAACTGGTCTTAGTTGGGGATTTTCAGGCCTTCGTCTGTACCTGCCTGTCTGTGATTGTTCTGCCTGTTCCTCTGAGGGTAAACGGCGTGGCCTCGGGGTCTGAGGGCTGCAGGAACTGCAGACTGTGCAAGAAAATTAGAAAGGCAACTTTTAACGACAGGAAGACTCGGATGACGCCATCCCCGTTTCCCTCCCGTTAGCGGAGAGTTCTGGAAACGAGGGGAGGGGGAGGAGGAAAAGGGAAGAGGAGAAAAGAGGGGAGGCAGCTGAAGGGGGAAGTGTGAAGAGGGGATGGTGGAAAGACAAGAATGAGGAGAGAGAGAGAGGGAAATGAAAAGAAAGAGGCCATTAATTTAGTGCTGTGGGAGGGATCTGAAGGTTACTGAGCTCTCGCTGCCAGGCCCTCCTGGGTTGACTGATGCCTTTGTGAGGAGGCCAGGAACCACACACACACACACACACACACACACATCCATGCACACATACACACATGCGCGTTCCAAGAAACTCGGGGTTTGTTGCGGCAGGCCAGTTTCAGCAAAATAGACACACATACACACACACAGATGGTCATTAATGGGCTTCAAAGTGAGAGCAAAATGGGAAACGTTAATTTACTTCCTCTCCTGGATGTGATTTGCTGTGATGCGTCTGAAAGTATGGTGATGCTGTGTTTGTCTCTGTTGTGGTGGGAAATCGGGGCAGACTGAACGTATGGACCGCGTGTGCGTTTGATGAGGTATTTTGAGCCATATTAAAGGGCCATTAAGCAATGTTTTGGGCTAAAGAAAAGACTGAGTGTGTGTTTGTTGTTAATGTCATGTAAGGTTATTTCTTATTTATCAAAATAAGGTTGATTATAGTATAGATGTGGTGTCAGTGGCACCCGCCAATTGCTGTGTGTCCTACTGGAAAGTCACTGGCAAACGACCACTTGTGCTGTTTAAGTATAAGGACATGTTGATAATAAATAGACAAATAAACCGTTTTTTTAATATAAGGCATCACAAACCAAAACTGTTGGAAACCACTGCTGAGCCAAGAATGGAGGATTATCGATCTTAATATTGGACACAGTGTGCGAGTCCAGGAGATGGGAAGTTTTAATTAGATACTGTTGCATTCAGGTAATACTTTCTTTATTGATATTGATTTTAACCTTAAAATTAGAGTGGTGATAAAGAATTTGTAATCATAAGCAAATAGGAAAAGACCATATCCCAGCAGTGTATCTATCAGAGATTTTCTGTCAGACAGGCGAATTGACTAAATGAAGATTTTTTTAACTCACAAACCCCGTCAGTCACCTCATTATTCACTGAAAGGTGTCAGTAGATTCTAAATCACTCGGTGCTGCTTTTAAAAGACGTCCGTCCCTACTTATCGCGAAGGATCTCGTCTGGAAACATCACAGTATACATAACTGTCTCACCCTGAGAAGCTCAAACTACCTGAGGCCATGCAGCTGTATCATCATGGTCGTAACACTGTCTCTATCTGTTTCACATGCAACACACATTTATGCTCCGACAGAAGAGATTCATTTTATGAGAGCCACTTTATATTAAGATCAGGCATGTTTTTTGCTGTCTTTGAATGGTGAAGCTGAAATTATCTCTATCACTGCAGTATGGCCACAGGCTGGTCGCTTTGTGAAGTCTTACAGTGTGTGGCTGTATGGAGTTTGTTGGGCTGTAGTTTACACTGCACAGCTTGTTGGAGCACTGAGGCTGCTGCTGAATAATGCTGCTAATATATTGATCCTCCTGAAACACAGAAAGCAGCACATGAATACAGTTAAGTAAAGCAGCTTGATATCCAGACTGAACAGTCACCGTTTCAGTTTCTAAGTATGACATTAGCTTTTAAGACACTTCATGTGGCAGAAGGGGTTATTCTGTTGCTGCTGTAGGCTTGAGACTTGGACTGAGGTCAGTTTTCAGTCACAGAAATTAGTACTTGAGACTTAATTGCTTGACTTCAAAGAAAAACCATTTAAGTTTTTTGTTTTGACCAAGCAACACCCCAGAATTATAATAAAAAAAGACAGCATCGGGGTGGCCCTGCACACCCACGCAAGCTGAATATTAAAGAATGGCTTTGTCTCAGTTATGTAAAAACGCTATTACTCAGCTTTTGGAAAGAAAAGTTCAAATGCTGTGTGGTTTTGATAATCAGCATTCAGAGGCCTAACAGACTTCCTGCCCTCAAGGACTTGAGACTTGATTTGGAACCTGCTTTGACATGATTGGAGACCGAACTTGAGCTGCGTTTCCACTGCGTGGACCGGCTTGGGTCAACTGAACTCAGCTGACGTTAAAACACTGCAGACCACTGACTGGTTGCGTGATCCTGCACAAGCCTGGCATTTTTAAATAACCGAACCACCATCAATGGCGACCGCAATTCTTTATTAACTCAAAAATGGCAGGCCGCAAACCACGACATGGTCTTTTGACAAAGTGCAGTTGTATCAAGAAAACCAACCCTTCATATCCTCTGTAATAAGAACAGTGTAGCTCTTTCTGCGTGCACAGGGAGACGATGATGGCGAGTGCAGCGTACCAAAACGGAGTAGAGTTGAGTTGACCTGTACTATGTAGTGGAAACACTGCTTTGGACGTTTCTCAACTTGAATTGCCAAAGCAGACGTAAGAATAAGCCTCTCAGCTTATTTCACCTCATCCTCCATCAAGGTAATTTAAGGAGAAAGGACTGTGAGCATTGAACCAGCAACTTCTATAAATTCCAACCTTTTTGAAGCCAGGATGTGGAAGACAGCAAAAGCATCTCTGTCCAAGACATACCTCCGGTACCTGGTGGCGTCCTGACTTTAGAGTAGTTCTGTCACTCCATTTATAATAACCTCATAGTCGAGCTGATTTCATCTCAAAATGGGAATTGAGAACCAGTTCCAAATTGTCTGATCCACTTGCAACAAGAAGGAGTTGTGACAGAGAGGGAGAAGCGGTCCAAAGCGTGACTTCATTTCACAAAGAAAGATGAAAAGCAGTGCTAGTAATGTTGTAACGTCTGTAAAATGATCGTTTCAAGTGAGGGAGGAAACACCAGCAACATGCCGAAACGTCTTTACGCAACATGGGCTTAAATTCCATGAATGCCATGTATTTGACACTACGTATGTGCGCCAAAGCTTCCCAATCAAGCAGCATGTCCTTTTCTAAGGGTAAAATCCCGCGTTATACATTTCAACATGGTGTTCAAACTAAGATAACATAAAAAGTTGTGTTGACTCTAGAATAAAGTAGCCATACACAAGTTTTCACAAAACAAAAATTGATCAAGAATGAATAAGGGAATTAAAAAAGAATCAGACCAGTAAGTACAACCTGTAACGGCATTGGTGTCAGTAAAATATTATCAATTCCCATCTCGAATTTCTTCTGTAATTGTTGCCATATTTTCCACATGAATTTCCCAACCTCAGCACAGCACAGCGGCCCTGATTGTCTTCTGTTGTGTCTCCAGTCGGAGAACAACCGCTCACATGAAAAGCACCACCTTTGAATCCCCAGACAAACTTTTTGATGTGGGCAGTGATTCAGAGAACTGGAAACATGTTAGATTTAATTGCATCGAGTCCCAGACAGGTGGAATTTACTGCTGCAACATAAATCCAACGGAGAATCACATTAAAGTCACTAAACAGACTTCTCATCACTTGGCTGTGGTTTTCTGAAACTTTTGTCACACATGCAGAGTGGCACGTAGGGAGTAGTTAAAAAGGGTGAAATATATCATGGTGAAGAAACAAAGCAGCAGGTCTCATGGGTAAGATTCATTGTTTTAATACTGAGCTGGATTTGTGGGTTTGGCCTGAGAACACACAGAACCACAAATCTGTCATGTTTCTTACAGTAAACCCCGCCCCCTCCCCCCTGTGACTCCTCTGCAGCCAGCGTACTCCTCCTCAGCTGAATGTTGTGTTGTCTGAATTTTGTTTTTTCCACCCACACGCGTAACACTTTCACCTCAGTGACGATCAGCTCTAATCCTCTCCTCCTTCCTCTGTTTTCGCAGGAGTTCAGGGCACCGCCGAGTGTTCCTGTGGGAGGAACCACTTCACCTGTGCGGTCAGCGCGTTCGGAGAGTGTACCTGCATCCCGGCCCAGTGGCAGTGCGACGGAGACAACGACTGTGGCGACCACAGCGACGAGGACGGATGCAGTGAGTTCACAAACTTTGTCTTTCCTCCTCTCTTTTATTCCTGTGACTTAACCCCTGCAAGATTTATGGACTCCGAATGTGTCCAGTTTGAAACCTTAACAAACATTGATGTAAGAATCATCTGGAATTGATGATCCTCAGTGAACAAAACGGATGAGAAAAATCAGTGCAAGAGATTTTGACAGTCAGATTTAGTTATTAAGATCATTGCAGATGTCAGAAACTAACAGACTCCATGTTGAATTCACCCTGCTGACCAGCTGCAGGTGTTGACATCAGGATGGCATTGAGGCCAAAGCACTGAATCATGCAAGTCTGTTTCTTCTTTTTGATGTGTCTCACTTTTAATTTATTTGGTCTGTGTAAGATACTTTTAAAAACTTTTCCTTGATTAATATAAACATGGTTCTCCACAAAGCCACTTTTCCCATTAAATAGAAGTAGCCCAACTTCTCAAATGTTAAATGGGGTATAAACACAAGCAGCTGCACAAGATTTTTGCCTGAATATAGTCTTAACAGTGGCCCTTCCCACTGTCTGTCCCCACCTACCTCTTATTTATAATTCTTATTATATATTATTATAAATTGGGCGTTTTCACACATTTTCGTGCCTCGTAATGACCCAATTACGACTGCTGAATTACCACGCTGTTGTATGAATAGGTCTCTTTGCAAGAGCTGCTTACTGATTCAGCGACTGAAGTGTGCATGCTGTTCTTTTTATGCCCTTCACATAATTATACAAAATAAATTCACTTAACTTTATAGTTTTTAAAGTAGACTGAAGGTTTCGGTATACAGTTAAAGAACTCGTAGAGTTTTCGAAGCGGTGTGTGGAAATTTCTGTTTTATACCACTGGTGAAATGCTGACCTCTTTAACCCACTGGAGCCTGTCAGCCATTTTGAGGTATTTTGACATATCTTGACATTTTTGTGTATTTCACCTGTCTAGAAAAAACTTATCTCAAAGTGCAACACATGCTTATATCTTGTACAACCTCAGCACCAGTAATCTGAGTGCAGTAAGAATGTCACTAATGTATTTTTTGCTTCATGGCGACACGTACCTCATAAATATTTGGTGCGTGGGCGATATTCAGTGTTTAGGCCACTTGCTTTGAAAACCAGTGTCACTCCACTCTTTAGTAGTCAAACCACATGAATATTTATGTGTGATCAAGGTTAAGGGCTCCAATAGACACCTCTACAGCCAATATCTCCAAAACTATGCAACTCACACCAAAACAGTCTAAAGGATTGACAGCTCTACAGGCCAGATGAAAAATATGTGCTCTTGATTTTGGGGTGAACTGTCCCTTTAAATACTTGTTATGGTTCTATTTACCATTTTTTTCTGCTGAATATTATCATGGTCCCTTGGGCAAGGCCTTAAACTTCCACCTGTTTGCTTGGCAGCTTCCTGGTGTGAATTTGTTTAAGTGCACGACTTCTGATTTCTTTTTTTTTTTCTAGAAAGGTACAAGTGTGCTCAGGCAGAGTTTTCCTGCATAAATAGTTCACAATAGTAAGAAAAAAAATATAATTGGGCCCATATGGATCCCATCATCACCCAGTGAAACAGTGAATGGGTCACTGGTCCAGGCGGGGTAGTATTTCTGATGCAGAAGCAGAACGAGGCGCTCTCTGCGTGGTGCGTGCCCCGTGCAGAAAAATGCTTGAGTGACTTTTGGCACCAGACGGCGTTTGGCTGGAGGGAAGTCTTGGCAGCAGAGCCAGACAGGAGTATTTTCCTGCAGAGCATGTCAGTTTGTCAAGTGGAGGAGATCTTCGCCGCTCCTCTTTTACACTTCTGTGTATTGATGTGAAATGTCAATGTGAGGGTCTTCTTTTCTCTTTCTCCTGCTCACTCATAGAACAGAGAAGTAGACGCTGCCCTTTTGTTTGACACTTTGTAAGCCTCTTTGAGGTGGTGTGTGAGTGTGTGTGTGTGTGTGCGTGTGTTGATGTTCTTTCCCCATCAGTCTTCCTCTGTCACATTAAGCTAGTTAGGGGCTGGGAGCGGGGATGCTAAGTGTTATTGATCTTTGGCCAGTTGAATGTTCAGTCTGTCTGATCGCCATGTATCGATCCGTGGTTCGTTTCTTATTTAAGGAGACGCGCGGAAGCAGCTGACAGATATCAGAGCATCTAGCTGGACCTTCCTAATCCATTAGTACTGTCTGATCGATCCCCCCGCTCCATCGCTGGGGAGTCGCATGCTCGCCCTCTTGGACTCACTCCAGTCAATCTCGTAATCACAGAGCTCATATCGCAGAGATTCATGTTGTTGTAGTGGCCATCCATCGAACACTGCAGCTATAACCTGTCAGTGTTTATTCCCGCACAAATAGACTGTCCTGCCACTGCCTCAGCTCCTCCAAATGTTCTCTATTCAGAAATCTCACACTGACAGACCGGATCAAGTGTATTCATTTATTTAGTCATACAGGAGGGAAATCGAAAATCTTTCAGCAAAGCATACATTTCAAATCGTGGCATTTCAAACTTATACCATAATTTTAACAACTGCACAATATACGATCAATAAAACCAAAAAAGGTTGAATGTACAATAATTTTGACGTTTTCTTAAAACCACAACAAAATCTTGTTTGAGAACAACCAATCACAAAAGAATCACATGGATCAGGCAGCTGGTAGAGCAGTGGCACAGTCTGGGGCTTTTATTTTGACAGGAAGGAACAGAAGGAGTGATTGTGTGATTAACTGCAATTGATTTCATATGAACCAATAAATGGTTGTCGTCTTCTGGTGACAAAGCCTCTGGGTAATGTAGTGCACATGGTGTAATTTTGTCATTCAATGTAGTATCCTGGCCCCTTCCCAAGGCTGTTTCTGTATGTACGGTAATTTTAGTTAAAATACAATAACTTTAAAGTTGCTGTATTTGGCAACACTGTTCTAAAGGGAACTTGTGATTCGAGCAGCGTTTTGTTGCGGTAATGTGCCTCTGCTTGTTTGCTAACTGCTGTGCAGAAGACACTGGCAGGAAAACATGGAGGAGGAGAGTCAAATTTAAAAATTACACTAGAAAATAATAAAATCTAATGATGTACAGTGCGGTTATTTTAAACCGTAATGGAATTTGCAGAACAGTTACTGTATTTTGATTTGTACTGTGCTATAAAATGACATATACCATGATAGATGAGCGATACTGTGGCTGTAGCAGCCTGGAGAATACTGGTACTGAAGCAATTCATCTCTGTCTGTTTTAATTCTCAATTAATAGTTAAAGGATTTATAACTTTGGGTTCTGGATTGTTGGTCAGACAAAACAAGAAAGTTTAAGACATCATTTTCTACTCTTGCTTTACCTTGGGGTCTAAAGGAAAATAAAATAGATTCGGATCATTTTGCCATTATGTAATCTTTACAGTTTTCTTGTGAAATGATGGATACTTTTACCTCCTCATAATCTGCAATCCATGAAGAAAAAATCATTCTTACAGTTTTTAACTGCTCAGAGTCCAAACTACACACCATCTTTATGCAACCTGTGATCAGTGGTTGCAAAACTTGATATGTTTTAAGGGGACACAAGCTAAAAAATTCAGGAACTATGCGTGAAATGTATTTTTTAATTCCCTCGTTGATACAGTATGAACATCTCTGTAACTCCAAAGATCAGGTCAAAGTACATTAAGTTGAGAAATGTGCTACTTCTCAGTTCAAATACCAAAACTGAACATTCTTTTGATTAAAAAATGTTTGTGCCAGATGGCAGATTTTAATAGCTCACAGCTAAGTAAAGGATTGGCTTTTTATTTTTGTTCATTTAATCTTTATTAAACCAGGAGTAAAAGACTTGAGATTCAAAAAGAAAAAGAAAAAAAAAAAGAACGCCCTGGTTATGAGCAGTACAGCAAACATGGTTGCACACATAAGACAAACATAAAACAATATAACATGAAAACAAAGAAGGAATTTACATGATTATAAGATACCAAAACATTTTTCCACATTCAGAACATCTACAGCCAGGTGTATCTGCTTCTACGTTATTTATAATCACTTTAAAAGTGTCAAATGAAACCAGCTCCTGAAGATTTGGGTGATTTTGCAGCTGAGGGTGCAGCATACTTAAACGCCCTTTCCCCCAGTTCAGTATGGCCTTAAGGGACAGTTAGTAGAAATAAGTCCTGGGATATTGATTTCAGGTAAAGAATATGTCCATATCACGTGTGTTTGCTCTTTTAAATTAAATGAAATTGTGTGTGTGGGGTCTGAAAGACCTTCGATACAAATCACACAGTCAGGGATGTGTGTGTGCGTTTGCATGCGTGTGTTTGTGCATCCCTGAGGAGAGTCGAGGCCCACATGACTCGGCTTCTTTTACACTGATTGAATTAAGCCACTCGGATTGTAAAAACCGAGGAGTGAAATTTTATGGTTTTTAACGACATTTTCTAAACACGGAGGAGAATTGAATTTTACGGAGGCAGTGTTTCAGCGCGCAGTGGGGAGAAAGCGGTTTCCACAAATTCAGCAGGAATGGCAGAAGTGTGTGCGACCGTGAGAATGTTGAATCACAACGAACACACACACACACACACACACACACAGATAAACACAGAACAATACGTCTTTTCAGCAGAATTCTTGCAGGGTAGTTCGTGGCATTCAGTCTTTTGTTTGAACTCATCATTTATACCAATTTATCAATTTCCAGAGAAATCACAATTGTCCCGGGTCTCACTGGAGCAATGTGTGTGTTTTTCTGAGTGTGTGTGTGAAACTCAGGGGAATAGCAGCAGAGGTAAAGTGGCCAACTGTGCCTATGAAGCTACTCGTGTAAACTTCTGATCTAATTACGTTGCAGGAATCATGTGGACATTATGTAGTACAGATGAGGCTGTTCTTTGTAAGTGCGTGCGCACGTGTCTTGTGCTTGCGTTCCCCCGTATAAAGTTTCATAGTTGCACAGAGACCTAAGAGGGAGTGGAGAGGAGCATGCATGAATTCTCTTTGTACAGGACGTGTGTGTGTTTTTTGGATTGAAGGATAAAGAATGTGGTGTTGCAAATGTTTGTAGGAACTCTATCTTGCTCGAAAGGAGCTGCTCTTGGGTGATGGTGAGGAGGAAATGGCCTTTACAGCCGGCCGGTCTCCTCTTCACCCCACATGTAACATCTGTCTGTTTATAGTGGACCACACTAGGGAGGAAGGGGTGCAGGGCTAAGAGGGGTGAGGGGGAGTGTCTTTTCTCGGTGACCATAAATCTACCTGGTTAAAAACAAACACTTGAAGTTTAAGGACCATGCCAGTGTGTTTTATATCCCCGCCTAATCCTTCACAGTGAACATCAAGTTTGCACTATTTTTGTTAATGCTGTGTTATCATTTGATGTTAATTCAGTTTATGAGCAGACTGATTTAAAAATCCATTTAAATTTATATTCAAATTTCCCTTGTGCTAGTTTCAAAGTTTAGCAAACGCTGTGCTACAAAATGCTTTGCAAGAATGGGGTTTCTCCTCAGTCATTACATTGAAGTTGGCTTAATAAACAGCCAAATATTCAAGAAACCAGAAAAGAGACATCACTACCGTTATCTAGCTAATGTTAGCTTAGCTCAGTGTTTTCACTGGTAGGATTTATCTGTAATAATTAGTGTTTTACACAACTCCGCGGTAAAGAATGCAGGAAGACACTCAACTCATTTCCCTTCCATTTATCCATATTTGGTCGTTTGTTTGTTCTTGCGGGATTCCAAGGCATTTCCAGGCTGGATTTGTAGTGCCTCCAGTGGTTCTGGGTCTACTTAGGGGTCTCCTCCCAAGTTTGACGTGTCCAGAGCATGTCCACAGGGAGACATCCAGGAGGCCAATTGGATGTCAGCTCCTTTCAGAATGAAGGAAATATTCCGAATGTCCAAGTCCTTCACCTTGTCTCTAAGCTGGCGTCAGAGCTGCTCCGTAGCATTGTCAAAACGTTAAGAAGTAAGTGGCTGTGTTGATGGGTTCATGTTGCTCGAGGTACCTCTGAGACATGAAACACGATCGGGGAAGTTCAGTTTAAGTTTCAGATTTGAGATTGAAGGCTTTTCGGATGCCAAAACACTGCACAGCTGTTTATAATTGTTTAATACAAGACTTTAAAACTAGTTACATAAAAAGCCTTTCAGATTCAGACATTTTATTGTCCCAAGTGGGAAACTTGACTTGCAGTCAGGGCACAAGATAAAAAAAACAACAACACGTGCGCAAAAAAAAAGCACAGACAGAAGAACAGAAATGTTTCTTGTACATACTGTGTAATATACAGAATACCAAATTACGAAGTTAGCAGCATTATTACACAAGGGACGAAGGAGTTCCTAGTCGTATCGCACTTGAACCAGGGTACTAAATCTACGGCCGGAGGGAAGGGTCACAGACTGTTATCTTAACAGTGACTGTATGTGCTTGCGTGCATTTGATCAACAGCAACTTGTTAGGTGGTGTCACGTTGTGGTCCAGCGAAAGTTGAACCAGATTTAAATTTTTAGAGGGATAAGCCTCTGCGTTGGCACCACTGATTCATCAACAGTCTGGCCTCAATCAAAGGAATGACGAGGCTGCGTTTTTTTTCCCACAGGCGACTGGTTTTGGTCTGAACACAGCCTTTTGGCCCGTCCAGACACCCAGTGAATGAAGCTCATTTTGGCTGCAGGTCTAAACAATCTCATTTTGTTTCACCATCCTGAGTACATCTGAGGGTCGGAAGATCAATCAGGCTCAGTTCCTCTTCGCCGAGACAGTCTGGTACAAACACCCACATCACTGCAGATGCTACACCGATCTGTCTGTCAGTCTCACACTTCATTTTACCCTCACTTACTCAGCAGTGAAGCTGGCAATCTGTAATTTTCCAGCCAAGTACTGTGACCTTAGCTCAAACTTCAGAATAAATCTAAGAAGGGAGATGATCTTTGTGAGCCATGGTGCAGAGGAAAAAAAGCACAAAAGATGTAGAAAAAAATGTAAAATTGAACTTAGATTACATTTTTGAATTTCCTATTTGAAGATGATACAGGTATCTATCACAGAAAGTATTTCTTTTCAAGCCTCACCAGTCGAAGAGCAGGAGGAGCACGTCACAGGGTCACGCATCTCAAGGACAGGACATTAATTAGCCTTGATGAAATTAAATGAAGGCATAACTCACAGACGTTCCATCAAATTAACAACACCCCCTTTTTTTTCATTGATACAGCTGTCTGAGCTCTGCAGGGCGTACATGGCTCCGGATGGCACATGGTCAGAATAACACATTTTACTGTGTCTGATTGCGGGCCAAATGTATGAGCTGTGAGAGACTCTGTCATGAAGCACTCCTCAATTAGAGGAATATATGTTTATGCTCTTGGCAGTCAGCTCCACATCCATAAAGCCTCATAAGGAGATGGAAGGTTACACGCAGTCTTTATGAATCTGGTTCCTATGGAAATGGCAGTGAGCATTCATTGTGTCGAAGGCTGCACAGTCAGAGGAGGCAAACTGAAGTGGAGAGGGAATGAAAAGGGAGAAGGACAGAGAAAATTATGAAAAGGAAGATGACGGCTTTATGATGCAGGTTGATGGCATCTAAAAACATTAAAAGGGAGCCCAAAATTACACAGAACAGATAAAAGCACATAAGTGATGACATGGCCATATGGTATATAAAAATATCAAAGAAAATATACAAAAGCTCATAAAAACGAACACAAGCACAGACAAATAGTAAAACAGTTATTATGCCAGCATGTTTGATAATCCAGTACTAAAGGCTGTGTTCAGAAAAATATCATTTTATTAATTGGACTCGCTCTAACCTAAAAATAGGGCTGTACCAATTGTAATTTCTGTTCTGTTTTGAAATGACGCTTTAAATGCCTGTCGTCGTATCTTAGACATCCTCACCCTGGTAGGATGAGTTTAGTAAAGGCTCATGCACACCTTCAGTTTCTTGTAGACAGGTGTTTAGGAGGAAAATCCACGTGCATGAGAGAAGAGAACTCCTGCACACTGTTATCTGCTTGCACTAAACGTTTTTAAAGATGCAATGTTTCGGTCCCGAGACCTTCATCAGAGCAGTGACATCATTACACTGAGAAAAAATCCTTGACTTAAATCCTAAATTTGAATAGAGGAGTTAATTGTCTTAAATGACTTACCCTTTTTTTATTAGAGGTGAAAGGATTTTTTGCTGCTGTGTTTATATAAATATAATTCATGGTGCAATTAGATTGCTGCTAACTGTTGCATTAATGCATGCCTCCCCTCGTGTTCGGCAAGCAGGAAAGTAAACGGTCTTTAACCGCAGTGAAAATGTTGTTTTTGAAAGGCTAAACGCCAACAAATGTGGATTGAAACAGAATATTTTGTCAGATGGAAATATGTTTTCGATTTTGGAAATGATCACGTCTGTCTATTTTTAATAAATTTTGACTTTTGGACCCAGTGCTCTCACCACGACTCAGAAACAATCATACGCAGCCACCCCTGGAATCTAATATTACAAACAGTGTAAAGTAAACAGAACTCCCCCCTGCACAGACAGTATCAGCGATCAGGTGCTGTTTGGTCGCAAGACGTCTCAGTTGAGGTCTCAAAATAAATTGCTGCACCAAAATACACAAATACATTTGGCCATCACACCTGTGAGAGCCCGTATAATTTTTCTTAGCAGCAACAGACTTAAGCTATGTTCACTCCTCTTATGTTCATTGTTGCTGTTCAGTGAGTCCACCTTTTGGTCTTCCTGGTTCGGTAGCCCTGACTAGCTGGCAATGAGTACTGGTCACTGTCAAAGGAATCGGGATGTTTGTGGACCTGTAATTCTAAGTGGGCGAAAGCTCAAAAAAAGTCTGGGGTTAAAACTTGGTGGCCACAAGGTTTTAGTCCACCTGCTTGCAAAAATTGGGGGCCACAGAGCAACTTTTTGTGGCCTTGCCATTTAGGCCATGTTTAATGTCAGACCCTGCTGAAGAAGCCACGGGTGAAACACGTTGTACGCTCTCAATAAAGTCACAGTAGTCAGCTCAGTGTGCAGTGGTTTATTCCGAGACTTCAGCAAATAATGTTGTATTAATGTAGCATAATCTTTATCTCTAACTGTGCAGAAACGCAATGTTTAATCAGAATGGATAGACATGAAAAAACAAACTAAAGGCTGCACAGCATTCAGATGTTGACTTAGTTAATTCAATTGTCAATGTTATGACTGAAGCTTTGAATTATTCGGTACAACCCTATCCAAAAGACATAAACTCACCTCTGCTTGAGTACTTAAACATTTATTTTTCTGATGTCTTATAACTTTATTTGTGTTTTATTACTTTTTGACATACATTTGTTTTGAAATTTGTCATGAATTTGGTTCCAAGTATATTAAAAAGGTCTTAAGAAGTCTCAAATATATATTTTTTTTAAATAACCTTGATGTTAGTTTTGTAGTTTTGGCCATCAATTCTACGCCTAAATTTTTCACATCATTAAGACATCATGTGTGCAGAACACTGTTTTCCTTTCAATGTATCCTCTGAACTTTTGCCCTGAAAATTAAACAAGGCCGACAGTCTAATTGAGTTTGACTTGTGTTGTCTGTCTTCTCTCATATCTTATCTCACTCTCTGTTTTCCTGATCTTCCCTCCCAGTTCAAGGCAATAAAATCTATTAACGCAAACTGATATAAGATGTTCATAACAACAGTAACCACAGCAGATAAGACGCGATAACCTTGGAGGACTTCTAGATCTTCTGTTATTTCACCATCCATCTCCTCCCAGCTCCTCCTCCTCCCTCGCTGTTTCAGATAATCCGTCAAGTTATTTCTCTCACTGCATTTCACTTATATTGAAGTAAGCAGGACATAAGCACACACTCACACACACACACGTATGCGCACACACTGATTCATGGGCACACTGTTGGAGTCCTGCAGAGTTGAAAGCAGCTGAGGTTGTGAAAGAGTAAATGCTCTGGGCCAGAGTGAGGAGACAGGGCTGCAGAGGAGATAGATGTGAAGCAGTTTGTGTGTGCGTGCATGTATGTGTGTGTGTGTGTGTGTCTGTGCGTGTGTTGTTGGGATGAACGTGAGATGAAATGGAAGAAAATCTCTGTTGTGCGTGATTGAAAACGCTGCATGACTGTTGGCTTCCTCTGCCGTCGGCTCACACAAGTCTGAGAATTTTGGGAAATGGGTGTGTACTATAAACTCAAACACACACACTCACAGGTACACACACGCACGCACACATGCATACACACTTGTGAGGACCCTCCATTGGATTCATTTCAGGATATCTGTCAGGTATAACGGGGCCTCCTGGTGGAGTTATATTTACCACGTTTATTTGTTTATTTATGAACAACAGACTGATTTTGTATTCACAGTTTCAGCATGGTATATACCTGACAGCGACTTCTGATGTTTTGAGAAACTTCAAAGCCTGTGGAAGTTACTTTTAACCAGCTATACATTTCGTGTAATTTGTTGTTCCTAAACATGATGAAATGATGATGAAATGCAAGAAACACAGAAACACTCACCACTTCTGAAAAACAAAGCAAAGCAAGTCATTTTTTGTCTTTAAAAAAACATCAGTTTTAGCTCACTCCTACATCTATTCTTACGGCTGGACAAAGTCAGCAACTAAATGTATTTTAGTCACTTAAACTGATATTTTTTTCTTGTTTTTCTTTTTTTTTTTAGGTGTACACTATATGAACCAACTATCGCTCTCTCCAAAGCAACCAGACTCCACAGGCGGAATCGCTAATTCTGCCCTGCAGATCACAGGAGTTGCTGCTCTTCCACTGCCTGGATCTGTGAATTTCTTTGTGTTATTGTGTGACTTAGGTGAATTCTAAATATTCTTTTAAACCACCAAAGTCACTCAGTAGCACAAATGAAGTAGCAGATTGAGGCAGCGGTAAACCAACATCTCCCATGTCATGTTCTCTGACGTAAAATAACTGATTTTGCCTATGGAGTTTGGTTGCATTGGAGAGAGCGATATCTGGCTAATATAATGGTGGTTTCTGTCTGAAGAACGGCTGTCAGGCAGCAATGCAAAGTGCTCAAAAAATACACCTTAACTGATTAGAGATGTACCGACTCACTTCTTTTAGTTCAGATCAGATTCTGATCTTAATTCAGATATCTGCTGATACCGATACTATGCCTATACCAGTGCTTTTTATTTCCCTTAAGTTTATGATTATGAATTTAAGTCTGGAAATCTTGTGTAGTTTGTGTAATGTAATATGCGTAATGGCATCCTTCAACTATTGTGGAGCACTGTAGGATTCTGCATCATGACGTGCAGCTGATAGACTGTTTCTGTTTGTTAGTGTTTGTAATATGTTTGTTCAGAACATAGCGGTTTGTCTTGGTAATTGTCATTTTTGTGCTGGTTTATTATTACACCTTCACTCCTGCTGTATCATTTTACAGTATTTTGGAACTCACTTTCCTTATAATACATGCAAATGCAGAGTAGAAAGCGCCATTTGGCTCTCCGTTCTCACTGCTTAGTAGATTTTACAAATGGCTTTGGCATGGCGTTGTGGAATTTAGATCTGAAAGCAGATCGGTGATGTGAGTCCAATACCTGATGAATTCCTTATGTCAGTAATACTGAGATCGGTTTGGATCATTCCCATCTCTAAAACTGATACAGATTTTTTTAGGTGGACCTTTTTTTAAGTGGCTGAAATACCTTTTGTTTACTGACCCTGTCCACAGCAGTTCATTGCATAGCTTCCATGCTGGAACTTCTGCTCTTCCAAACTGAGGTTGTGCCGACCAACACTGACTATCAATGAGTACCTCATACAACCCCACATGAAATACTCTAAGCTTTCCCTTTAAGGTAAATTAAAACCATGATTATATAATAATGACAGAATTTCAAGACTGTAAAGTGGCCTGTAAGTGGGGAGATTAGAGTTGTCTTCATTTAGAGTTACTTTGCTATAAAGCTCAAACAAGACCAGATTTGTCCAGACATCAGTCTCTCAGTCTATATCTGTTGCAGAGTCTTTTAAGAGTAAATTAGGCTGTCGTGAGGCTTCAAATACATTTCTGGCTTACTAATCTTGACCCCTAACACCAAATCAACTTAAAACCAGTCCCTTGAAGCAAACAAGTGAGAAGTGACCGCAGTGTCCTTGCTACAAATGTCTAAGACTCAAACTGTTTCCCACAAGGGCATTGACACAAACTCACACAGCCACACAAACCACCAAAAAATAAGAAATACCCCCTCCGTCCTTTAATCCACAGCTCTCTGCACTTTTAGCCAATCACAGAGAAGCTGTGACTGCGGGAGCTCAGCCGATCCGAAAAGCAGGAGCGGAGAAGATTAGGACCCCATTCCCTCCTTCTCTATGTGTCAATTTCTCTGTCCGTCCCTTCATCTTTGCCTCCCTTCATACCTCCCTCTGTCCTTGCATCCTTCTTCTCTCTGCCCTCTGACCACAGGAAACCCGAAAACTCAACTCGCTCCTCTTTTTACCCGAGACTTTCTCATTTATTTCTCGCTATGTGGTTGAGTTGGTTCCTTCACCCAAGTTTGTCCGTCTTCCTGTCTCTTTCTTCTCGCCTTGTTGTCTTTTCTTTCTCTCTTTCTGTCCCAGGATATGACCGTAGTTGTTTGGGCACATTAGCATAATCCTCCTCTTCTATTTCTTCGTCCCCCCCGTCCCCGCCCAGTGCTCGCTCCGTCCTCTCCTCCACCTCCTTCCTAAATATTTACTCCCTGCTCAGTAAATGAGGCGAGCACACTTGTTCACACAGAAGAGGACATGATTAGAGGCTGATTGAGGGCAGAGAAAGAGACAAAAATAAGAAGAGAGACAAAGGGCTGCTTGGTCTGGGGCCTGGCTTTACCTTCTTTGTAAATCATGTATAAGCTTGTTTGAGTAGGTTTTAAATATATTATGTGGGTAATTAAACAAAACAGAGGTGATTGACCAGGGTTTAAAAGTGCTATTTTATTATGTATTACACATTCTTTTCAAAAAATACTGTCATTTTTATACTTTCAACAGATTTATTCATACTGAAAATAGTTTTATCCCTAAAGAACTGGAGAAGCAACCCAGTTGGACAAGATTGGTCGGTGCACTACATCTTGAAAGAGATTTTTTCCTTCACTCCCACCATCATCCTACCACCATTTTTCACTCCTACTATCATCTGCCGTCAGCAAAAACTCCAATAAACTAGGTCATGGAGACACTGCACAGCGGTATATGCTCCGTTGTGGCAGGACTTTGCTGACTTTATTAAGGCAGCAGTAATTAGCTTCTCCGTTTTCACGGTTGCAAGGTGTGTGTGTGTGTGTATGTGTGTGTGTGTGTGTGTGTATGTGTGTGTGTGTGTGTGTGTGTGTGTGTGTGTGTGCGTGTTCATCGAAGAAGGTATTGTTATGGAATGTGTGTCGTCTGGGAAAACAGTGCACTGCCAGGGCAGGCCTGTGTCGTTTTGCTGGTGACTCTGCGTTGGGACCCCTGTTGCACCTCTGCAGTGCTCTCATTGGCCAGGTATGCATTCAAATGTATTGCTAATTTTAGCTGGATTTTTGAGTCAAGTGGCAAAAGGAACTGCAAATGAATGCTTGGTTCACTGAGATAGTCAGAAGACCATTATAACGTTGCAGAGGAAGAGGCAATTAAAAGAGCACTAATTGGACCTTAAATGGTGGAAAACAATGTAACTAACTAAACTAAACTTCTAAAAATAATCACAATGCATTAAAAAAGATGGACACAACATCAACTGATGATGACCCGGAGCTTGAATTGCATGACGTTTTGAGGAGTTTCAGTGAAGAAACCATACCACAGATGCTTTATGACAGATTTCAGGATGGCACCGAGTTTGAAGAAGCAGATGAGTGATTTCAAAGAGCTGATTGACCTGGAGCAGCAGCTAGCTGTAGCTGAGATGTGTTATATGATTTGTGAACAGTGCTTGCTGTATGCAATGTTTGGTTCATTCATACTTCTCAGTCGCCTGGTTGTGAAGTTTAAAAAATGGGTTTTCCATAGACTGCTGAAGCTCAATATACACGCCATCGTCATCCTGAAGCTCTTTTGCGATTCCTCTTTACATGTTGTCTTTGAAATCATTGTCTCTGTTTTTTTATCCCTCATCATATAAAACAAAGCTCTATGAAACAAGCGATTAATGTTTTAAATGTGTCGTCATCAGCAACTTGCAGTTTGATTGATTACATGAGTTCATTTTAGAAGGCAAATATTGAAAAAAAAATCTGCTTTGGTCCTAAAAAATAAAAGCCACAATGTCGCTGGCAATTTCGAGCTTCCACTCCTCTCAGCAAAGGTTTCAGCTGCACATGGTCACTTTTTAAACGCCTAGATGTTCTCTGATTGGTTGATTTAAAAGTCAATCAGGACCTTTAACTTTGAACAGGAATGACGTGAACCTAGATATGTGAATTTAGCAACGGTATCATTTATATTACCATCGTGTGACCGCTCCTTCACTGGTCGGTAAAATAGATTGCAAATGCAAAGAAAAAAAAAAAAGTTGGCCACTAAAAAACATAAAGCTGCTGCAGTTAGGCTTTATTTTGGGTTTGTGCCAAACAACAGGGGAGATGCAGCAAAACTTGATAAAACTTTGATTTACGTGAAGAACGTGGCAGCCAGAGACGATGTATTTCCCTACTGAGAATCAATCACGGTTGTGGGGATGAGTGTGTCAAGCACTTTTGCTTTTACTTTGTTTGTCTTCATTTCTTCATCACTGTAATTTATAATCGTTCAACAGTCCTTCCTCTGGATGTTTTGACAGCCAGACAAAAATAAACAATCTGCAGACATCACCTCGGGCTCTGTGAACTTGTGGTATGCGCTTGTCATCGTGTGATATTTTATTAGCTTAATAATTAATGAACTAATTATGACTGGTAGACTTGTAAGTTGCAGCTCGAGACTTGACAGCATGTTTTGCCAGGTGGAGACATTGTTGATGAAAAAAAACATGCTAAATTGGCATGGTAACAAGGCCTCGGGTTGATTTTGTGTTGATGTTATTCAATCAACTTGCTTGTTTGGAGCTGACACACAGTTTACCATGGTGTCTCAGCTCCATGTTGAATGCGTTAACTTCTGGGACAGTTGGTGACTTGTTGATCGTATCACTCACAATTAGAAGGCAGGGTAATGTTGACACTGCTGATGTCTGAAGTAGACAAATGCATTCAGCTAATGTCACATAACCAGACAGACAACCGCAGCTGTGTTTGCTTTGGCTGGATCGGTTTGTGTGCCAAGGTGCACGTGTGTGTGCATGTCTATTACCTGCCTGAACTCTTCTCAAACGGTCCTATTATCTAAAATCAGAGCTGCGCTGATACACAGCGTCAGTGTTTTTGTCCTGATGGGGGCTCAGGAATGGTCACTTTGATCCAGAGGAAGATAGCTCGGACAGATTATCAGTAATTTGATATGAATGCACCTAATCATCTGAGAATGCATTTCTTCTTTTTTTTTTTTTTTTTTGTGATTCTGATCTGAAATCCAGCAGCTCAATCAGGCTACAACTTCCCCTTGTACCAAAAGATAAAGAGATTGATGACATTCATGGCTCAAGAGAGATTATGATTTTAATGACCCATTCCTCTAGTGCCAGCGTTGAGGCAAACCTTTTACTGGAAACTCCTCTTACTGGAAATATATTGTGGCCTATGGGGGATGCCAAGATGACACTGGAAGTTTACTATAGTCTGTTAAAAAGGACAGATCGATCAGATGCTGGTCACCAATATTCAGTAAAAATATTAGGATGGGAGATCAGGACTAATGCTCTCTATTCGCAGATCGTGAAAAGCGATGACACGAGAAATTGAGTCAGTTCTCAGCTGAGTTGATGTCAGTGTTTGATGAAAAACACACTATCCAGATGTTGTTAAAGTTGATGGTGCTCCTGTTTGCAAAATAGCAAAACATCAGTTTAAAAACTCTCACCTGAGTCATACAGTATAATCCAAGAATCATTTATCTGCTTGTTTGCTCAGTACTTCCAAAGACTTTGCGAATAAAAAATAATTCTGGTGGAAAGCCCTAAAAACTGGGACTGTACCCGTATGCATGCAGCACAACAGGAGATGTTTTTTCCTCTTCAAGTTGCAAACAAGTTTGTGTTGCTTATCACATCTGTTTGCTGTCTAAGTGAACTCGCTAGGCAGCTAATTCCTCATCTTTGTTGTTCTGATCTGCTCCTGTTTGCCCTGTTAAAGTCACCGCATTACACTGTTACGACAAGCTCAAAACCTCCTGCACACATTTCAAATTAAAAGCCTTCCAGTGGACAAAAACTCTTTATTTCTTGGCAGTGCTTTTATTATGAAACATTTGCAGGTACGTGCTGTGAAAACTGACCGACTTGCAACTCCGCTTTCATTCATTGGCTGTTCCACTCACAAACAATTGAGTTACCTGCGATGCCTAATGGTAAAATTTGGTATTAATATCAAACTGACCTTCAAATACTGCTTTAATCTGCCAGTTTTATAGATGATTAGTAATCAGGATTGCTGGCAAAAATGTGATCAGGGCATCCCTACTAAATAAATATGTAAAAAAAATATGAAAGGCTGTATCTATAGCCAACATAGCGGCCTCCTTAGAACAGGACCCACTCTCTCTGCAGATAAAAACAGCTCGTTCTAAGGCAACAAAAACAGAACTAGACCTATTAATGAAAACATACTTCTGAATATCACATTTAATTCCTGCCATATTCTGCCAATAAATCCCCCTAAATCTTATACACTAGACCTTTAAGCTCTCTTCTTGACTGCTATCCTCTGCTTTATACCTGCAAAACTAATTATCCTTGTCCAGTAAAGATATGAATTACCTGCTGCAGGTAAGTGTCCAAACGACAGGCACAGTAACATTAGAGAATTATTACTTCATTCACCCAGTGACAGATAATCGTAATAGTCTTATAATGTCATCATTAGACCACATTAGAGTATTTCCTGTCATTCAGCTGCTTAAGAGGAAAATATGTGGCTTGTCTGGATGACAGCGCTCGAGTGATTCTCACTTGGTGTCGAGCACTCGGCAGAGATTTGTCATAGCAACAAGCAAATGTTTCTGCATTAATCCGCCTTGGTAGACAGTAAAATGTCTTTTGACGATGGGGTGAGAATAAACCACGTACTGATGCATGTCTGCAGTTCATTCAGTACAAGTACTTCTTTTAATACGTTTTGATTTATTTGGACTTCATTTTAGAATTTGTTTATACTTAAATCCTTCTGTATTTCAGAGGGAAATATACTTTTACTTCACTACATTTATTTTGAAGCTATAGTTAGAAGTGTTTAATCAAAAATCATATGATCAGATTCTCCAGTAATCTAAATTTTACACCTTTAAAACATCTAAAAATGTCTTAGATACAAATTTGACAGGTACTAAAATAGTTAGGATTATGAAGTTAACATTATAAAGCTGCATTAACTGTGCCATTTTAAATGTAGAAAGATGTACTGACATGGACTCCTTTGTGTGAAATACAGAAGTTGAATGCTTATTTCATTATCGATTAACAGGTAGATTATTTTCTTGATTTATCGATTAGTTGTTTGGTCAGTGTTCCCCAAAGCCCAAGATAATGTCCTCAAATGTCTTGTTTCATCCACAACCCAAAGGTATTTACTGTCATAGAGGAGTGAAGAAAACAGAAAATACTCAAAACGATTAGTCAGTTATCAAAATAGTTAGCAAATAATTTAACAATCAAGTAATAATCGTTGCAGCTTGTTGAAACCTGCAGAAACTCTGTATCAGATTGGCTCAAATATAAGCAACCAGAACCTTAAAATATGTCTTCTTCTTCTTTTCATCATTATTGTATTTTTATTAATATTCAAGTAATATAGAATCTATAATAATGCGGCACACCATGGAATCAGAAAAGTCTGCATAACAAGTACTTTTGGTTTTGATCCATAAGTATGTTTTGCTGCTAATATTTTGGTGCTCCAGTAAAATTTTTAATGCAGGAAGTTTCTTGTACTGGAATATTTTACACTGTGATGTTGAGTCAGATACTTCCACCACCTCCGCCACTGTAGGTGATAATTCTTCAGGCTTTGTGTTTGGTTCGTTGGTTCTTATAAAACAGACAGTGATAAAGAAGGTTTTGGTTTAGAGTTTCCTAGTTGTTTGATACACCAGCCTGTGATAAACACTTTGTAATGAGGTGATAGAGATCGATGTCACCATCAGTCAGCTAGTTAACATAACTCCGCAAGCGAGTTTTCAGCGGGTATGTGACTGCTGAGTGGCGCTGCGGCCGGGGCGAGGCAGGAGGTCTGTTTACTGAAGAGGTGGAGGAGGACGCAGAGAGCCCATCATACAGGCCGCCGGCGGACACTTTGCCAAGAAAAACTCTGCTGGCAGCACCGCTCTGCTCCGACGGACTGAAATATGCGCTGGCTACCGACCAGAGCTGCCTAGAATCAGATAAGCCGGCTCTGTCGGGACCAGCTATGAGGGGAAAATAAAGAGCGAGGAGAGGAGGAGGGACTCACATGGATGAGAGGATTAATTTGAGTTGGATACTCATAAATTCTGAAAAGTAACACATTTTAAGACCTTACAGACTATTAAAATATCCCGTACAGGATAATTTTACCAGTTTATGATGGGGATCTGCATTAGTGATACACAATGTCTGCTTTCCTGAACTGACTTCCAGCAGGTAATCGTCCACTCTGATGACACCAATTACACAAGATCTTCTATTAAAATGTGTTATTTTTGCCACCTGCTTTGGCTTTTAAAGTGAAGAGGAGAGAAGTGACAAGAGAAGTGGAAACCAGAGAACGAAGGGAGACAAATGTTTGGAGCTTCAAAGGAGAATCTCTTTACATGCAAGAACATGAATAATTTGGATGCAGTGTGTCAGAGGTATAAACTAAGAGGAGGAACGAGAGGCATTGAGGGATTATTCTGCGTGTTAGCTCAGCTTTGGCTCACTCTGCCTTTAGGCCCATTTCAAACTGAGACGTTTGTTAATTAAGTCAGATTAAGACTGTTGTCTCCAAACTTGTTCGGTGTGTCACAGGAAAACACAGTTTGCCCTCACCTGCTGCAGTCGAGCTCGGTCATAAAGGTGTGCGTTTTGTCAGTGTGTAATGGCAGCTTGATGTCAAACATGGAGTCAAATATAATAAAACTGCAACCACAAATACAAAAAAGTTTGGATGCTGTGCAAAACACAAATACAAACAGAATTCAATGATCCTTTTTGACCTACATTCAGTTGAATACAGTGTCTTAAAGTTGTTTACATTCCTGTTTTTAAATTTAAAGATAAATCGCAGAATGGCACCACACAAATGTAATATAAAGCTTCCATACTTTATTCATTAAGTCCTCAAAAAGAAATGATACCTTCATTTACTTCTATCCTCAGCATCCAGCCATGAAAAATAATAACATATAATGCAAGGTAAAATAAATACTTTTTAAATGTTTTATTTGCTGTTTATAGTTTTTATGCATGGTTTTTGTTTTTTGTGAGTAGCATAGAGGGACCAACAGTCAACCCTTTTAGTCCCTGACCTGTTTTCCTCAAGAGGCTCTTGCCTTTTGCCAGGCCACACTTGTAAATAAGAGTTTGTTCTTCATGACTTGCCTGGTTAGATAAAGGTAAAAGAAAACACCTTATTATACAACCCCGTGCTGCAAAATGAGCCATGAAGTAAATTAACCTTGTTAAAAATTAAAAGTAGGGTACATACAAAATGAAAAACAATGCGCATTTAGAAATAATCATCAAATAGTTGGTTCAAAGTAAGGTCCTGACCTATCATTGAGCAGGTAGCCCCCCATGCCTCCCTCTAAAAACAGCCGTTTTACTATGAAGCTACGCTGTTGTGAAACATGTTGAATGTGACTTCGGATCGTCTTGCTGAAATAAGCAGGGGCGTCTCTGAAAAAGACGAGAATAGTTTTATTTACTCTTTAAACAATGTCCCAACTTTTTTGGAACTGGAGTTGTAGACACAGATCGCCGCTGTGACTAAATATTTCCAGTGAAGACGAGGTGGATCGAATGCTTTTGGAGTGAAACAGAAAACCTTTATTAAAGCTCCTCCGATGAAATATTCTCATCAGACTTGCAGACTTCTCTATCGCTCTCCAGAGTCCACATCTGTTTTTCAGTCAGACAGTGTCCTCTCTTCCTCTCTCTCGTCTGTCCATCCTCCCATCCGTTGAGCCGATGTGATAAGCGGTGTTTAGCAGATATATTGGTCCCATTAGAGCCACTTGATTTGGCTGCTCTATAGCAAAGGGGAGGCCATTAACGCTGCAGCTCAAGGCCACTTAAAGACGCGCACATACATCTTCTGAAAGACGTGAAACACACACACACACGCACACCTGCGCATGCAAGTCAGACATGCACATTCTTACTTCTAGATACAGTCAATAAGCATGTAAAATCAATAGGGCTCATTATTTTCAGTTGCTGAATGAAAAAACATTAATTAATAGGACACTGGTGCCTTATAAACAGCTTGATTTTGTTTTCTCCTCATTTCCTCGTATTTTTTCCTGGGTTTTTAATGCAACAAGACCTTGTTTACTGGGGATTACACTGATCAGCAGCTTGTTACAGCAGAAAAGACATCAACTTTTGAGTATGTGGGGGTCTGTTCCTGTCAGAAATCCAGGTGTTTCTCATTAAAACTGCATATGAGGAGCCTTAAAGGTGCAATATGTATGAATCTGAAGCAATTTACACATATAAGTCACTTTGCACTGCCAATTTGTGAACAGATTGTTACGTGGTTTAAAAGATGAGATTTTACCTGACATTTTCAGTTGCCTGTTACAACCCATGGACTGATTTCCTTGTGAAGGATACTGGACATATTTTGCGGGAAATTCCAAAGAATATGATGTTTATGCAAACTCCTGGGTACGGCTGAACAATTAGTCAAATTTTTATTGGAATAGTAGAAGACGCAATATTTGTGTAAGGCAAAATGTGTGTCAGAATACCTTTTTAAATAAAATGCTGTGCTGCAGAGATAATGACATTCTACAGAAAACATCTTGGTTTCTTTGGTTCAGACCTCCACAAAATTTTCACCTTAATGTTTAATATGTTTTTCATTGAAAATGATTTGAAAAATATCATTCATAATATTGCAAATCATATTGCAATTGCAATATCAGAAAAAGTAATTGCATTTAGGTATTTCTTCAAAATCGTTCAGTGCTGCTCCTGAGCGCCAGCAGTTTGCAACACTAGCTAACATTAGCTTAGAAAAAGAGTCTGATAACATCAACAAACGACCGGCACCCACTACAACACAAAGTCCAACACTAAGTCCAAAGTCAAATATTACTTAACATGTCAAATGCATCCCCTAACCCTAACATTAGCATTAGCTTGCTTGCTAATGTGGACATTAATATCAGCCGATTCATCCCAATTTCCGGGGCTGAGCTGGCTGGTAGATTGGCTGGCTTGCCATTTGCAGGTTGCTTAGTTGGCTGGCGTTTCGGTGTGGCCATATTTCGCCGTGGATCCATGCAGCGTCACTGACTTGCAGCTGGCTTGCTAACCTCAGCTTGCTTGCTTGTTTGACAATGTTATTGCTCACTTAACGGCCACTGCTGTTCAAGGATTTTACAAGCGTTCCATGCATATCCTTTAAAGGACTTGTTCACCGACATTATATCAGTTTCCAAGAATTTGGCCTTCACCTCATTGTAAGGAAGGTGACTGGGCTTAAGTTTTTTGGGATAATCCAGACTCATCACACAGATACTCCATCAAACCATTATATCGGGGTCGAGGCAGAAATCTCACAGCAGGACAGAGGAGTCTGTGCGTCTAATGAGAAGGGGCTTCAATGAAGCTTTTCTCTTTTGGTCCAAAACTGGTCGGTTCACCTCAAGATTACCTTTGACTCTGCTGGAAACATTTGTGGTGATTTGGACTGGAGATCTGTGTCCTTTTTTTCATTTCTTTGCGTCCGTGTTTAAGACAGCTACACTGAAACCTCTGTATGACAGTCTTAAGTAGAACTGCAGAATTTAGTAAATCTATCATATTGCAAGTACATTGATGGATGTTGCAATTGCGATATGATTCATAATTAGTGGGAAGGATCATATTTGCATCACAATGTTCATTTTTGCTGAAAGAAAAAAACTTAGAAACATTAAAATCATGATGATATGACATTTGAACAAACATGTTCTCTTGCATCTGGAGAACATTTTTTGCAGGCATCTCTGCAGCACTACAGTACATTGTAATGCTATTTTTCTTTTACCTTTTACCCGTCAAAAAAATTGGCACTTGTGCAATTTGGAAATTGCACTTAGCCATATTGAGATTTCAGGAACATTTTCATTAACTGTGCAGCCCTCGTCTTAAAGTAAGTGAAACAATCTATCTATCTACATGGCTGTATACCACCAAAAGTGAAGTACAAGAAAAGAAAAACGCAGGTAAAAGCTTCGGTGCAGACAAGGCTTCAGCATACAAGTTTATTTTATTTTTAAGTATTGTGTTCATCAGTTTGTGAAATGTCAAAAATGTTGACCAATTCCATTTGTAAATTATCAAGGGACAACTTCAAATTGCTTATTATATTTTGAATGGACCAAAACAAATGTTTGGCATTTTTACTCGATAAATTACTTACTTAATTATTCACTGATAAATAGAGCGGTGAGTTGAAGATGAAAGGTTCGGTGTCTACAGTGACTGACTGAGCTTGTGTGTTTTTTCGCCGTGTGTGTGTGTGGGAATGACCTGTGGAATGCAAGTGGGAATTCTGTACCTCGGATGAGAAAAGCCCAACGGTGAAGGTCACGGCGTGTTTGTGTGTGTTACTGTATCACCTGGCGGGATCATTCTGTGAATGAAGTCAAACAGGTAGCTGCGCTTCAGCAAGTTTCGGGGGAAGTTTTTCAAAATAAGATGCACATGTATCAACCACAACTGTGATATGGATACGCTCGAGAGGATGTGACAGTATTGCATAATTAATGGAGCAGGAAGTGGACCGGAATGCAATGTGCTGTGCATCTGTCGTCAGTAGCTTGTGATGTATAACAATATCTTTGATGCAGTTTCTGCTTTGGCATAATTCTGTCAGCACTCTTCTAAAAATATCTACATCATCAATATGTTGTTAACTCATGTAGACTGAGCACAAGGACTCTTTCTTTTGAGGTGAAATGCACCAAACAACACACAGTGGACAAAGTTCAGGTTAGGGAGGCTCTTGTGTGTGTGTGTGTGTGTGTGTGTGTGTGTGTGTGTGTGTGTGTGTGTGTGTGTGTGTGTGTATTAATTAGTGTGTGGGTAGGTGTGTGTGTGTGAGCCTCAGAGGAATGCAGAGGTAGCGAGAAGAGCAGCGCTGAGCTGAGCAGAATCTGTGTGATAAGAGAGATCAAAGCGCCTGGAGACCTCATCAACCTTACCAGCATGCTCCCTGCTGATCCACCTGATACCAGGATACAGGCCCCACATACTGTGCAGCCATTTGTGTGTGCGTGCCTGTGTCTTTGTGTATGAGTCAGAGAGAGAGTATTTATTTGCATAGATTTTGCATCTCACCCAATTTGTGTTCCTAAACAATTCTGCACGGTGGATGAGTGTGTGTTTATTTAGCCTGTGCAGCGACACTTTGCTTATGAACGACTGCGTGCGTGTGCGCTTGTTAACACCACGCTCCCATCGTCGTCAGATAAGCTGAATTATTTAATGAAATGTTGAAAAGCAGCATTTTTCCTCTCGTTGGGCGAAGCCATAAATCTGCTGATGCTCAGTCAGAGACGCATCCAAAATGCGTCGAACAGTTTGTCAAAAAGAAGGTTCTCGACGGTGTGCAGGTGTCACGTTCTCTAATGGATCTGTGCAAACTTAACTTCTTGTTCAGTGTCAGCTTATTGCCACAGTTCTGGCAAATATTGAACTGAAATCTCTATTTTTTTCCATTGAGTCTTTTGGGAGAAAATCATATAAACTTAGATGAAGGTGTTACTTAAACATGCCAGTAGTTGTGCACCTTTTAGGGGAATGGGGATCTTTAATAACATTACCATTATTATAAATGTGTTCTAAACTCAAGATATGCAGCTAACAGTTATTTATCAGCCTGCTGGTTGTTTTCTTGATCAACCGATTAATTGTTTGATCTGTAAAATATCATAAAGTAGTGAAAAATGCAGTTTTGTTTGACCAGTGGTCAGAAACTCAAAGATAGTCTATTCAACAGCAAAAAAGATTTGTAAAAACAAATATCTAACTATTTAGGGCTTTAACAATATAACAGCTGTACATATAAATAATTCATTAACATTGCTGAAGACAATTCATGCCAATTTTGCTCATACTTAGGTCATGACGGGCTACTTCTATTTTATTTTATTATATTTATATATTTTTTAGAAGGAAAGCAGAAGCACACGATAGCAAGGTTATTTTTCAGTTAAATAAGGGTCACATTCATTAATCTGCTCCGATATCCAAATTTTGATCGCTGCCTTTGAAATGTTGTTAGTGTATATTATCACAGTATCAAATCCAGAAGGCACAAAAGTTTGAAAAAAGGTGCTCAAACACAGTTTCTTGCTTTAAAATTGAGGATTTTGGATGTTTGGCAGCATACTCTCAAACCTCAGATGTCTCAGAGCTTCTGTGAATGCACCCCATATGAAATTGTGTTAAAATATGACAGTATCTTTGATTAAAAAAAAAAAAAGAAAGTGGTAATTTTCTTTCTGTGATGGAGAATGACCTCTCTCAAGCACCTTTCATGTCTCCGAGTTTATTTTCACACCCAACTAAAAGAAACTGAAACCACCAGCTGTCTGGAAGCAAAGAAATAAAGAAACTGATGCTATGAAGAAGATCATTGTTTTATGTATTTTTTTATTTCACCCTCCCACACACTTTTATCTTCTTTATATATGTATTTTAGTCAGATGTTGAGTTTGATCAAGAAAAGCAAAGATTTTATTTCAAGAGAAAAAATGATTAAAAGTGGATTTTTATGTTTGTCAGCAGAATCTCAAACCTCAGATGCATTTTTGAACGCACCACATAGGAAACTATATGAAAATATCACGCCAACTTTCACAAAAATAAAGTAAAATAAAAATAAAATAAAGTAAGGGTGGAAGGGGCTTTTCTTTATGTGCTGGAGAATGACCTCTCTCAAACTCATTTAATGTCTCTATAAGTTGATTTTCGCACCAAAGCCAACGGCTGCCTGGAAGCAAAGAAATAAAGAAACTGATGGAGAGATTTAGATAATTGTTTGCAGAGATGATTTGTATATGCAAATTGAGCCAAACCACCGGTACGGTCGCGCAATTTAGACGGCGGGAGAGTTCATCAGAAGGTGAAGAGAAGAAGGGGCTGACAAAGAGAGAGATTTGGCAAGTGAGAGAGTTCTGTTTGCTTATGTCTCTCTCTTTGTGTTTCTCTCTGAATAATGTAATATCCATGCAGGGGTATGTGGGTCAGTGGGGCTTTACTTCCCCTGGAGACCAGAGCCACACCCCGACACACACACACACACACACACACACACACACACACACACACACACACACACACACACACACACACATAGTTAATTCACTCACTGAGCCCTGACTCCTTCGCCTGTCTGCCTTGCTAGTTAGCTCGCTGCGTGACGTCATACATTTTTCATAAAGTCTGCGTTCCGTCAATATTTCATATCTCGTATTGACAGGCGTGTGAGAGTCCACTGTAAGGAGTCGCTGCTCCCTCTCCTCCCCTCTCCCTTCCCTTCACCTCCCTCCTCCCCTCTCCGTCCCTCTCTGGCCTGTAATTAAATTAGCTCTGTCTGCGGATGACAAAGGGCCAGTCATTCGGGCTCTGCTTAGATAGCAAGTAGCTGCACTTAGAGCGGATATGAAGTTAAGGAGGAATGCGCTGAGCTGAGCTCAGTGCTGCTCGCTGGGTCTCAGGGTAAGAAGGTGGCAAAGAGGAGGACCAGATCAGCCTCTGGATGAGCTGAGACCAGACAGGGAATAAACCCGACTGCAAATAAACTGTCTGTCAAACTCTGACCTTTGCTGCAGCCAGCGGCTCGCGGCTTCATTACTGTGTTGGATTGACATCACATCTGATTGAGTTTAATCACTTTTAGTGCACTTTATTTTTTAGAGCTGCAAGTTTAACGGTTGTTTTTGCCATTGAATCATCTAGTTTCACAGTTTTATTTATTCATAAAGCACTTTTCTGCATAGGTTAAAAGATGAAAACAAGCAACACACTAAAAAACACAGCTCATAACATTAATTACACATTAAAAGCAGATCTGAGGAAGTGAGTTTTGAGCCGTGATTTGAATGTGGACTGGTCAGTGCAGCCTCTGAGTTGTTTTGGGAGAGTTCCAGAGGGAGGGGGGCAGCTATGAAGGAGGCTTTAACACCCCAGGTCTGGTGCTGTGTGGTGCAGAGAGGAGGCTGGCATGAGAAGAGCAGAAAGAGAGTGATGGTGGAGCATGTCTGATCTATGTACGTGGTTGGCCACTATATTCAGTGTGCTATCAGACACAGTGATGAAAATGGGTAAATATCCACATTTTTTCTTAAAAAATCTGTGATTATTTTTCTGTAATTTGTCTTTTCAGTTAAATGCAGGTTTTATGTGTCTTTTTAGTGGCATTTTCATTATATAATGCACGTTTTCAGAGACTTTAAACATTTGAAGATGCACTATGAATGTGTGTCAAAGAGTCTCATGTTGAATGGACACTGATAAAATCTTTGATGGATCCAAAACATGTTCTTTCCCCCTCTTCTTTAAAGAACTTCAGGAGAACAATTATTTTATTATAAATTAATCTGTCAGTTATTTTCTTGATTAATTGATTAGTTGTTTGGCCCATAAAATGTGAAAAGTGTGAAAAACATTGATCACTGTTGTCCAAAGCTCATTGTGATGTCCTGTTCTGTCCACAACTCTGAGATATTGACTTAACTGTCACAGAGGAGTAAAAGAAACCAGAAAATATTCATGTTTGAGAAGCTGAAATCAGAGAGTTTTTATTAAAAAAATACTCTCACATCACAGAGTCTGTCAGCGATGCCATGAAACAACACTCAGACCTACAATACAGTGTGTTACATGATAGGAACAATCAGGAACGGAAATACAATTTTAGAGAAAAGGCAAAAGGAATGATCATATACAGAAATAAACAGGTTTCAATGCAATGAAATTGTTAGTTCCCGATGTCTCTCTAGCTTGTCGACTTCTGTTCTGCTTTTAAGAAGAATAATTGAAGGCACATTTATTTTATTTACAAGTAGAACGGAGGTTGACAAGGTGATATAACACTTGTGCTAAAAGTAGCATAAAGGTCTGCGCAAAAAGAAAAGACAAATGAGGTGTGCAAAGCACAACAAAACTCTCTCCTCACCTTCCTTCGCCTCTCCTCTCCTCACAGTTTGTTTGTTTGTTTGTTTGTTTGTTTCTTTGTTCCTGCTGACAGTCTTGTTTGTTTGCAGTGCTCCCCACCTGCTCACCGCTGGACTTCCACTGTGACAACGGCAAATGTATCCGCCGCTCCTGGGTGTGTGACGGAGACAACGACTGCGAGGACGACTCTGACGAGCAGGACTGTCGTAAGTGCGCCTCCTCTCCTCTCGTCAACACAAACAAACAGCGGCGGTCACATTGACGCGCACACAGAAAAACACAGCGTCGACCTGCTCTGTCAGGCTCGGTGGGGGATGAGTTATTAAAGTGGACAGATGTTTGAGGCAGCCATGTGCGGTGAGGTGTTTTGAGTCTGAAGAAGTTGCCTGCCTGTCACACACATGTACACACACACCTGCACACACCAGCAAGAGGTCAGCTCTCCGTGGTCAGCGCTCGCTGACCTTTGTCCCCGGTTTATCCTTTTCGGCTTTGATTTGTGGAGCTATCTGTGAGTATGTGTGTGAGTGCGCACATGTGTGTTCAGCCCAAAATACCCCTCAGCTGCTTGCCAGGCAGAATGCGTCCTGCAGTGGGTGTAGTAAGGAGTGTCTGTTTCAGTAGGCGTAGTTACGTATGTATGCATTGCAGCCTGGTGAGTAGGTTTGTGTGTGCTCAGCTTTAGAGTGAGGACATATTTGGAAAGGGCGAGTATTTTGTCTGTAACTCACCTCCTCAAATGGCTGATTAAGGAGCTCATGCTGCATTCATGTGAGTGTCTCAAACTGAACTTCCTGGTTTGTACCTAAACACACCCCCACCGGTGCAGCCCCCCTATTCGCTCTGAATCCCTGCTTCTTACGCCCACTGCTAACCTTGTAGTCACGTCATGTAAATTAGCTACTTTTGCACATTGTTACACAAGAGAAACCATATGCAAAAAAAGTTGATGCGTGACAAACTAAGTTTGAGTCTGAAAAGCATTGACGTTTACCGAGCATGAAGTGTCTACAGAAGTTATGTTATTGCATTACAGGAAATACACGATCCATTTAGGAGGCCTGGGCAATACAGCTGAAGAATCAAGCGTGACAGTAAAGTTTCTTATTGGTCGATATCAATATTATGTAATGATTATGTAATCTGTAACTGACATGTTGTGTACTAAAAGGGTAGAAGTAACTGATAAAATAAGTTTGTTATATTACTGATCTTGGTTGGGACAGTATTCCTGCACAGGTTATACACACACACACACACACACAAACACACGCATTACACACGTCAGAGCCGAGGGCCACACTGGCTTCCGTACATAGACAAAGCTACGCAGCAACATGAAGAAACAGTTACAGCTTCTGACCACCTCCTCTCATTATTTAGTTGCTTCAAATGTGTCTCTTAACTGTCGCCCAGTATTGCACAATTAGTCCAACAGCCTCAAAGCCTCTGGGAATAGTTAGCAACATAGCAGCACCAAATTCAACAGGATAAGCTACAAAGTAAACACTTAACAACACAAACACAGCAAAACTTCCAGCTTTCCAGTTTGAAGTCGGGTCATAACAGCTGGTATTTACCGAAGCTGAACTTGAACCGGTGCTGGCCGGCGCTTGTTGAGAAAGCAGTCAGACGGAGTAACATCCACACGCACGTTGTCATCAAAAATAAACTTTTTTACCTCTCAACTTTTCTGTCCTCTGAGACTGAGGGGGGGGGGCGGATGTAACGATTTGTACTGCTTCTCTGACATGGTGTCAGTTAGTTTGGAGCCAGCAAATGTCCAGTAAACAGCCTGTCACACTGAAATTAAAATACATCAGGGTCTGCAGATGTCCCATCAGCGATGCTACCTGGGTAATAATATGAGATCTGGTAGCATCCTTTTATTTCCAAGTGCAGTGCTAAATCGCTGGAGTTTCCCTGGAATTAGGTTTAGGTTAAGGATCTGGTTTATGAGGCAGCAGAATGCGTCATGACAGCGAGAGGGTCCTCACAAGTGTAGAAATGCCCGTGTGTGTGTGTGTGTTTGTTGTCCCATTAGGCAGGGTGGAGTTGGTGGTGAGATTCTCTGAACACATCGTCCACTTTTAGTCTCTGTGTTTACCCATAATGACTCAGAAGGCTCCGTATGTGCAGTCTGATCCGTGCTGGATGTACACTCCACGCCAGGCATTCCATCACGCTGTCAGTGTCAGTTTGGTGATTCAGTTTAATCACACTCAACACTCAGTGCGAGGACAGGAATAGTTACTGGGAGTGACGTGTTCTTGATGGAGACGACACATGGCAGAAAGACTCGGGCCGAAAAGTGTCAGTCAGAAAGTGCCAGTACAGGGTCTTTTTCTCCCCTCTGCACCTTCCAGTCGCAGAAAAAACCCTGAGTTTAAGGACTGTTAAACACTAAGGTGTTTCTTAACTCATTTTAACATCAGTAATTATCTGTTTTATTGTTTGGTGTTGCCGATTTTCCAGAGATTTTGCCCTGACTGCAGGGCGTTGAACAATACAACAGAATATTGGTCAGAAACACCGAAAGGAATAGTTTGACATTTTGGGAAAGGCGCTCAATCACGTCTTTGCCCGCTGTTTCTTTCCAGTGACTTTGTATGAAACTGCAGGAGTTAGCATTCTGAGAGGAAAAATGGTCATTCATTTTTGAGATACAGACATGAACTTTAGTGTTGGACAAGTAAACATTTTGAGCTGTCAGTGGGATCAAGTTTTTTGGGGCCAATCACCAATCACTGGAAGCAGTACCTGTCAGTACCGGGTCTGTTTGAAGCCTTCGACATTTATTGTGTGGCATTATTAATTTATTTATTTAACTTTTCTAAACAACATTGTATATTAAGTATAAGCATACAACAGCCTGAAAATTATCACAGAGGACTTGGGGACGTGTTGTACAAGAGTTTACTGCCAACAATTCAATCAAGTCTCATAAATAGAATTTTTAAAATCTAGTTATTTAGAAAAGAATAGGATGTTGTTATGATTTTAGCATCTAATTATAAAAGATGCTGAAATAACAAAAAAAGTCACGACAGATGTAAGCCTGTATATTTCAGCAAAGGAAAATAAGAAAAATATACAAACTTTCCCATTTTAAACAACCTTTGTTGCCATTCGAGTAGAGATCTCAGAGTTTATGAGAAGCAGCCTACCTGTTTTCGATGCTTGGCGGGTGTTGATTAATGATCGGCCTTTGTAGGGATCACCGATCAAACAAATATCGGCCAATAAGTCAGTGGCCGATGAACTGGATCAAAAAAGGAAAAATAGAGCCCTCACTCTAGATAATGTAACTCTGAGCACCCTTAATTAGGACTTTCCGTTTCCTATTAATGTCTGTACCAAAGTTTGCAAATCACACACCCAACTTGAGATATTTCACTTCAAAGTGCTGAACTGACAGACTGACTGATGTTGCCGTCCATCAAGATGCAGCGCCAGTGTTTCTGAAAATCAGAAAATAACTTCTTAAAATTACAGGGATTGTTTAGTATTAAAAGTTGCATCTGTATTAAAGGACAGGGATCAGTTTCATCAGAAAGTTTGTGATGTCGTGACTGGAGGCAGCTTCAATCTTTACCAGCACTTCAATAAAATCTCTAACTGCAGATGCACCCTAATCTTGACAGTGATGGTTTCCCTGTTATACCTCATGTAGTGTGTGCGTGCACAGAAGGTACAGGTTAGCTCTTTTTCTTCTCGATGATTTTTCTTATCCGTCTGTCATCCAGTGATTTCTCCTCCTCCTCTGTTGACCCACATACTGTATCAGCAGCCAGACATTGAATCACTTCCTGATGGGGGGTCTGTCTGCTGCGAGCCAGATATGAATTTTTCATCCTCATGCCCAGTAAATTTCCCTCCCTCCCGTGTTCCCCAAACTACTTATTATTTCATGCTCCTTCCTTTCTCTTCATTTCTTCGCCCTGCTCTGTCTTTCACCTCCCAATATATTTTGTTTCTCCCCACCATGCAGTGGTTTTATTTCATTATTTAGAGACGGGGAGACAATCCTCCACGCTCGGCTGGAGCCGAAGCGCTTGTCAAGATTTCAGACAAACACGCAGACTGAGGTGTGTCTCGATGTGTTTGAACATGAGATATTATGAATTCTTCTGAAGTTTAAAGGAAATTTCACCAAAAAAAACATGACACTATTTCGCACACATGCATGCAGAGAGGCTGGTAATGACTCCCAGCACCCTTTGCCCTTTGACGCTTGGGTGCTGTGTGAATGATGAGCATCTTGAGGGCTTGTTGACCTTCGACCTCCCTCTGTTTACCTCGCTGATGGGAGGGGAGAGGGAGCATGGGAGACACAGAGAGAGGGAGAGAATCAATTATTTTGAGTTGAATAATAGATAAATGAGTGCATTTGTCAATAGCAAAATTAAATTTTCATTTGGGTCCACCATTGGGCTTTTCTTTGTTGGGGGAGGGAAGGAGCACTGACTGAGGGGAGGTCAGTGGATGATTAATTGACTGGACTGATTTAGGTTTGTTGGACTATCACTCCAGCTGCAATGACTAAAGATTTTCCCATTTGGTTATAAGTTTTAATATCAAGCCATTTGTGGACTAGTTGTTGCATATTTATGATATTAATGTAAGTATATAAATAAATTAGAAGCATGTGATTTGAGTCTTAGGGCTGAGAGAGAATGTTATAATTAACATTGCTAACACTAAAGAAAAAAACAAACTCATAATAATAAGCCTCCTGTTAACGATAATGCTAACAGTGTAGCATAAAATCAAGTCTTTGTTCAAAACACCTGAATAATTAACTTCCATCATGATGGATAAAATTAACTCGATTCTCTCCCACTTTACATCTCTGTACCAAAGTCCCGCTGTGTCTTCATCATCCCTGGAGTCAGAGTCCAGCTTTAAGCTGCCGCAAATCATTTTGATATTCTCTTGTATTGCCAGTCGTCAAACTGGCCTCTGTTGGCTTCAGAGTGTTCTGTCCATTTTTGCGAGAAGGCCGCTGAGCCGGGATCATTTTACTGCTCATCTGGCTCTGGTTCTGGTGCTTATATTCCCCTGATATTCCCCGCCAGCATTCTCCACTGGGTCCCCCCCAACCCCAGGTCTGAAATCCACCAAAACTCCCAGGTGCATATAAGTGCATCCCCCTGGTGCAGCTCCTGAATGGAGTGGGTTTTTTTCTGCCATTAACAGATAAATGAAAACTTGGTCGACTAAGACTCTTCTCATCAACATCAGTTTGGTTGACTATTAGTGGGCAGCCCAACTTACCACAGTTCCACTGTATTCTTTATCCTTTAAGAGGTAGTGCACTTAAGCATGTTTTTTTGAGCTGTAAACTAAATTATACAAAATTATATGACTGAAATGAAATGGAACACATTAATGTGCATGTAAATATTGGCATTTCTTTCCACATTTATAAAAAACAGACTTTTCATTGGTTGAAAATGGCTCCACATGCCATCTACTGTTTCAAAGTCCTGAACCTTGCAAAGCTTCCCGTCACGTTCTGACATCTACAGAATAACCCAGTGTATTTTTCTGTTTCGCTTACATATATTAGATTGCATTGGGCATGAAATGATTTAATTATGCATGACTTTTCTACTATACAGCAGCTTCGGTATTTGCAATTCAAAAGCCCACTAGACCACTAGTTATGAGTTTATGTGAAAAAAACAAATGGCTGATATTTAATTAGTCTCTTTTTAACACTTAAAGATTGATATTAATATCATCAGGACTTTTTTAAAATTCAGTCATTTTATAAAATGATATAACCTCTGCCAGCTCTGGCAACTCTGGGGCCTCATGTCATGTCAGTCTTATCAGAAGTGGAGTGAGTCACCAGCAGCCTTGACTCGTGCTGTGATGCTGCAACACACCTGAGAGAAGATGAAAAATCTGACTGAAATAAAGAAAAGCTTCATCTCCGTCTTCATCTGTCCCTCTCTGCTGTGTCTGTCCCTCCTTATCTCTCTCTGTTTGTCTCAGCTGCCTTAACACTCACACACAGCAGTGATAAATTATAGATTACCTCCTGCCAGAGGCCATCCATCATTGGCTCTCCTTGACAAACCTGTTTACTCGGCCCCAGGCGAGCGTGGCTGGGCTTCGCCATCGATTGTGCTGGTAACAGTAGAAGGCGATGTTTTGAAAATCCATTCGGTCTTTTATCAATGGAGGTGTGATTAAAGAGGCAAGGTGGCGGGGATGTTTGGATAAATGAAAGGGTTTGAAAGTGAAACACTGTCAATGTCACAGTGCTGAAAGTTCACTGGTGGGAGGGACTTTTGCCTAACTGCATCGTCAGGGCTGCCGGGATGAATGACAAATGTGTCTTTTATCTCCTGTCTCAAGGTTACCCGTCTGGTGAAACATTTCCTGATGCACAGCAGCCACTTCATTTACTTAAGACATTAAACATGTTGCTGGAGCTCAGATCTGTTAGGTTAATCTGAATTCAAACTGATTAAGGATTTAAAGGAAGCTTATCGATTCCTGAAAATAACTTTTGAGCAGAAAAGTTTGGACTTGTCTGTTTTTACACATGTAAACGCTCATTTATTGTATAACATACAAAGATGTTTCGTGCAGCAGGTTTTCATGACCACGGTCATTACACTTATTTCAACTGCAGGAACTTTCTGCAAGGACTAGGAACCTCTGTGTGTTTCCACTGCACTGGGTCAAAATTAAATTCTGAGGAGGTATTTTACCCTCTAAAAAATGTCCCTGCTCAGAGGTAGCACTATCCAAAACTACAAAACTTTGGAGGTGGGGTCTGCAGTACAGAACATCACTGAATGGTCGAGCACTTGCTGCATTTTATTCCAGCCATCATTTTTTAAAAATCTGCAACTGCAAACCAATCTTTTTTTTCTTGCTCGTTGTTCTTCGACACATCAAGTTACAGAAAAAAGCGTTTACTAGATGGACCAATGACAAACTCCAGGTGTTACTGATCATTTAGGCGTGCAAAAATGACATGGGAGAAAAAAAAAAACTTTGCTTTTTCAGTTGCCAGCGGTCTAATTTGCCTAATCTTTGTGCCTAAACCACAGTGGAAATGCAGACATCAACAAAGGAACATATTAATTCCTTGAATAGTAGTTTTTGAGGCTAAAAGTTCCAGATACTTTGGGAGGAAATACAACCGTTGTTGTAATCATGATGCCTCAGAATCAGCTAATGGTGGCGTGCTCAGTTCAACTAAAACCAGACATTTACTTTGCATGTAGATAGAGAACATTTCCAGTATGTCTTAGACATACAGCTAAATGCAAAACTTACATTTCGACCTCCATGCATACCCCCGTCCAGTGTCCTGTTCCTGCATGAATCAGGAGAACTGTCTGTGTTAAGTCTGGCATTTTGTTTGTAGGTGATATACAGCTCATTAAATTAATTTTGAGACTAATACCAATATTGTTAATTGTTAAGCAGTCCATTAAATGGAGTGACGATATGATAATGCTCATTTCGGAAGAATCCTTCCAAGAAATAGCGTGTTGCAAGAAATGGAAGTAATTGTTTGGGAAATAAAAAGAGAGCTTGAGAGAGAAGTTCAAACTTTGCCTAATTTCCAAATCTCCACACACCCGGCTGACAGTTGCATGGAGTCGGTCTGAATGTCCGATTATTAGTTTTGGAAATTTACAGAAATTGTCAGATGCAGCTCCCTCAACTCCGACACCAGAAAGGTGAGGGGGGAGGGGGTTTCAGATGGCGTTCGACTATCTGAAAACCTCTTCAGTTGAAGTATTCTGACACCTTTACAGTTGAACTCTCAACTACATCTGACCAATAGGAAACCAGCCTTCTTCTGAGGTCAACAGGTTTTAGCCCCATTTTTGGAACATACCGAGCGTACAGATGGACAGCTGAGATGAGGATTGTGCTTAAGTTGTGGTTTTGAGATATTTCTGATGGATGTTTTTAATTCTTTTTCCATCATGAAAGTTTGTCAAAATTGACATCCGTTGTAACCGACATAAATTCAAGCTGACCACGGCCTTTGTACTCCCAGAGGGATGAATCACCAAAGTTTTTACAGTTTGGTTTCATGTGTTTCTGTAAAAGCATTTGCTGCACATCTTGGAAAAGTGCTGTATAAATAAAGGTATTATTACAGCAAATGTTTTCACTCTGATCACTGACCATGAAGACAACCATATCCACACACGCTCAGTACGACTTTATCCAGCCTTCCTCCTCACTGTGTAGCAGTAACTGTCGATCGGAGGTATTTTGTGCTCACATTGAAGCACAGGATATTCAGTCTGTGAGTCTTTGAGCTGCAGACCTGCGGCCTCGGGAGAGTTCAGCTTGTTTACGGAGAGAAAAAACTCTGTTTCTTCTCCTCGGCTCTTTGCTCTGAGCCTGACATAAAAGGTCACAGTTTCCCTGGTGTCACTGCAGCTGTGAATATAATTTCAGCAGGGCTCGGGGACGGCTGCCTCTTATCTAATTCTCATACAGTATCTGCTCTTCGCTTTTGTTGTGTGCTCATTATTTGTCCTCTGAAACATCACGCCTTCTTTCTCTCTCTCTGCAGCTCCCAGGGAGTGCGAGGAGGACGAGTTTCACTGCCAAAATGGCTACTGTATTCGCAGCCTCTGGCACTGCGACGGCGACAACGACTGCGGGGACAACAGCGATGAACAGTGTGGTGGGTACACACACCCACACACACATCTAAAGACCAGCATGTACGCACATAATCATTCACACTGCATTACAAATATGACCTGTGAGTTTGTTTGTTTGTTTTCATAACAGACATGCGGAAATGTTCAGACAAGGAGTTCCGATGCACAGATGGCAGTTGTATCGCTGAGCACTGGTACTGTGACGGAGACACGGACTGTAAGGACGGATCAGATGAGGAAAACTGCCGTAAGTTACTCTCTGGTCTGTGTGTTTAAAAGGGTTGGGTACCGAACTCTGTGCTTTTACACTGAGTTAGAACCGAGTGTGGTTGCAAGCCTGGTTTAACTTTTCAAAACGTGACACAAACAAAACTCAAAAAAACAGTACAGAAATATGTTGAAATATTTATTCTGTCACAAAGATGCATGAGCCTAAAATATTGGTTTGAGCAATATGCTCAACAGCTTTCCCCACAAATCCTTGTTAATGGGAAACATTTACAGTCTTCTCAGAACATGAAGAGACATCTACACACTTCCTTTAGGGAAAAAAACACTTTGTGTGTGGCTTGTCTTTCTCAAGGGAGCTATTTTCAGCTGAGCGTCTGCATAAGAGTGTCAATTTATAATTGGGGTCAATTCAGATACAGCTAAAAAAAAAAAATCCACCAAAAGCTCATGAGAAGCCTGTCAAGCTGTCAATCAGTGTGTTTACATGCACTTCAGTGGCTGTTGTTGGTGATGAAAGAAAGAGCTGGAAGTGATGTAAATGAGAAACCCAACTTCCTGAATATAGGTTGAACAATAGAAGTTAGCAAGCGGGTCACAAAGACTTCAAACAGGCGACATAACCTCTGTGGCAGAGTGACACGATGAAAAAGGAAAAGCCATCACTCTTTGCAGCGTTTCATTCTGATATCCAAAATGAAATGTAAATACTGATAAACGCTTCTAAAGTTTTCGCATTTGTAAAATTCAGTGTCCGAACAGGATGAATGTCTGAGTCACTCCAGATTCTCCAATCAAAAACTGCAGGCTTTGTCATCATGACTCAAAACTACGGCTGCAAGAAGAGGAGAAATGTGGTTACTGATCAGCTTCATGCAAACTAAGATCATGTAAACATGTTCACTGTCTTAGTACAGAGCTGAGCTTCATCGTCATTTCGTTTATAGCTTCTGACAGACCCAGCAGAGAAGAGCCGGAGCTTCAAAGAGCCTTAGACAGCCAACTGCTGCACCATCTTTTCCAGCATCAGCATCTGTTTAACACATCTGTGTGTGTGTGTGTGTGTCTGTGTGTGTGTGTGTGTGTGTGTGCACGCGCAGCCTCAGATGTGATGGCAGCCACCTGCAGTGTGGAGGAGTTCCAGTGTGCGTACGGCCGCTGCATCCTGGACATCTACCACTGCGATGGAGACGATGACTGCGGAGACTGGTCGGACGAGTCGGACTGCTGTAAGCTCGCCATCGATCACACACAAACACACCTCCAATGTCGACACCAGGTGTTTGTTAACCGCAAAACCTCAAAGGAAAAAAACCCCTCCTTAGACACTAATCCACTGTTATGTACGATGGCACATAGCGCTCAACAGTGACCGCCCACTTTTCCATGGTGAAAACAAGTTCCGCTTATCAGAGATGTCTCTGTTATTCTTTAGGATTGTGGGTAGTGTAGTATTTTTCTTAAAGCAAGGTTGATATCATACGAACTAGCTTTTACAGGAGCATAGGCCATTGTTTCACGGTCTCATATCTCGTGGTGAGTCTACCTCGGATGGTTACAAAATTATAATTAATAATCTAAATTCTCTATTGTTAATATGATTTGGATTTTCAGTTTCACTGTTGAGCTGTGTTAGGGTCATTTTAGCCAGAATAAAAATAATTGGAGCAAGCGGAGGGGATAATATTTAAAGAAAAAACTCAGAGATTAAAGTGAATTTCCACAAAAAAAAAAGAAGAGAAAAGGAAAAAAGTCTTTTGATGATATTCTCTGAGAATTTATGATAAAAGAAAACCTTGAATTCTCTCTTTGATTATAAAGTCATGGATTTGAAGTCACAAATGTATGAGAAAAAATATATTTTTTTGTGTGTGTGTATGTGTGTGTCAAGGAACCACACTGCTACACTTTGCAAGGCTAGGTCAACCTCATCACACTTTGCAATCAGATTCGTCAAGAAGGAAATACTTGAGGATCAATTGATTTGATGATTTGTTGTATTTTGTTCTGCTGTACCACAAATCCAATTTTACCTGTAGATGTAACAAGCGATATTCTTTCATCTCTCCATTGTTGTTCCTGATCCACAAACACAATCATCTCATCAAAAAAGCTATGTTCTAACAATATATTGATTTGCATTTGGCCCCAATACACCATCGTAGATTTGGCCCATATATCACTCATTTTTTTCTTTGACTTGAACAAGGCAAAACTTTCAACTTAGTCAAACTTAATCCTAAATTCAAGCTCAATCTTAAGGCTAACTCTGGGCAGAAAATTTAGATCGCTTCACCAAAGCGTCCTCACTTTGAAAAGCTAGAACGTGTAAAAATAAAGCTCATTGTTTCAGTGGAGTTACTGTTCCGGCCTGTCCTGCTGGTGTAACGCTTACAGAGAGCTGCTGTTATCTGTTTACACATGCATGCACAGATAAACACACAAGATGAAGCTCCCCTGGGAGATCGGTCCGCTGTTATGCCGTTAGATGGGTTTCTTCTCTCCCTCTGGCAAACGCTCCTCACTCCATCCCTTCTTCTTCTCTGCTTCGCGCTCTCCCGCCGCGTATCCCAGCGGCATTGCTGAACATGCGTCCCAAAACAGCGAGTCATCCTCATGCCCTACCGCTTGCTGCACTACGGTAGTTCAGCTGGAGTTTAAAGGTTCATTAAAGGCTCATCTGAGCAGGAAGTCTAAGTTCAGGCGTTAAAGAGAAAGGTCACCAGTGTTCAGCCAGTGTTGATGTTGAGAAAGCTGAGTTCTCCTGCGGCAAAATCTGTCGTTCCTCCTGCATCCGGTGATGTCACGCTGATGTGGTTGGTGTCAAGGAAGAACTAAAGGCTATTTTAGTTTGGATTTATATTGTGCATTCCAGTATCCACACTACTATACTATTTAGTATGCCAGAAAAAGATTAGGATTGTACCAATACATATTATATCTAATGCAGTATGCCAAAAATATCAGGATGTCCTTCCTCATCTGGTCGAATTTTGCAGTATGTAAGTCAGCATGCTTTTCTGACCCACAAGGTGAAGGCACTGTGTTATGAGGAAGTAGTATGTCCCACTTGTATGCATACTGAATGCAGCAGCATGCACTTGGACAGCTGCAGTACTGTATGTACTCAAAGTAAAAAAGTATGCCATTTGGAATGCAGGGTATGTCTCCACCTCTGGTAGCCAGGCGTCTAGGGGAGTATTTTTGTGACCTAATGCTATGCTTTGGCCGGCAAAGTAATAACTATAAGCTAGGGTGGTGATACACAACAAACATGGGAGCAGGCATCAGAAGCTTGTGCACAGTGCAGGCCGGTACATGTAGGCACTGCCGGCACAGATCAGTGAGCAGGAGGGCTCAGCTTCCTTGGTCAACATATAACACACACTGAGAAATCTATTGCTTCAATTGACTACATTTACCATCAACACTGGCTGGCACTTGAAAAGTTCCCTTTAATCATGTTGTAGTGGTTGCACCTAGGGAAGGGAATTGATACTAACGGCGTTATCGACTCTGCTTATTGGTCTGTTTCTTTATCGATTTCCTTATTGATTCCTGATCAATTTTCTGTGTGGGGGCAGGGAAGGTAAGCCTACACGGGTTTTCAACATCAACACGATTGTTTTATTGTCTTTGAGTTGGAACAGTCATCATCTAAAATAGATGAAATGAGAGAACGTTTGTACTGCATTCATTTTCTTTTAGGTTTTGCAGGCCTGCATGGCACTGATTCTATTATAACAGGATATTTGCCCCCTGTAACAGACGAGCTGCTGGGTCTGGAAGCTGTGACACTCGTGCTTAGAGTTTCAAATACATGGCATTCCTGGAATTTAAACCAAAGTCTTGCTTTGGACCATTTCATCTTCTAAGCCATGGCTCTTTGCTGCAAGTTTCCAGCATGGTAGATGCATGAGTTTTAACGTCATTGTTTTGCTATGCCCAACTGTCAGAAAAACATGCCAGCGTTGATAAAAGGAATTCAGAAGCTTGGAGGCGTACAATTCCGATGGATATGGTTTCTCGATTGTCATCCCTAGTTGCGGCCACTGACATGCTGACTAAATACACTGACACTTAGATCTTGTAGGTGCGAAAGCTGGTTGAAAGAGGTGCTGTTGCTGACAGAAAGGGCTGCACCTAGCAATTCTTTATCTTTATTGACCTGTTTGTTACTTTTTCACTTCACCGGTTGGTTGTTTACTGTGTACCATGTCAGAAAGGAATGATAAATGTTCAAAAATGTTTTGTGGGCATGAGGTCTAACTGCTTAAAAACACAACTGTAGTGTCAAACTGTCGTTTCATCATAACGTCGACTTCGTGTTTTAGCAGTCAGTCGACATCGGGTTCGGCTCAGGAGCAGCTGTTGTATTGCAGGCAGCTTCTCGACAGCATCTGTCAGAACTGGAAAACACTCTGTCTGTTAGATCTTTTCTGTCACTGTAACTCATACACGCATGCACACACACACACACACACACACACACTCCCTCATGCACATAGACACAGAGTGAAGCCATGGTCGTGATTAACACAGACTATCATGTTTCGCTCTCCTTACTCCAGAGACGCTGCCTGCTGCTGACAAATCTCTCAGCATCTCCCTCGTCTCTGATTTCTCACATGTTCGTTTCATGCGCTCATTGTCTTTAAGCACCCACCACATATCTCTCTCTCTCTCTCACACACACACACACACACACACTCAGGCTCAGTGATTTCCCCCTTTGATGTGTTTATCTGCAGTGCGATAGGCACCGCTTCAAGGTTTTGTAACATCCTTTGGTCATGCTAGAGCTGCTTGCTCTTTCTCTCCTCCCACGTGCAGGTCTTTTAATTGCTGCTTCGCTTCTGAGGTGTTAAACACTTTTTTCAGGGAAAGTTGAACCGGCATCAAAGCTTTAAGAAAGTGGAAGAATAGGACAGGAGATCCAGTGTGTCTTTGAAATACTTAGAATGACTGCAGTTGAAACACTGCAGCACATACCAGATCCAGACTAATCAGGGATGGAGGAAATACAGGCAGAGGGCAGGGTCTCTGTGGATATAGCCACCATCATGCACGAGGGGGTCATAAGTGATGATTATGTTATATCAGTCAATACATTATGTTTATGTTGCAGATTATACCTTTAATCTTGTGTTAACCAGACTTTATTTCAGACATCTAACCAAAAACCCACCCAAAAAACCTATTAAGTTTGAGATGAGGGAACCGTAAGCGCTAACTCATTTCTATGTTTTAGGACGCAGTCCTGCAACACTTTATTACAGAACACACACAATGGTCCATGTGGGTCTTTTAAAGGTCTTAAATGATACAGAGCTAAGAACACATTTCTTTATTTTTCACTAACCGAAGACAGGATTCTTTGGGCTGCATGTTTCACTTTTGGATGAAAAACCAACGAGGTTAATAGATCAATCTACATCCTGCCTGATTCACTGAAACCAGCTGGACTTAATGTCCCATAACTGTTCATTTCCTGCTGTCCTATACTCTTAAACCACCCGTCTATTTTTGGAACTTACAGTTATTTCATGTTCATTTTGACCAGCATTTGTTCAGAGTGACAGCATTTAGTTTTTTGCTGTTTAAATCATAGTGAGTTCCATTTAATAACGGCAGCTTTTAAAATCAAGATCTTTATTGTCTCACATGGTGGGAAGTTTATCTTGGCTTATCACGCATTACAGCAATTTGACACACAAAAAAATATACATATAAAGGTTCTTAAAACATCAGACAGACATAAAAGAGCAAACGGCATCGGCAAAAGTAACACAAACAAGGGGGACCTCATTTCTTAAGCATCCTTCATTGAAACAGGCCAACTACAACCTTCAAACAGCAGGAGGCACAACATCCATCAAAAATACAAATCAAAATAACCTTCCAGTGATTCAGAAAACATCCCTGCTTAGTACAGATCCTTTCAAATAACAATCACAGTCACCTCAACACGTCCTTCAGTGAAATATCGCAAATTGCAACTTCAGTCAAAAACAATTGCCAAAAACAATTCCTCTCAAAACTTGCTCAGTCTTATCTGCAACTATTTTAAAGTTTCATTGACAGGAGGATAAATTAATTTTAAAAGCTATTGAAGTGTTCAAAACTATCTTAAAACTAACTATTTAAAAAGTCTCAAGACATCTTGGCTTTCTGAAAAAGACAGTTTGTGGACACACACACACACACACGCGCACACACACACACACACGCACACACAGAGGAGGCATTCCTCAGAGGCATAAGACAGCCCATCCTCAGACGGCATTCCTTGGCATCGACTCTCCAGACACATGAAGGGCGCTTTGTTAGAGAAGAAGCCTCTCTCTCTCTCTTCTCTCCCATGTGAATGCACATGCACACACACACACACACACACACACACACACACACACACACACACACACATCCAGAAACACTCACACTTTCATGCCTTGTTACCGCTTGCGACCACTGATACTTCTTTTGGCTGCATAGCAGAGCAGATGAAAGAGTGTAGTTGGTATTTGTGAGTGTGTGTGTTCTACAGTACGACCGATATGGGATTTTAGCGACAGATATCCATTTTAGAAGGGAAAATTTCATTGATTAAGGATGTGGTGGCTGATACACTGAATTTTGCATAAAAATAGATATTTTCTATGTGTATTGTAGAGCAATATGAGTATCAAAGGTACCCAGAAGGCTGCTCTTTACTTTATTGAAGAATGTTATATATTTAGTTAAAGCTACTACAAGGAGTTTTTTAACTGGTTACGAAATGGACTGAATTTAATACTGATGTCTCTGTATGATTTCCATAACCAAACGAGATCGTCCACAAGACGATCGGCACAATTAGGTTCATAAAGAGTACAGCTGAGATCTGCTCTGTTTGAAAAAAGCCCTGAGATCAATTATGTTATTTTTGATTTGGCACTAAACAAATAAAATGGAACTGAATCAAATAAACTGAACTGAATGACGAATAATGAAAAACTTTGAAATGCTGGAGGAACCTTTTATAAAGATTCCTCTTGGAACACAAGGGAGGGTTCTAGCTAACGCCCAGCATAAAGGGTTGTACCTTGAACCATCTGTGAAGGGTTTCACCCAGAACCTCCAGTGAGATGTTCTAAAGAAGAACCCTTCTCAGGTGTAATGGCTCCACCCAGAATCCTCTCTACGGGTTCTATATTACAGAAAACTCATCATTTCAAGACAGCTTCACTGGATTTTTGAGTTTTGAATCGATCTCTTGTGTTTTGAAGCAAAGTAAACAAAGTTTTGCTGATTCATAATCTTTAGTTGAGGTTATTTACTTTTCTTCTTTAGATAAACTTGAATCTTTGACTTTCAGAAACACACCCAAAAGACCTGATTTGTCATTGTTTTGGCACTTGAAAATTAAATGGTTGCAACCAAAAGTCTTAAATTATTAACCATTATTCACTCCATGAGTTTACTCAGCTATTTTTGAAATATTTTTTTTCTAAACCTCAAAGATTCAAGTTCTAAAGAAGAAAAGTAAATTTTCTCAAGTCACCTTGAAGTTTTGAGTTGTCCATAATCAGCTGTGTTCATAATCTTTCTACCGTCTAAGTACAAGACCCATCCACGAGGTTCTACCAAGAACCTTTTTATATAATCTTAATGGGACCCTTAGCCTTACAAAGAACATTTGACAAATGGCTTCTTTCAAAAAAGGGTCCTTAAGATTATAATGATTTTGGGAAGAACCCTTTTGGAACCTTTATTTCTGAGAGTGTATCAGCAGACTGATATATCGGTCGGGTTCTTGTGTGTGTGTGTGTGTGTGTGTGTGTGTGTGTGTGTGTGTGTGTGTGTGTGTGTGCGTGTGTGCATGCATGTGTGTGTGTGTGTGTGAGGGAGAGAGACAACAAGAGATAAAGGGTGGATGAATCATTTGAGTGTGTGTGGGCGTCAGTGTGTTTGTTGGCGTCCCACGCTGATTCTTGTGGCCTGTAAGTCTCTCTCTCTCTCTCTCTCTCTCTCTCTCTCTCTGTCTCTCTGTGGGAGAGCCACCTGCTGTTTTGATCATCTCTCTCTCTCTCTTCCCTCGCCCAGCTGATAAGCCTGAACGGCGATGCTTGAAGCTCTACAACATCTCTCTCTGCTTTTTTTCTGTTTTTGCCTTTCTCCCCTTGCATTCCCTTGCTTGTCATTTTGTTCCTCCCTTATCTCACGCCCACTGTGGCTTTGATGGGAGCCGACTCGTGCTGTCAGGAGGAAACATGTCAAAGAAATACACACACGCGCACGCACACACACACACAGGATTTAAGATGCTTATGTTTGATTCAGCTTTAATCTTCTCGTCCACCTCCGTCCTCATCTGCTGCCAGTTTGAGCTTCACTTTGATCTGATCACATGTAGAGATGTTGTGGGAGAATTAAAGGTGGGACAGCTATGATCTCCTGTCAGAGATGATCATAAGGCAGCCAAAATAAACAGGAACAATTAATATTTACAGGGGAAAGAGATAGGACTGGTATGAAACACGGTAACTTTGCACTTTTGCTCTTTTCATTTTAACTGTTGAAGGTACTCACATTTATTTAAGGAATTTACTTTTTATGGACAGCACTCAGGGAGTACCGCAAAGTAAGAATATCACAGTAGTTACTTATTCCCCATCCACATGACGATAAAGCTGTCAATCTTACATTGGTCTATAGTTGACCCAATCAGACTGGATATAACTGACCCTTTCTAAATCCCGCCCCTTTTCGCTCTGTGCTCCAATGATAATTGAGTAAGCTTGGTACCTCCTTTCCTGTTTCCTGTGCTTGGATAGGCTGCCCTAGGCTCCACTAAGTTGACATAAATACCTAGTTTTGAGGACAGTTAAAATATGCTGAATCATTAGCTAGCTAGTTAGTTAGCATTTTGCTAACATTAGCTAACTTATGATGTGACCTGATATGGTACTTTTACAGAAAAGGAGTTGATGGGACAAAGTATTATTGAAGCACATAGCAAAAATGGGCACAACTCGGGAAGGGTCAATCTGGGCACGACCTCGTTTGGGCGTCTCATTTACCAGGAAATCAGAGGACCAGTGATGACCTCTGTCTTGTATCGTTATTAAAATGTAAACCAGCGGCTCTCAACTTTGTAAACTCCAAAAATCCCCACCCATCCTAACCTGCCTCCACTGCTGTACATGCAGAGTGCACTTTGAACAAATCATTTCTCTTTCCCTGTTTCAGTTCGCAAAAATGTTACAATCTAATGATTGCAACCAGTGATTGTGTCCATCATCAGTTAATCTCAGGATAATTAATTTAGTGTTTAGTCCACAAAAGGTCTGGAAATAATGAAAAATATTGACTCGTTGGACCAACAGTCTGAAAAAAATATTAAATTTACAATTATATAAAACAGAAAAAAACAAAGAAACATAACATTTTGACATGAAAGTAAAAACGTAAAGAAAAAAAATACTTTTTTATTACGATTCTATAAATTAAAATTCATATTGTGACTTCTTTTGGAAACCCTGAACCCAAGGTTGAAACACAAATGAACTATGTACTTTACTTTTACTGCATAAATGTGGTAAAATTGCTGCTGTGTTGCCTGTTGTGGTTGTCATGTTTCTGATGTAACTCTGTATGTATGTGTGTGTAGCCTCCCACCAGCCATGCAGATCAGTCGAATTCATGTGCAGCAGCGGGATGTGCATCAACGCTGGCTGGAGGTGCGACGGCGAATTCGACTGTGACGACCAATCGGACGAGAAGAACTGCAGTGAGTAGCTGCTTTCATCAGGATTACTGAACAAATCTCGTCATAGTGCTCTGTGCAGGGTTGTGTATCTAAACGTGTGTTTGGTCTTTATTTATGTGTTTGCGTTTTATGTGTGTTTTTTTCTGACTTCCTGCTGGTGATGGAAAAACAAGACAATCACTCAGAGTATCTCAAATCAACTGATAGCAGAATGAATGAACACATTGTGTGTCTGTCTGCGTGTGTGTCCCTTGCAGCCACGTCCATGTGCACGGCCGACCAGTTCCGCTGTGGAACAGGCCGCTGCGTCCGGTTGTCATGGAGATGCGATGGCGAGGATGACTGCTCCGACCACAGCGATGAAGAGGGCTGTGAGAAAACTGGTAAGACTGTGATTGTTTTCTTGTTTTCAGAGGCTAAATATAACACGAGCTTCAGTTGTAGTCATGACAACGGCTCAGAAAAGCCCTCCTCTACTGACAAACTCACTTTTTTTTTCCTCTCTCTGTTGAGAATCACAGTTGCTTTCAAACAATAGGCTGATCAGTTTTGCAGATCCTTTGCCAGTATAAAAACCAACCTGTGGAAAAAAAAAATCAGAGAAACAGGTCTGTATATTGAGATAGAAAAGAACAATGAACAGGCAGCAGAAAGAAGAGGAAGATGTTTTTACTTTATTTTTGGACATTATCCACCTATAACTTGAGTCATGATGGTAAAGCAGTTCCAGATCACTTTGCATGAACCTCTTGAACCCTGAAGTTAATTTCCCAGTTTCAGAGTTTATACATTTCTATTGACTCAATTCAACAATCTCAAGTATTTCTTCTGTATTTGCTTGTTGCGGCACTTCATTTAAATGTAATGAAATAGCCGAGTCCATGATGTCATTTTTATGGCTGCACATTTGCATCAAATCAAAATGCCTTTTGCATCGTTTGTACATTTCCCCGTAGTTTACAAGGAAACTATAAAAGAGGAAAGGACATTGCGTCACTGCGTAGTGAGCACACATTGGTGAAGCACCTAAAAGTTCCCTGCACACTTACTGAAGTGGCAAATGGGCAGGCTGCTCCGACTCCATTAGCAAACGTTATTATTCTCCGATGATCAAGTTTGTTGTTGTTATTTTATAGCTCGGGGCTAGTTTATAGCCTACCAGTGCACAATTAATAATCAGAGGAGCTTGGTAAATGTGATAGCCCTACAACATTAGCTAGCATTAGCTCTGTCCATTATCATAAAGCAGCGTCTGGACTGAAATAAAAAGAAGAGAGGGATACTTCCCTTGTAACTTCTTAGTAATTTGCCGTGCTGAGCATTTTAAATTTGACTCACCACGAGCCCTGTAGCGTACACATAAAAATCATCTTTGGATGCTATTTCAAGACCAACAGCAATATGTTCTTTCATGTTGTAGGAGCATTTCGTCATCAAAGGTGATACACGCCGGAGCATTGGTTTTATGAAGCAGTGATCCTTCCTCGGTGGTTCATTCAAACATGTCAGGAGTCTCTGTCTACACTAGAGTCTCTGTAAGCTGTTTATTTACAGTTACACGTAATGATGGACCGATGTGGGAGAGGTTAATGGAAAATCAAATAAAACACAACCCCGTATCTCTCTTAATAAATGTGTTTGTGACGTGTCAGGTATGAGTAACTGTTTGGTGAGCGAAGGGCAGAGTGGGAGACAAAGAGTTGTTGCTGTAATCATACAGTACAGTCGGTGTGTGGGACAGAAGGAAGAGGAGGAGAGTGTGGAGACAGTTGGTTCAGACTGGATGTTAGACCAGTTCTTACTATTGTCTGAATTTAAAGATAATGAAAAAAACTAAGACCTCAGTTAAGACTTTTTTGTCATGCCCAAAATTTGGCTTGCAGCACAGTGAAACCAGTGTGCCGGGCGTTTAGGAAAAAATGATCCTATTTTTTGTGTCCAGAACTTTCTGGATGCAAAAGGCATCACACATTGTTTCAAAGTTTAAAATTCTGATATTGTGACAACTCCTATCTGAACAATCCTCTAAAGGGTTTGGATAGGGATAAAATCTTTATTTACTTATTACATAACATCAATATACGTGTCACATTATAGTACAATTGTAGCAAACTGAGAAACATTTTCAAATAAAATATACAGATAAGAATGTTATTTGCTAATCCAGAGAATTAAATGCCAGTGTCCACAAAAGGCTCATATAATCAGAGATATTTAAGGGATGAATACTTCAGTAAAAATCCTGTAGAAAAATCTCTGCCGGTTGTCTGACTGGATAAATCATCATATCTGCCCACAGAGAGTCCTCCGTGTGCTCCTGATCAGTTCCAGTGTGGGAACGGACGCTGCATCGGTCAGAGGAAGGTGTGTAACGAGGTCAACGACTGCGGAGACGGGACCGACGAACACCCACACCATGACTGCCGTGAGTTGATGCATCAGCACCTCTCCTGCAGTGTGAACACTGAACATTTTGTCTTTTTTTTTCACTGAAGCATGCACAGTAACACTTATTTTACAGGAACAAGACAGCCATTAACGATGTTATCAAGACTCACACGAGCGTTAAATATAATGAATGTTGATTCATTGATAATTAGTGTCATTTGGTTATTAATCTCAGTTTACAGTTAACACTGTCAATGTAAAAAAGTGTTATTACTGCATTGTAACAAACATCTTTACTTACTAGGGAGTCTTCTATGTTTTACAGAGTAATTACAGTGTAATTAATCAAAGTGTGCATTAATGTGCACAGCAAATTTTTATTGCAAGCTGTCAGTAGGTTGAAATTATGGTAATAATTTTGTGCAATTAAAAGGAAAGCTTGTTGAGCGACCACAGTGTGTATTTATGGATGTGTGCTGCAAATTAAATCGTTAAAGTTCAGTATTTTTTGTGAAATTTTTAGGATTGAATGAAACCAAACATCCTGGGAGGCATGAAAACATTAAATCTGTTTCTCTTCTTCGACTAATTATGAACTCTGTAGGTAACTCGTCATGGGGAGATTTAGGAGAAATGGCAGCACTAGAGGAAAGGTCAGGCTGTCATGATTGTTAAAAAAAAAAAGTTTAATGACAGTCTCGACTGTATTTGTTGAGATCTTTTAGCCTGAACCAGACTGACCTTGCTGGCTGTGGGCCTAAAAAAATCAGGGCTCAACACCAGCTGATACTTTGTACAGTGTGTGGTTGTATTTATCCTGACTCAGCGGGCTGTGTTTATGTTCCTGTGATGTTTCCATGTGGTGTGCAGGTCCGCGCTCCAGCGAGGGCAACTGTAACCAGAATAACGGAGGCTGCTCCCAGAAGTGTCAGATGGTCAGAGGACTGGTCCAGTGCACCTGTCACACTGGATACCGGCTGATGGACGATGGCAAAGCCTGCCAAGGTGCTACTGTGTGAATGTGTGTGTGTGTGTGTGCGTGAGACAGAGTGTGTTACACATCACAGTCTGACATCAGTGTCTGCACTGAAAGTGAGCGAGCAGACTCAGGGTGTTAATATTCATGACCTCTGCGGAGTCTGACGATTGGCCACTCGCTGCCTTGTGTTAAACATGTGAGAGCTTCACTGACTTCCTGAATATGACGTCCTCCTTGTGCTGCAATGCTACTCATTCCTGCTGCTTGGGAGATTACATGTTCACAACTTTTATGAGTTGTTAAAGGGGAAATAGGGAACATAAATAACATATTAAGAGATAATGAGTCATATTATTTGCTTATCAGTAAACCTAAGACGAAAAAAAAAAAGAATATGGAAACTATTCAAGAATCAGTTGGAAAAAAATGAAAAACTAAACAAGTAGCATTTTGGTAACAATGTTTATTTGTTTTCTCCCGTTGGTCAGTTTGTCCTTATTTCAGCAGGGTATTTCCCAAAAGTATGAACGCATTTCCATGGAACTTCTTGGAAAGTTTAGTTTTGGGCTGAGTAATCATTGATCAGGATTTGGTGTGGATGTGAAACTGGGATTTCTGCCATCAGTCCAACATTTTATTGCCAGAATTTTTGAAACTCATTGAGACAGTTTGTTCCCAGATTCTCAGGGTTGTTTGCAGGGTCAAAGAATTAATTAAAAATTTAAAGGGTGCAACAAGACAAAGTATGTAAGACATGTTCCAAAATTTTAAATGAGTTTTTCACTTTACAGCTGGTAGTGTTTTGGTGGCAAAATATTGCCAGTGAGCAAGCTAAAATAATGAAGTAAGGAAAGAATTTAAAATACAATCTCTATCTTACTGATACCATCTTTAACTTTCTAACAACTTTTTTAGCAACATCATTTGATGCATCTTGCAGAGTTCATGTGATAATTCCCATTTGTCTTTATTTTAGCAGGATATTTCCCAAAAATATGACCACATTTCCACAGAACTTCATAGAAAGTTTAGTCCTGTGCTGTGAAATTATTGATTAGGTTAAACCCAAAACTGGGATTTCTGCCACCAGTTCTGGTCATTTTATTGCCAGAATTTTGAATTTTGTAATGGTGACACAATAAAATCAGCTTGATATTTGTTTCCAGTTTCTATGGGTGTGTTTGCAAGGCCAAGAAGTTAATTAAAAATGCAAGCAGTGTAACAAGAGGCAGGACATAGATGTGTTCCAAAAACATCACATTTTTTTGTTTTTCGCCTCTGAGCTACATCTCAACACTATTCTGTGTCTTGAATTTATTGTTAACTAAACAGGAAGTTTTCTGGTAGCAAAATAGCCAGACATCAATGTTCTGTCTCACAGAGTTTATGTGTTGAATACCATTAGTCAGTTTGTCTTTATTTCAGCAGGATATTTCCCAAAAGTACAAACACATTTCAATGGAACTTCTTTGAAAGTTTCGCTTTGGGTTGAGAAATTATTCATCAGGATTTGGTGTGGGCCCAAAACTGGGATTTCTGCCACCAGTTTGAAGTTTTATTGCCAGAATTTTGAAACTCATGGAGACACAATCAAATCTATGTCTGATATTTGTTTCCAGATTCTACGGGAGTTTTTGCAAAGTCAAGAAATTCATTTAAAATTAAAAGGGTGTAACAAGACGTAGGATGTGGAGACGTTTCAAAAATGTTAATGAGTTTTCCACCGTCCAACCACCTCTCTACACTTAACTTTGTGTCTTGAATTCATTGTTAACCCTGCGGGAGTTTGACGCCAACATCTCTCTGTCCCTCCCCTCTTGTCTTCTGCCTCTGTGGTCCGTTCCAGATGTGGACGAGTGTGCCGAAGAGGGCTACTGCAGCCAGGGGTGTACCAATACGCAGGGGGGCTTCCAGTGCTGGTGCGTTCAGGGCTACGAGCTCCGACCTGACAAGCGCAGCTGCAAAGCTCTGGGTAAAAACCGCTGTACTGTATTTCAACCTTGACGTGTGACCGCAGAGAGTCGCCGGGGTTTGACCTTCAATAAAAACACGGTTGCATAGTGTTTATATTTGCTTCAGCAGTAACTGTATCCGCTCCTCTGCCCCGGGGTCTTGGACTCAGAAAGTGGTTGGCTGATTCGGAGGGTCTGGACTAGATTTAGATATTCAGCGAAGGTAGAGTGCAGGCCTGGTAGAGCAGCCCATCAATCTGTTGCAGACCAGAGTTAAACCCAGGTCAGGACCGTCTGTCAGGCGGCTGCCAGGACCCCGACCTTTACCCTGAGTGAGATTAATGCTCACTGTTATTAAAAGTGACCATCAGTCCTAACCAAAACTTTTTTTGCCTCTTTCCACTTTTAATACTGTCCAACTTTTGCTTCATGCTCTCGCTGTTTTTCTTTCCACTTTAATTCACATCGTCTCCGTCCTTGTCCAGGTCCAGAGCCGGTGCTGCTCTTCGCCAACCGCATTGACATCCGTCAGGTTCTGCCGCATCGCTCCGAGTACACCCTGCTGCTCAACAACCTGGAGAATGCAATCGCGCTGGACTTCCACCACAACCAGGAGCTCGTCTTCTGGTCCGACGTGACGCTGGATCGCATCATGAAGGCCAACCTCAATGGCTCCAACGTGGAGGAGGTCGTCTCCACCGGTCTGGAGAGCCCAGGTGGGTGCAGCAGCCAATAGGACGCAGGTTCAGTCGTAGGGCAACAGGCTCATTTATCATTTATCCAATTTATTCAACTCTGCTGCTTTCTGTTGAGCTATACTGGGCTCTCACTCACTTCATCCATCACCTTGTTCATATGAGTTCAGCAGCATGACAGCGATACTGTTCAAACTCTGAAGTCTTTCTTTTTTTTTTTGCTTCCTCTTTCTGTCTTAGTTTTAGTCATCTTTCTATTTTTCTTCCTTTCTTTTGATTGTTGTCTGTCTGTCATGCCGTCTCTCAGCCTTGGTGTGTCCTGCTCTTTTGAACTCTCCGTCTTTTCCCTTTTGGTTTGCTTTTTGTTTTTTGTTTTTCTCTGAAGTATTTTACTTTGGGTCCCTTTTGCTCGTGTTTTTTTTTTTTTTACATTTGATCTCTCTTTTGTTCTTTTTACTTCCTCTTCCTGTCTTTTTCTCTCCTCTTAAATTCAATGAAACAGCAATAGTCCAACTAGTGGGAAGTGCATTCATTAGCTTTCTTTAGAAAAACTAACAGGATCGATATCAGTCTCGTGTGTTATGCATACAGCTGGAGTTGTGTCTCTATGTTGTGTTGAGGAATTTGTATGTTTTGTAATGGTGAGTCGTGTTACTTTTTCTTGATAAACCACAGTTAATTCTAGGACTGTCGCTTTTTATTTAAAATTTAAACATTCATTCAAATATGGGAGAAAAAAATCATATTTTGACTGCAATGTTCAAAATCAAATTTAAAATAGTTTGCCTTGTGATTCAGCAGAGGGAGCTCTGAAAATCACCTCGACCTTTTGCATGCCCTGCCGACCTATCAGTAAAGTAAGCGAGGAATGTTATGATGTTAGAGGATGCTAGTGAACAAAGACATTCTCAGTGGACAGTCACAACACCAAAGCATCTAAGAAGGTTCTACACTGACTGTTTGTCACTTTTGTACAAAGTAGCTGTCTTACTCTGCAACAACAAATCTGCAGACTCACCTGCTAGTTTGCCACCAAATTGAGGCAGCGGGGGCAACTCAGACGAGCAGAGCAACATGAAGTTATTATTATTCTGATGCATTAATACAACTGGGGAAGGGGCAATGCACATGTGCGTGCATTTTAAATTTTTAAATTTCAGAGTGCCTTAAAATGTCTTAAACATGATTTGGTGACATGATGACAGGTCTTAAAAGTTGATTGGTTTATGCAGTTAAGGTTCTACAACTACAACTACAAAAAAAAAAAAAAAAAAAAAAAACTACATGGAACCAACAAACTTAATGCAAATTGCACCAGCAATTGGAGTGCAGCTCCAATGTAGCCCACTCTGCACCGACAACGTGAACTCCTGCAACTCTGGTAACTGATCTGCTCTGGACAGGGATAATGGTCTTTAAAAGGTCTTAAAAAGTCTTAAATTAACTTGTTGAAACCTGCAGAACCCCTGACAGGTTAAACAAAAGAGATATAACACTGAGAGCTGCTGGTAGGTGATTTTGATACCTTGAGACAAACAGGTCAGCACCGGTCTTTATGCTAAACTATGCTAACAGTCTCCTGGCTTAAGCTTCATATTTACCACAGAGACAACAGAGTGGTATTGACCTTCTCATCTAGCTCTCAGCAAAACAGCAAATCTGCATATTTCCCAAAATGTTGAAATGTTCTTTTGAATAGAACCTGACAAATAAAAGACGCAAGATTCCCTTTCTTCTTCTTTCTCTCAGATGTGATTCACTGGCAGGATAAGAGATGCTGCATTGCCATAACATTTCTAAAAATAAGAACACCAGCACGTAAACAAACAGAAACAGAAAACTTGATATTATAACACAGGTATAATTACATTTACAATTATAACAATACATTATCAGATGGATGACGGCGGAAAAGGGATGCTGGGAAGGATGGGAAGATGTAGAACGATGCATATGTGACTTGTGCACCTGTGTTGTTATGCCTTTACACTGCTGCTGCAAGTCAAAAAAGCAATAAAAATATTATTTAAAAAAAAATAAAATAATAATTAATAAAAATATTTTTTCTCTCTTGTAGGTGGACTGGCCATAGACTGGATTCATGACAAGTTGTACTGGACAGACTCGGGGACGTCCCGTATCGAAGTGGCCAACCTGGACGGGACGCATCGCAAGGTGCTGCTGTGGCAGAACATGGAGAAGCCCAGAGCCATCGCATTGCACCCCATCGAGGGGTACGAGTCCAAACACACACACACACACTGTGTAATTCACTGCAGATGGTCTCAAATCTACACACACTCAAATATACGTATCCCCTCTGGATGTGTCCCAGTTGTAGTGTAGCAGCAGAGCAGGGATTAAAGTTTGGCAGCACAGCAGTGCCCACGGGCGAGCATCTGTGTGGAACAAGTATTTCATGAAGGGGGCAGCAGCTAAGTGTGTTTTCATCCCCGGTTTCATATGCTGCAGCGACAGGAGAGAGTTTCAGATGAAGCCCCAGAGAAATTTTAAGCTGGAAAACTAATTCATCTTATTAGGTTGCTCATTTGCATGGGATAATTGAAAAATATAAAAAAAAAAAGTCACTCTTTCCTCTGAGGCCGGTCAAAACAGATGAGCGATGATGAGGAGGACAAGACTGTCGAGGACAGAGGAGGCACTTTGTTTTAACAGACATCTGGTGTGTTTACCTCTTGACTTCAGCGGACGCCATGACGATCGGCTCAGTCTGCTCAAACAGTTGGACACCTGCAGGTGTGAACAAGTTAACTAACCGTGACTGTCCCACTTTCCTCCTCAGTAAAATCTACTGGACAGACTGGGGCAACACACCGCGCATCGAGTACGCCAACATGGACGGCTCCAACCGGCGGGTCATCGCAGACACGCACTTGTTCTGGCCCAATGGTCTCACCATTGACTACGCCGGCCGCCGCATGTACTGGGTAGACGCCAAGCACCACGTCATCGAGAGGGCCGACCTGGACGGACGCAACCGCAAAGCCGTCATCAGCCACGGTAAACTTCCACCTTTTATGCATCTTCTCTGGACATGGTAGGGTATCTAGAAGCAATTCAACAGTTTCACCAAAAATGTCCTTTTAAAGGCCCAGTGTGCAGGATTTACTAGCATCCAGCGATGAAGTCGTAGATTTTAAACTGGAAACCACTCGCCTTCCCTTCCAAGCTGACTACAGAGGCTGTGAAAAACGCAAAAGGCTCTATCCAGGACCAGTGTTTAGTTTGTCCCATCTCTGCTACTTTAGAAACATGGTAGTTCAACATGGCGGTCTCTGTGCAAGAGGACGCATGTCCTCTGTAGATATAAAGGCCTCATTCTAAAGTAATTTAAAAACAGCTATTCTTATTTTCATGTGATTATAAACGAATGAAAACATATTTATGAATATTATATTTAATTTCTGTCATATATCTCCCCTAAATCTTACACACTGGACCTTTAACAAAAACAGTTTTACACATCAGGACTTTGCAGTTGCCAGCTTCAGCAATAAAGGCTAAAGGAAGCTGCAGCTGCTTCACAATAAAAGTCTAATGACTGACTGGAGGGAACCTTTACTTGTGAAGTGACGATATTAAAAGTTATCTTTGCATTAACAGAAGCTTAACTGCAGATTTCATTCCATTCCATGAGAAATCTGTAATAAAACCGTCTGATTGAGATTATTCTGCAAAGTAAACTTATCTAACCATATTTCTAAAATCTAAATATTAACGTCCAGAGGAAGCGACAAGCGGCTGGCGGGACTTTATGTTAGGAGAAATTTGATTTAGATGTTAAAATTGACCATGTCTGTTTCTTGAATCTGAGTTTTGTGCTGCTAAAAGTTGAAGGTTGATTGATGGGTGGATATCATGATATTATTGGTTGTGATTGGTTGGTTCAAGCCTACATCATCAAATGTCGTATTTTGTTTTACACAAAGAAGGATAAAAATGACATAAGGATACAAATAAATTGAGTTTTTTGGCACATATTGTCAAACAGGTGCACAATATGACTGGGGATGTGATCAAAAAGGATTAAAATGACTTTTTTTCTTTAATTTAATCTTGACTTTAACCATCATTGCTTAAGGATTTACAAAGTTCCAACATTAACAGCGAGCAACGACTTTCAAGTCTGTTTTTAGAGTCCCCCTTGTTTTTGCTTTTTTTTTTTACATTCTTTTTTTCTTAAATTAGATTTTCAGAAAGAAATAACAATAACAGCCCGGTGCCATAAACTTAGTATTTGCATAATAGATCCAGGAAATTACACACAGCATTCATCCAGTCACCAGAGCGCAGAAGTAATAAACAATGGAGCTGTACTTGAACAAAACAGTCCTTCATCTCAATCAATTATCTTCATGCCGACTTGCACTTAATTTCTAAAAGATTCTGTGGTTTTTCTCACTTTCTTATGAAAAAAGATTAGTTATTCCACCATCATAATCTTCTCTAAAGTGACAACATCTGATATCGGAGATCTCCACAACTGAACAGAAGGAGATCATTATCCCAAGTGCAAACAAAAGTTAAAATACATACACAGATGTGTTAAGTTTAGGGCTGCCCCCTGAGAGAGATTTGAATCATTAGCAGACCCCTCAGTTAACTGAGATTCTTCCAGTGAAGCATTCAGGGATTTTTATTTTTCCTTTGTCAGTCAGTTACGGAATAAAACCGACATAAGCTTACAAAAATGCACAGGAAGAACATTTCAATGATAAATAAAGGGGAATCATAAATATTTTTCTATTAGCTGTCACACTGACACTTGTGACAAGCACGTTCTTTAGTTCTGATCCCTTTTTTATTGCTCCCGACTGAATTAACATATTTGAAGGGGATTCTTGAACTCATAATTAATATAACATAATAATGCCTAAAACCTGAAAGGCCTCTGTTTAATCTAAAGGTATGATGACCTTGTAAACCATGCAGCTTTGTCAGTTCTTTATCCAAGAAGTTGCTGACGTGTTTTCATTGAAAGCTGTGAGTGAGCAGCAGAGATGTGGTGTACAGGGTATCTGGACCGAGTTCAGTTCTCATTAATTACCACACACAAAGAAAGAAACACACACACACACACACACACACACACACACACACACACAGGGATAGATATAGCATGTAGCATGCTGACGCTACTTCATTATGCCATGTGGAGTTAATCAATGCCATATTTCCATTAAAGAGCAAACGCATGTGCCTCCCACTTACACACACACACACACAGAGGGCCATAAATGACAACATAAAGCCCCTGTTTTTGCTGTTGGTTCCTATAGTGAAGCCTGAGCTTGTGTGTGTGTGTTTTGCGTGTGTGCACAAAAAGTGGGGATCTGGCAGTTACAGATGTAAGCAGGCAGGGTATGGATCTGTCACAAACGAACAATCTGGCCTGCGCCTGAGTCCTCATGTTGCAGTAAGATTTGTTTTTTTTTCAGGTTTTGGCTGATAGTTTTTGTTGTTTTCTGCTGTGTTTGTACTCTTCATGCACATCAGTCATAAAACCAGCATCCAGCAAGACACCCTGATCACTGCAGATGGGTGGTGTGGTGATTTAATTCAGCAGTGATAGTGGGGTTGGGCAGTCAAAACAATACAAGAACAACAGGGGGCCGTATCACAGAAACTTCCCTTTTTGCACCTTAACTGGTCGCCATGGTAATTAGGATTAGGATCTGATTTAAGAAAAAGGCCATAATGGATGAACAGTTCCTCAGTCAAAGTTTTGGTCCCAACTTAAGACACAAAATGTGTTTTACACAATAGTAGTAGCTAATTTACTAACTAGTGAACAGTAGTATTAGCTAACCCTACCTAACAATAGTTTTAGTTACAGTAGCTAACAGTAGTGTTTGCTAACAGTAACTACCGGTATGTGGGATAACTGTGAAGACTTTCACTTTTCCACAGGTAATAGTAGTGTAGTATGGGTAACTAGCTAACAGTCGTTTTAGCTTACAGTGGTGTTTGCTATTTGGTAGCTAATAGAGTACAAGCTAACAGTAGCTAACAATAGTTTTAGCTGACAGTAGCAAAAGCTAGCATTTGGTAACAGCAGCTAACAGTAGATTTAGCTCACAGTTACTAATGGTATTGTTCACTAACAGTAGCCACCGGTAATTGTCGCTAAGCTCCAAAATCATAAATAAACTCTCCTCACTTTAGGACAAGTGTTAAGAAGTCATAATTTTGACTTTTACAGCTGTAGTAGTAGCTAACTTACTAACTAGCTAACAGTAGTGTTCACTGAAGGTAGCTAACGGTAGTTTTAGCTCGGGAGTGTACACTAACAGTAGTAACAGAAGCTTAACAGGGACAGAAACACTTTCGACAGGTTGACAGCAGCCAGTTACTCCTTTTCTTATGAATGCAAATGAATGAATGCAAATGCAAAAGGCCCTGTGAATCTTGAGTTTTGGAGTATTAAAATGTTAGAAATTGTACGGTGCAAGCATAAGTTTCGGCTGACAGGAACAGCTTTCAATTTGGGAGGTTTTTTTCTGATGAAGTGAAAAAAAGAGTGTGAAAGCACATCGGTGACAAACAAGAGTGTTTGAGAGTATGAAAAGAGAGAGGGACAGGGGAAATGTTTGATGAGGGTGTGTGTGTGTGTGTGTGTGTGTGTGTGTGTGTGTGTGTGTGTGTGTGTGTGTGTGTGTGTGTCTGTCTGTGTCTGTGTGCCATCAGCCCTGTGAGCTCTCCTTAATGATGTGTGCTCTCAGGATAAAAGGCTGTAATTGGCCCTGTCCTTCCTCCACAGCCTCTGTTTGCTCAGACAACACACAGGACAAATGGGACGTGTGTGTGTGTGTGCGAGAGTGTGCCTTGCGTGTGTGTGTGAGTGTGTGCATAGTTAGATTCTGAGCTGCTGTGCTCAGGAATGTTAACGAGTGTCTATTTCCCTACCTACCTATAGTTTTCTGTGTGTGTGTGTGTGTGTGTGTGTGTGTGTGTGTGTGTTTGTGAGCTATCTGGATGTGTGCCAGCCCCTCTGTCACTGGAGCTGGACAGCAGACGGGTGTTACGGATAACGCCGCTATCCAGTCTGCACACCTGTGCACCTTGAGGTGTGGGACAGGAAGAGAAGTGTGTGTGTGTGTTCCTGTGGGTATGTGTGTGCATGGATGTGATCATAGAGTACATCTGCCTGAGGACAGATGTTGTATACTGCAGTGATCTGTCTGCTGCATTACGATACACTGGAAGTCCAATCAGTCCTATGGAAAATAATGATGATAGACCAATGAAACAATGCCCCCTTGTGAACAACAGCTCAGCTCACACGACTAAACAGGATGTCTTAACTTTCTCTGAGGTGCAATTGTGTTGCCTGGCACTAAAAAAAGAGTCTATGCTCTGGAGAGAAGCAATGTACTCAGTAAAATTCATGAAAGTTGACCCAGTGGATCGAGATATCACATGCTCAGAACTCATGTACAAATAGGTTCTTCCTCTGGAGAGCGTGAATGCACTAAATTTCATTTCAGTCTGCTCATATGTTTTGGTAGTTCTTGTATACAAGTAACACATTTCACCTAATGGTGCTGTAGTGAAGCCGCGAGTCACCACATTAGGGTAGTTAATAGGATTGATCCTCTGGGGATTCTGAGTGTCCGCAACCTGTGGATGGTCTCTGATACCACCACTAGGACACACCCAGTCAGAACTTTAAATATCTGCACATACGACCATTTCGTTTCAAGCATCTAATTTTGAACCGTTCTGAGCATTTGCACCAAAAGATGAACTGATTCAGAACCTGAAAAGTTGGTTCTCAGCTGGAAACAAAACTAGCAGGTTTTTTTTCTTGAAAACCAAAGTGGCTATATCATATTCTACAGGTTGTTGTACCTTGTGCAGCATCCTCAGCTCAAAACTGGTGGAAATGCGGGCTGATTGACTAGATGATATCAAACTTCAAAGGATCTTGAAAGGAACTGGTTCAGAGTTTATTTGGTGGAAAAGGGCTTTGTCTAAAACATTGACTGTAAATTAAGATGGACACAGAGTCTCCACTTCCTCCAGCTATAAAAAAAAAAAAGTAGTATCACAGATACGAGTGGTGCCTTCTTGCATTGGTGATGTAATATAAGCCAGAGTCTGTACAGCAGTGATCAGGACTGGACTCACCTGTGCAGCTAGCAGACTCATTTGCAAACAAAGCTCAGCTGTCAATTATAACACGAAGCCTCTCTGAGTTTCTCCAGTTATCTTTGACCAGGCGGTGGTCTGCAGTGTTTTAAGTCTACCTTTTGATTTTATTAGTACCATCCACACCTTCAAAAGCCACTCAAGCCCCAATTTAACATGCATATCTGTGCGCAGAAGCTTATCAGTCATGTTACGTTAAGTTGGGAATGCATAGTAGCACAGTGAACATGCTATCAGACAATGATGATAGTCTGTCTTCCAAAAGCAGTCAAAGCCTGCTTGTTAAGCCGTGAGCAAACTAATATTCAATGTGATAAAGCATGTGAACCGTAGTTAATGTAAACGTTGCAGATTTTACTTTAATGTGGTAAAACCTCATAAAAAATGCACAGTGATATTATAAATGTTGCAAACGCATCCACTTCAGCTGCTTTAAACTTTGCCTTGATATTAATTATGTGTCACCAAGTGCAGATTTTATACAAACCTTGACTTTATATTTTGTGTTTTGTAATTGGTACTTCCTTAAATCCCTTACCATTTGTATTTCTAGCAGTTTTCAGTTTGATTAATTAACATCTGTGCCAGTTACCTCCCCTCGTCTATAGATGATTCTTCATGACTGAAATCATACGCAGGGCTGGCCAGGTTGATTCTTATTTTTCACTCAAAATTTTGGTTTATTTGTCTACGTCATTTTGGGACATAAAATGTGATTCAAGAAGGAAAGAATCACTAAACTCTCTCTATATCACAGTCCATTACACTACGAGCCGAACAGTGTTCTGTCCAGCTGGAGGCGACGCTGTGTTCCTGATGACCTGTAGATAGAGAGTGTGACAGATTCAGTCGAGGCGTGAAAGGACCGGGAGGTGCCACATGTAGATTAAAGGGGACATTACTGTGAAGGCTGGGTGGGACGTTTGATGCCCTGTCGGCCTGCAGCTGCTCCTCCAGCTGTCCCGGAAAAAAAGGAGCAGGAGGGGTGGGCCAGGGGGGGGACGACAGGGAAGAAGGTGACCGTATCAAAACCAGGCGCCTCGTAGCTGTCGATGACTCAGAGGTTGGAAGAGGGTGCACTGTTGTCTCCCTCATGTTAGGATAAGATCAGAAAACACACACGTTCAGCCAGTATCACCTCACACACACCTGGACCCTGTTTGAGGAGGAGGGACGAGGGAAAACGTACTGATGTGGTCTCATTGCTTTCAGCTGTCTTGACTGATTCCTGATCAAAAAATTCCCCAATATTTCTTGTAGTAACCTGTAAAATAATTTCGTACTTCTTTCCGTATTGTAAAGACACTTCCTGATTGATCTAATATAAGAAAGGTATTCAGTCAGTATTGTATTTGGGATTGGGTCAAAAGTTATGTATTTTATCAGCACTTGAAAATGCTCAAAGAAAACCCTGCCTTGCTCTGGACACACTTTTAAGGGGCAAGTAATACACATGTGTAATATGGGAAGAAGAAATCTCAGTACATTTCTGTCGAGTTTTAGTATTTAATGATACAGCCAGAAAGTTTTCAGTCGCTATGCTGTCTTTGCAAAAAGAAAATTTTAATACACGACTTGCAGAGCTGTCAACTGTTGGCGTCATATACGTAGAAACATGGTGGATGAAAGTAAATGTTTGAATAACTTTTTAGTAATTTATGTAATTGCATTTACATTTTTTTGCTCAAGTAATAGTAATGTGCTGTTGTCTAAACATAAAGCAATATTTTAGTTGTTTTAGGGAATCTGCTGGTGCAGCAACAAGTCTGGGACAATAGAAAGCTTCAAGCTTTTTCAGCAGACTTTGATAGCAACATGAGTCTTCGCTGGGACACTCGTATTGTCCAACCCATCACCTAGATGCTACAAGACGTACAGAAACAACTACCCCACTCTTTGTAGTGCCCATGTTGTTTAAAACCCCATGAATACATGAGAGTCAGAAGTGGAAGTGAAAGCTACATACCCACAATTCTCTAAACCTCCCTTTCTCCTTTGTTTACTTGCTTAGTTTAATTCAATTCCTCGATGTCTGTGGGATAGTGGTTGTGTTATTTGATCACACAGACACTAAACAATTGAGCCAAGATAGCTTGATACTGTTGTTTGACATATCTTCAGACTACAACAAATACATTAAAAAATTAAAAGATTAAAAAGTTTCTAACTCTGGAAAAGGCAGTAGAATTAGACTGGTAGACTCTGTAGAATTTAGTTTGTAGACGTGTTGGCGCATGTTGACATGTCATATTTCAGGATGCAGCAGATACACGAATTTAATTGTTAATGTCCTCATTGTGGGACTAATAAAAGAATATCTTAATCTAATCTTGATAGAATGTTTTTTTGACTGTTATTAATCTGAGACTGTTTTTATTGAGGGTAATGAGGAGTTTTCCCTGATGCACAAAGCCTGAGAGCGGCTGTGGGCTCGTTATCTGGGTGATAAAAGACTTAATGATCTTATTATGTTAAGATGACAAGTTACGCCATTTTTAGCAATTACTTAATGGAGAATTGTGACCAAGATATGGACGAAGCAAGACGTCTTACTGTTGAAAGATAAACTTGTCAATGGTCTCCTGTGGACAAGGTGTGTACTGGTGACACTGTGTCTATTTATTTTTGGTGTTTCTGTACTGCATTTTCTTGTTACTCATAGGCCAATGCATGCTGGTACTGATGGTATCTCTCACAAGAAGCGATCCGCTTCTAATTTAACATGAAATTTGAGGTGCCAGGAAACATTTTCCAGATGCAAACCAAAGAAAAATACGGTCTTTGTTCATCTATGTTAATGTAGGTGCGTTCACCCGGACCATGTGAGCATTAAACAAATAGTTTGATACTCATAAAACATATAAATAGATTAAAATGCTAAACTTTCGGCTCATTGAGCTTACACTCGAGTGCACACACACACGATTCCTCTAATCCTCGTGGCTCATTATCATTCTGGTCTCTCTCCAGTTTTAGCCATTTACCACTTGACATTTATGCTGTGCTGTAAAACACTGTCATTAAATGAGCAGCGCTGTTTTTAAAAGCCCTGCGCCAGCACACTCGCCGCACCACCACCACCACCGCCACCACCACGGCTCTGTGTAGCTGCAGAAATCACTTTTTCCATCCATTTGGCACTCTCATCCAACTGGTGGTGCGGCTACTTCAGCATGAGGAGGATTAAGCTGGAGAGAAATGGAGAACGTTAATTTGGACGAGTGTGGAGGAGTCACCCCCGAACAGATGTTCCCAGTGGAGACAAATCTGTGAGGAGTTCCCTGCTACACATGTTAGTATTTAGGCCCCGGGTTCCACTGATTTGGGCTGTGAACACTGATACTGACAATTTTGAGCACAAGTCGGCAATTTGTACAAAGACGAAAGCAGTCGCAGACTACAAATTTCTAATGAAGCCCACCAGTTTAAGGCCTTGATACTTATTTTTGCAATCTGAGGTGGGCTTTTACATGAAAACATTATTATTTGCCAAAGTTAGAAGAACAAATGGCTATTTGACTGGATGGATTCTAGTATTTCTGTCATCTCACTGGTTTGAAATGGGTGGAGGTTGTCAGACAAAGTGATCAGCTATACTTTTCATACTTTAACATTAATTATCTCTTATTTAGTCATAAATGTTTCAGAGACATCCTGCTCTTAAAGCATATTTCCACCGCCGTAACCACAAAATAAAATAAAAAAAAATAAAAAAAAAACTCCTTCTGCTTCTTTTTAACTGGCTAATGTACTACTCACTGCAACTTTGCCTGGAAAAATGTTAAGAGCCTCTATGCCATGAATCCTTTCATCTGATTTCAAGGAGAATCTGACCCTGAGACAGGAATTAAGAATATAGAAATAGTCTTGCTTGCTTATGAAAGTCACATAAAAGCATCAATATTAAACTGAGACTGTTTCATAACCAGTTAAAACACCTTATAATATGTTTAATATATGAAAAGAAGTGTTTTAATACAAATGTTTTACTTGTTAAGATTTTAAAAAGTCTTAAAAAAGGCATTTACACATGTGATACTTAAGTGACAATCCAACCATTTTCTAATTCATAATGCAAATTCATTGATTTACACTGTTTTTTTCCAGGAAGGAGGACATATATGTCAGTTTTGTGTAATGGGATAGATGAGACAGTTAGTGATAGCGAAGGCTGATCTTTGTGCGATTGCCCTGAAGGCCGTGCAGAGCGCAGTAGGATCAGATGATGAGTCGTGCAGAGGAAGACAACTATTAGCTGAAGAAATAAGGATCATTCTGACCCCATAAATGAGTATTTCATACACATAAAATGCATTCGCAGCTATAAAATGCAGTGAAATATCTGATTTATCTGTCAATCCTGGCACCAAGTCAATTTAGTTGAAAAGTAAAGGCAACCTATGCAGGATTTTTCCTCGGAGATCCTTCTCCCCATTACTTCTTATTTTCTCATTATTTTGCTGCACTTTGGACAATGTTCTAGCCCAAAATGTTGACATCCTGGGAATGAGACTCAACAATCACCTAACAGTAACTGACAAATTCCACTTATTCTATCTTTAAGTTAATAAGTCAGTTAATTTGTAAATAAAGAATGTAAAATAAAGATGAATTATGGGCCTTGTATTATTGATTCATTTTATCTGATAACATTGGTAAAAGCACATATACTGTATACACAGTCCGTTAGTTGCAGAAAAACTAAAAGAATATTACTGCCCTTTAGATTAAAATCTTACTGATTCAAATCTACAAAGTAAACAACGTTTCCTGGCTGATATCTGGCCAGTGTCAGTCTGACCCGGTTTAAGGGCTGTTCTCGATCCAGATTTCAGATTATGGACAGAAAGGTCACATTACTTAAGGAAACCAAGGGAGCGCCTCTGCTTTTAGCCGCTCTGTCCTCAACTTAACCAGCGACGGGCCAGTGAGAGGCAGAGTAATTGAAAGCAGCTCTAAAAGGGACGATATGACATCAGCCAAGCCCACAGCACTGAATGGAAGGATGCTGGGCGTTGGTGGAACAAACTAAATAATGAAACATTTGATCTTTCCATCCTTTTCTGTTTGGGTTAAAGATTTCCACATGAACCTCACAGAATCAATTATTCTTTGCTCATTATAAAGGTGTCAAATTTAACGCCTGAGTTTTTTTAACGTGATGATTTCTTCCCTTAAAAAACAGCTCATGCTTTCATTAAAACATGCTGTTGCTCGTTTTATTGCACACTCCATCGAACGTCTGTCAAATCTCTGACTCTCTCTCTATCTCTCTCTCTCTCTCTCTCTCCCTCTCGCTGTAGGCCTGCCACACCCATTCGCCATCACGGTGTTTGAGGACAGCCTCTACTGGACTGACTGGCACACCAAGAGCATCAACAGTGCTAATAAATTCACCGGCAAGAACCAGGAGATTATCCGCAACAAGCTGCACTTCCCCATGGACATCCACACCCTGCACCCCCAGAGGCAGCCCGCAGGTCAGTACACAAGTGTAACGTTCGGTAAATATCCCGTGAAACTTTGAGTGGGAGCAGCCAGTGTCTCCTATGGGAGAGCCAGAGGACATATGGGACCTAAATTAAGTATAGAAGGTTGAATTACAACATTGTTAAAGCCTGTGTGTTTCACAACACAATGTTATCTGTTTTTAATAAGTTTTATCAAAGGCTGTATTGTCGCTATGAATGACAGGAAGCTCATGAAGCAGTGACTTGAATCAGGGACAAAGATCACAAAGGTCATGTTTTAACAACTGCAAGAAAAGGCAAAAAATTGGTATTGATGATGTGCAAAGAACAAAATGACTAGTCACTTGACCTTTTAGTTACAAGGTACATTTATGTGTCATTTTACAATGCAGGGTTACTTTTTAAAACAAGATTAAGTTGTAGTTCCCTTTTTGCCACTCACACAAACAATGTTATGTATACAGTTGATGGGGTGAATGAAAAAATAAAATAAACAGTTTATACTTCTGTGTCTCCTGGCTGATGGCAGCAGGATGAACAGGCTGTGGGTGGGTTCAGTGTTGTTTTTTAGTATCTTTTGCGCTCTGCACAGGCCCCTTAGATGGATACCAACGATGTTCTGGGCTGTTTTAAATCATCCTCTGCAGAGTCCTTACATCCTGTGTTGAGCACATCCCATGATGCCAGTTTGTGATGTTTCTAGTCGGTCTATAGCTTCAGGAATTTTGTCTTCTTAAGTTTCCTCGAGAAATCTAGCCGCCTCTGAGCCTTCTTGACCAGGGAGGAGATGTGTGATGTCCCTGACAGGTTCTCTGTGATGTTAATTCCCAGGACCCTGAAACTGTTCACCTGCTTCACCTCAGCTCCACTGACGTGGACGGGGGGTGTGTGTCTTTGTCTCCTTTTATGTGCAGCAGTCAAAGCCTTTCAAGGAAAGAAGCTCATTGATGTCACAGTATATGACGTGGTTATACTTCCTGATTCACTGTTTTTAATGTCTGAACTTTTTTTTTTTTGGTTGGACAAGGGACAATGCCATACTGCACAAAAGGCAAAGGAAAATGAGTGTTCTTCATTCACGAGGCGTTGGAGGCTCCTTTTTATGGTCATTTGTTAAACCCACATCCTTTCAAATCTGTCCGTTGGGTGGCCTTTTTTATAAAGTGAGAAAAAACAACAATGTCAGAGTTTGCGGTCGTGGAGGAGACAGGAGAACAAACTGCTAAACAACAAAACATCAAACAAAAACACAACTTGGTTTCAGGGTGGAAAGTGAGCTTGTTGAGGACAGGACAGGAGGACAGAAAACAGGAAGCTACTTCAAGAGTATCACTGCACGCAGAATTGGAAACTCGGAGATGGTGGGATGATTTGTTGCAGCAGGGTTGGACCCTGTGGTGAACCCGGCCGGTCTAGGTGTTTTATCAGCATGACCACAAAGACTTGTGTTCTTTGCTAACAAACCATGTTGACCTTGAGGTCTAGCCAAGAGAACATTTGGGGTTATCACGCTGATAAAATGTTGCAACGGTCGGACACTAATATGAACTTTGAGCTGCCTCTGTGGTGACAGAGGGAAGTCTGGCACTGTTCCTTTTTGTTGTGGTTGAAAATCAGATTCAGAGAGACGTGAGTTCTTCTCTGAGTGGGACAGAGTTGAACTCACATTGCAACATGTAAGAAAAGAAGACTAAAGCTCTGCAGTTGATGGGTATTACACCATATTTTTGAAATAGAAAATCTCATTTATTTATTTCCAGAATGAAATTTAAACCATATATACAGGACTTCATAGGTAGAGGAGTAGTCCAACATTTTTGGAAACGTGCTTATTTGCTTTTTTGCCAATAGTTACATGAAATTATCAACGCCACTCTCATGTCTGCAGACTAAATGTGAAGAACATATACTACTGCAAATCATACAATATTTTATACTTGAAAAACTGTGAATAAGTAACTTTAAACTTCAATTGATAATTAAATTAATAAACTATTTTGATAATCAGTTAAAGGTAAGAGTGTTTTTTGTTTTTTTTTTAAGAAAAACAGCTCAAATTCTCTTATTCCAGAATCTTGTGAATGTGAATATTTCCTGGTTTCTTTACTCCACTCTGACAGTACACTGAATATCTTTGGGTAGTGGATCAACATTTTTCATCATTTTCTGACATTTTATAAACCAAACAAATCATCGATTAATTGAGAAAATAATCAGCAGATTAATTGACAATGACAGTAATGATTTTCTCACTTATAACAAATTATTTTTACAGTAATAAAGCCTTTACAATCTGTGTATAAACAAGCTCTCAGCGTCCTGGATAAAACATCTACAGTAAAAGCCATCAGCGTAACACAGATTCCTAGAAATGGTCTCCTTTGCTGGGAAAACCTTATTAAATTTCACAATGCTTCTTTAATAAACTAAATTCTTAATGGATTAGACCATCCCCTCCTTTACCACATTCATATTTCAGGAAAATGCTGGCAGCAGATTAACCAGATCAAGAACAGGAGGGGACATGTTTTGTCCCCAAGGAGGAAAACATCTTTCGGCCAGACAGCCTTCACAGTTTGGGAACATCCTTCGTTCAATATACAATATAATAACTCTTTCAGTTCCTTTCACGTAGCTTAGTTAAAAAGTAAACAGACCTGTCATCGTACAGAGTCACTACATGCTCTGCTCTCATTTGCTGGACTTTTGTCTGTTTGTCAAAATCTGTCCCTGTGTCATCTGTAATGTAATGTGATTCTATGTTGTCTTGTTCTATCTGCCCATGCTGACTGCTTAAAATTATTTTGTATTAATTGTCTGCATCGTACAACACGTCCTACTTTGCATGATGCTGCCACACTCCTCTCAGTCTTTTGTCTTGTTAAGCTGCTTTGCGCTTTACTTTCTCCTGTTACAGTTTTGCATGTGGTGTGTTTTATTGTTCTTCTGATGTCTAATGTAACATCTGGCCAAGGGACAGCAGCTGGAAGTGACACTGGCACATGCACAGTTATGTTGATCATGTGCATAGTTCCTGACAATAAAATAAAAAAGTGTATTAGTTTAGCTTAACACGAAGACTAGAAGCAGGTGGAGACAGATAACCTTGCTTTGTCTGAAAGTAAAGAAAAAGACTTCCTACCAACAACTGTAAAGCTCACTTATAAACCGTATTTGTTTACTTCAAACACAAACAGAAATGTAAAATTCACAAGCTGTGCTTCTATGAACAAATTGATGTAGAACCACAGAAAGCAAATAAGCATATTCCCAAATGTTAAACGAGTCCTTTAAATACATTTACTTACATTTAATGGGCAGACATTGGCCATCACTGTGTTGTAAAGAAAGAGGCATAAAGGAAAAATTGAGACCAACCAAGGCCCCTGGTCAATCCCAAACAAATGATTTTGAAAAATATACAAAAATAAAAATGCTTCAAAGCACATAGACCATCATATACTGAGCTGTGATTCTCTGCCTCTCCTGTAGGTGGCAGGAACCGCTGTGGCACCAACAACGGAGGCTGCAGCCACCTGTGTCTCCCCAGCAACAAGACGTACACCTGCGCCTGTCCCACTGGCTTCAAGAAGGTCGACCACCACAACTGTGCCGACGGTGAGTCCCTCAACTCCTGCAACTTTAATGCCCATCATCTATGAGTCAATGTTACATGTTTGTTTATTGATTTAGTGTTTACCTAAAGACGCCCACAACTGTATTTGTGTCCAAGTAGTTAAATGTATATTGATAACCTGGAATAAATTATCAACAAAACACTTCCAATCTGTCATCTTTGGATGATGATCTCTGTCCTTGCTGTGGCTCATTAAAAGTTAAAAGGACAATCCTCAGCAGGAGTTTAAGAAATGACTGTGTTTAGAGGCTGAATTAGAAAAATAATCCTGAGCAGCCCAGCCGTTAAGGTGTGGGTGGTCAGAGGAAGAGAGAATCTGCACACAGAGTATTACAAGAGATCCACTGAAGTGACATTTCAACTAATGAAAACTTAAAACAAGTTAAATTACACGTTACAGTTCAGTGCAGTTAAAGAACAGCTTAACTAAAGTGAACTATTTATTTTTAATGAATCCATCTCTACCCTGTGAGAGTTGCTCCACTTGAAATAGAATTATGTGACACTTGAACAACCTTTAATTACAAAAAACATCTGTTTTATTATCATTCTAGATAATTACTACAGTTCATATTAACTGGTTAGATGTGCCTGTTGAGGGCTGCTAGTTGTCTGTGTGTTAGTGCTGTTTTGCTGTGTTCACTCTTGACCCCACTGTTAAACCTAGAAGACTGACAGAAGACCTTTGGTCTTTAATCAGGTCTTGACAAGTTCCTGCTTTTTGCCCGAAGGACGGACATCCGACGAGTCAGCTTCGACACAGAGGACATGTCCGATGATGTCATCCCTCTGGCTGACGTGCGCAATGCCGTGGCGCTGGACTGGGACGCCAAAGACGGCTACATCTACTGGACGGACGTCACCACCGACTCCATCAACAGAGCGCTGTGGAACGGCAGCAAGCAGGAGGTCAGTGACGTCTAAAGTCTGACTGAACTCAGAACCGTGTCTCGTCTGTCCCAGACTGAACACGGAGGAGCAGCAGGGATTTAAGTTTGTGTGATGCTGCCATCTACTGGAGCTGATGTGAAAGTGCAACAGCAAGGACATGGGATGAAGTCACTTAAAAACACAAAACAGAAAAACAAGATTAAAGCCAAATTAGAGCAAAGGTCAAGCAACATACATACATATATTTACTATTAAAAGCCTTAAAAAGTATTTTATTGTCTTAAATTGTTTACTATGACGTTAGTCTAAAATTCATTTAAAGCACAAGAGTTGAATTCAGATGCCTCTTTTATCCTGTTACAGTCTCACAGGTTTTTACTAGTAAACATATTTGGACTAAGGTTGTTTAACTCTGCTCATTTTTGTCATCTTGCCGTACTTATAGTTTTGAACTGACAGTATAATTATTTAACCTGAAAGCACGCCTATATTTTCTCATTTGATGTGAAGTTTTATTGCACAATTAAATGATTAATGATAAAGTCTTAGATGTAACTTGCTGATACATGTAGACGTCCTGTGTAATAATACCATAAGAAATCTATTACTATTGAGTCATGGGAAGATGGAAGAGTAACTGTAAAAACAGACTGTTTTTGATGCATCACTGTTAGTGGCAGACCTTTTTTGTTGTTGTTGCTTTATATCTCTGCTGAATAATATCTCTACCTCTATATATCTCTAAAATATGGACTCTGTTGTCCCTGTTTGTCCAGGTGGTGGTGGACACCAGTCTGGAGAGCCCAGCAGGTTTGGCGATTGACTGGGTGACCAACAAGCTCTACTGGACTGATGCTGGTAAACAGCGTCGTTTCACATGAAATCATATTTCTGATGCCTCATGTACAATCAGCTTCATGATGGTGTGTACTCTTGGGTTTCTCAGGTACGGATCGTATCGAAGTCTCTAACGCCGACGGGAGCATGCGGACTGTCCTGATATGGGAGAACCTCGACCGGCCCAGGGACATTGTCGTTGACCCGATCGGAGGGTGAGATGATTAAAAATGTTTAAATACTAACATATGAACCTATATGAATGAATCATTTAGACATTCCTTCTCTAATTTATTTTATTCTTTCTCCATAGTTTCATGTACTGGACCGACTGGGGAGCCAATCCAAAGATCGAGCGTGCAGGAATGGACGCCTCCAGTCGCATTGTCATCATCTCGTCCAATCTGACGTGGCCCAACGGGCTCGCCATCGACTATGAGACCAAACGCCTGTACTGGGCTGACGCCGGCATGAAGACTATTGAATTTGGCAACTTTGATGGTTCTGACAGACAGGTAACGAGTGTTTTTATGATATTAAGACGTCATGTTTATCCTCACAAAGTTAATGTTTTCATGCTGATTTGACTGAGAAATGTTAAAATGTTAACAGATCTCACCGTACACTAAAATACACTACTGTTTATACAGGTTTTGATTGGCAGCCAGCTGCCTCACCCCTTTGGCCTGACTGTTCATGAGGACAAGCTGTACTGGACAGACTGGCAGTCCAAGAGCATCCAGAGCGCTGACAAGCTCACCGGCCTGGGCAGACACACGCTGGCTGAAAACCTGGAGAACCTCATGGACATTCACATGTTCCACCGACAACGTGAGACAGGTCAGTGCGCGTCCACTCACTAGGTGTACAGTGCAGTCAGCGAGTAGTGCGGTGACACATTTTTCATTGTTTTATCTCTTCGCTGCAACACATTTGATCTGAAATGAAAGAAACACTGACTGTGAGCTTTGAGTGCAGCTGTAAATTGCAGTTGTTTACATCCACATCACAGATGTAGGCCCAGAGTATAGCTTACAGAACCTAATCACAATTCTGATTGATTTTCCATATATTGTTCAGCTCTTGTCAGTAAGTCTGTTTAGGCTCATTGTCCTGCTGCAATGCAGGCCTATGTATAGGACTGTGGGCTTAGAATGGATTCAGTTCATTTCACTTCACTCACACTTAAATGGTCATTACTTCATTTAAAGTCCAATATGTTGCAATACAGAGAGCTAAAATATATAATTGTATAATGTGTCACTGCCCTTGTACTTGAGAACAACACTTGACTTGTCCTGTTGGACTTGTGTCGTCTCCTGTGACAAAGGAAAAATCTCCTCCCGTCACTTTTTGCTCTTCTGATTTTTGCCGCCTTTTCTCAGCTCTCAGATCTCGTGTCTCTGCTGACACTGGGGGGATTACAGGTAAACTGAACCCAGATCTCTGTCTGAGAGCGCGGAGAGCCTCAGGGGCTCATACCAAACTGAAACCTCACTGATCTCACTGATGTGTCGGGCTCTCCTGTGTTCCCTGAAGGGTTTCACCGTCTGTATCTGAGTTGTGTGTTTCTGTTTTGTTGGCCCCAATTTCCGCCGTTCTCTCTCCATTCCCTGCCTCTGAGCTGACCTAGAAAGTAGGATGGTGGGTGAGCAGAGTCTGTTTGCATGTCTCCCATCTGTAGTGCGTAACCCGTGTTCAGTGAATAATGGAGGCTGCAGCCACCTCTGTCTCCTGGCTCCTGCTCCCAAATCCTCCAGCTGCGCCTGTCCCACCGGGATCAACCTGCAGACGGATGGAAAGACCTGCACGCCTGGTATGAAACAACCGCTGGTTGCATTTCACAAACATTTGACCTGCATATATAAATAGAGGGAACATTACACAGCAGTTTCCACGTGTTTTACGATGTCTGTTGAGGAATAACATCCATACATTATTATATATATATTATAACTTAAGATCTTTCATCTTGATAAAATTAGTCAATTAATTAATCCAGTTAATTGTTGTCTGTACATTCATGTTTACATTGCAAACAGTAAATAGAGTATGACTTTTTATGGTACAGATTAACCAAGAGGCAAAGGCGTATAGTCTCCCGAAACTTGGTGACCTCCAGGCCAACATTATACTACTTAATAGGGAAGCATGATATGCATTTTTTTCAGTAGATACCAATGATTACCTGTTCTTATGGCTGATACAGATTAGGTAACCAGTAACTTCACATATTTGCATTTTAAAAAGAAGTTCACATAGCAGACTTGAGGGTAAGGAAGACTAAGATGTAGTGAGAAAAGATGGATAACTTCACGTTCCACAGCTCTGATTGAACCAAATCTAACCGACATCACTATTACAACAAAAACAGTGAACAGCTCTCACTCTAGTTAAGTTCATCAAAATACTTCAGAAACATACTTTGGCTTTTATAGAACATTTTGCCAAACTATACAAATGAAATCATTTGACATAATCTGTCAACTCAGATATTATATCCAATATTAATTGGCTGTAATTTCATCGTTGGAATAATAAATAGTAATAGAAATTTTCCATTATTGGCAGATAATTTATCAGCATCAGTGTTTATTGTGCATCCCTCAGACCTAAACGCACAATATGTAAATTCTGATGCTAGGGGTCTCTGTTACATTAAAGCATGACTTGTGTTCATGCAGAAATCATGTTCATGAATGAGATAATATGAAAGTTTTATTCACAATACGTTTAGTCATGTTCACTGACTTCCTTCCTCACTCTTTGACGTATCACACTGTTAACTTGAATACACTATGGATTTCAATGTGTTTGACTGTTGTTGGAAACATTTGGGGACCAAAGGCTGGCAAACATTTTTACCTTGAAAGCAAATACAAAAAAGAAAAACAACAGTAGTCACACAATTCTTGAAAAGTTTTTTAACACAGTAAAACTGTTAAAAAACAGTGAAGATTTCAAAGCGTTAATGTCAAAAACTTTTGCTGCCAAGAAGATAAAAGCGTGTGAGCCCCCTTTGTAATTCTGACTGGTCGGTGTTGTGATGTGTATTGATGTGTGTGTTTGTGTGGGTGTGTGCAGGGATGAGCAGCTTCCTGATCTTTGCACGGAGGACGGACATCAGGATGGTTTCTTTGGATATCCCCTACTTTGCTGATGTGGTTCTGGCCGTCAACAGCTCCATGAAAAATACCATCGCCATCGGGGTCGACCCCAAAGAAGGTTTGCGTGTCTTCTGAAAGTTTTAAAATGCAGGCATGTTTGTCTTTTTCTAAAAAAGACAGGTGATGTACATGTGTCCTTACATGTGTATGTGGTGCCTCCTGCAGGAAAAGTCTATTGGTCTGACAGCACGCTGAAGAAAATCAGCAGAGCCAACATCAACGGAAAAGATCACGAAGACATTATATCTACAGGTGAGGAGGATGGCTTACATGTACAATGCTGTTTAACTCCACCCAGTCACAGTGCCATGACTCCATCTCTGTCTCTCTCTCTCTCTTTGTAGGCCTGATGACAACTGATGGCCTGGCGGTTGATGCTGTCGGCCGTAAGATCTACTGGACAGACACGGGAACCAACCGCATTGAGGTTGCAAACCTGGACGGCTCCATGAGGAAAGTTCTCGTCTGGCAAAACCTGGACAGCCCTCGAGCCATCGCCCTCTACCATGAAATGGGGTGAGGCTGCTGCAGCGTTATTGCTTTTTATTTCACTGAGAAAAATTTGTAATTGTATCGGCTCAGTCAGGTCCAGCATGCTTACAGACTGGCGGCACAATTTGTTGGGTCTTTTTCTTCAAACTGTCTGTAAAATGCTATATTCATGTATGTAAATATGGGTCACATCTGTAAAGTGCTAGAAGAGCTTGAAAATGCTTAAAAAGTGGAAAAGTGGACTCTGATGTCTTCACCCACTTTTCTCTGTCCTACTTTCAGTTTCCTTACGCTGTCTGACCTTTGACGTTTGTGTCCCTGTCTCTCTCCTTCTCTCTTCTGCAGTTATTTGTACTGGACAGACTGGGGAGAGCACGCTAAGCTGGAGCGCTCGGCGATGGACGGATCAGACCGCGTGGTCCTCATCAGTAACAACCTGGGCTGGCCCAACGGCCTCGCCATCGACATGGCTGGCTCACAGTTGCTGTGGGCCGACGCTCACACTGAGGTCAGTGGTGACGCCTCATGACGCTTCCTAGTCTCTGTGTTTTCTAGGACGTTTAATTTTCAGTCCTGGTGGTAAACCCTCTCTTCTCTCTGGTCCTCTCCAGCGTATTGAGTCATCTGACCTGAATGGGCAGAATCGACGCACCCTCGTGACTCCAGTCCAGCACCCGTACGGCTTGACCCTGCTGGGGTCCCACATCTACTGGACTGACTGGCAGAGCCGCAGCATCCAGCGAGCCGACAAGAACACCGGGACCAACACCATCACGGTGCGAGCCAACCTGCCAGGCCTGATGGACATCCAGGCTGTGGACAGGGAGCGACCACTGGGTGAGTCAGAGGACAAGAAGCAGAGTTTCTCCACAGTTTACTGTAACTCCTGAGTTCACATACTCAAGCTTGCACTTCGAACTGCAGGATGTGGAGTTCAGAAGTTAATGATGTTTATTGAGTTGCATTATGGGAAGTGTGGTATTCAATTTTTGCTTGACCCTATATTTAAGACAGAAAGTCAGGCAGACAGTTGTTGTTTTTTTTTTTAATTTCTATCGATCACACTGCAACAACTATAAAGCAAAACCAGCATGAAACCAATTACCACTAATGTGCAGCCTGGTCAGAATTTATGAGCCGTCCAGGTGAGATCGCTCAATCCCAGCAAATGGACATTACACACAACAGCTAAACATCAGTTCTGTAAAAGCAAGAAAGACAGGTGAACTGTTTCAAACCATGTTCCCTGATTCAGACGTCACTAAAAACCTTTATACGTTTTGCCAATATGGATGTGAAATGGGCCTTAAATTGCTTTTACAATGATGTTAAATTTATCTTGTTGAAACCTGCAGAAACACTGTTACACTTTGGACTCAGCAGCAATTATCTCACAAATAAGTATCTGCTGTGTGATTGGTACAATTTAATTGTCCTGTTGCCGTAAGTGTTTCCATTGATTTATGCTGCTTGGTTCCTTTATTTCCATCTCTGAGTCAATATCTCATTGTCTGATCTACACAATATATTTTGTTTGTTTGTTATTCTTCTGATTTGCTCACTGGCCTTTGATACTTGTCACTATAGCAATTCTTGTGATTCTCCTACATTTCTTTCTCCTCTGTTATTTTTGGTATTCTTGCATTAAGTTGAACACATTAGCTACGGTTTTAGCAATAGAGGGCATTGAAGCATTTTGTGCTTATGGTCTCTCGGTGCCTCGTCTTTCATCCACATGGCCCCTTTCATGTTTTTGGAGGAGAGCTCAACAGTACATCATTGTGGCTTTTTCTGTGCTCTCTAGTCAGAAGGGCACAGGGTTAAGTCTGCCAACTGAGCCATCAACTAGAAAAATGGAGGGAAGCCTCATAGCAACTGTTGCTGACTAAAGAGAGCTGTTCGGTCTCACAGACAGAAGCAACACAAGACAGTTTTGAAAGACATTTAGTCACTATTTTGGAGTTGCATGTACATTTTATTAGTTGTTTTTGTTTGCCTGAATATAGCTTCTGTTGATTATAGTAGGTGTGGTTCACCAGGTGATTGACAAGTGATTATATGTTGCTAAGAAACAGTAAGCCACAGATTTTGTGTGGTAAGATGTTTGTGTTCATGTTTTATTTGAAACACAATCTTAAATCAATCTTCTGTCTCTGTCCCCTTCAGGTTTTAATAAGTGTGGCAGGAGGAACGGGGGCTGCACCCACCTGTGCCTGCCTCGTCCCAACGGAACGTCCTGCGCCTGTCCCACCGGCATCCTGCTCAAGGGAGACAGCAGATCGTGTGACGATTCCCCAGAGACGTACCTGCTCTTCTCCAACCGTGTCAGCGTGCGCAGAATCTCTCTGGACACCAACGACCACACGGACGTGCACGTGCCGGTGCCCGAGCTGCACAACGTCATCTCATTGGACTACGACAGCGTGGACGGAAAACTTTACTACACCGATGTCACGCTGGATGTTATCAGGTGTGAATGCAAACAACACCTACATGCAAACTCGCTCCTGCCATTTTTGTTTTAGCTTTCATTACATTAATTATAATTTTATGATCATCTGTATTAATTAAGGTCAATTATCACTTGTCAGAGATGCTTTAAAACTACAGTAGACAGTAGAAACAAGTACTGAATCTGGATAAACTTTGGCTTGGTGTTATTGTTGCTCAGGCCAAATGAATTAAGCACCATTTGTTATTTGAATTTCATATAGAAAGAAAAAAACACCATGAGATTGAAAACACACTTGTGAATACTACTTTGAGGAAGTCTGTCTTCCAAAAAAAGTGAAATATTTTAAATTTATCTTACAGAAAAAAATCCTTTAACTGAAAAAAATGGTCGTAGCAGTTTGAGTATTGATAATAATAATAATCTATATTTGTATAGCACCTTTCATACAAGAAATGGAGCCTAAAGCCTAAAGTGCTTTATAACAGTGAAATTATATGCACAAAGTGCTTCACATAAAAATACACAGAATGAACATATAAATAGGGATAGAATACCGTAATTAATGTAAAATAAGATCCACATATAAAAATAATATAAAGATGACGATAGAATACATAGAATGCCTCTTCCATTGATAAAATCTGGATAATACTATTAAAAGTAAGAAAAAAATAAAGAAAATAAAATGCATTGAATGCATAACAGAAGATGAAAATACAACATTTTAAAAGAAGTGCAGCTGCACAAGTGTATCAGGAAAGTCATACAGTAGCAAGTTAAAGGCTAAAGAGAAAAGAAGGTTTGAGCTTTCTTTTAAAGATTTTAAGAAAGCTCTCTTCTTTGGTATCTATAGGTGGCGTGTTCTGTAGTCTTATGGGGATCATTTCATTTTCACTCAAATAGCCCAGTGTCATGTAATGTCATATAACTCTTTACTTTGTTCTGAAGGCGTGCGAACCTGGACGGCAGTGGCATGGAGACGGTGATCAGTCAGGGACTGAAGACCACAGATGGGCTTGCTGTAGACTGGGTGGCCAGGAACATGTACTGGACCGACACCGGACGCAACACCATCGAGGTGGCCCGCCTGGACGGAACGAGCCGCAAAGTCCTGGTCAACAACAGTTTGGATGAGCCCCGAGCCATCGCCGTGTTCCCGAGCAAAGGGTGAGGGGGGGACAATAAACTGGGCTTCAACCTCAAATTAAAATTTGGGTTTTGATTCATAAGATGGAAGCAAAACTGGACCTGGTCTGAATTATTACAGTTTGGAGGTGTCGCATGACTGCAGATAATTTTTAAGTTTGTACCAGAGACAGTTTCCTCACCAGTTCAGTCTCGTCCCTGCAGGTTCCTGTTCTGGACTGACTGGGGGCACATTGCAAAGATTGAGCGATCTCACCTGGACGGCTCAGATCGAAAGGTTCTCATCAACACCGACCTGGGCTGGCCCAACGGTCTCACTCTGGACTACGACACACGAAGGTCAGAGAGAGAAGGGTGTCTGTGGAAGGAGCTGTCTGTGGGGCTTTTTTCCTCACAGGAGGCTTGTTAATGAAATTAGATTAGACGTTATGAAAGTTTTATGATCTAATGAGCCCTGTGGGGAAATTAGATCATCAAAGTATCTGAAAGCATAATTGCAAGACAAGTAGAGAGTCCTGAGGATTATACAACAGCCTTTTGTTATATAAAACAACAGAACATACTGAGTCTAATGCATTTTATTAAAGGATATTGTGTATTTGACAGAACATACGAGTGCAAGAGTTGGATACACTAAACACACAATATAATGTAATTCAATACAACAACAACAGAAATTATAACCTAAAGATCACCACAGTTGAATCAACAGTCTCATAGAAATGACACACTTGAAAGCTGTACAGTTACCTAATTTGGTTTTGGAAAAATGCCATCTCTGTTTTTGTGCCAAAAAAACATGCTACTAATTACACAGCCTGACAGCCTGGTGTTTTTGATTATGGTAATTCTTCACCTGCAGCACCTTAACAACCAGACTCCTCAAGGAGAAACAGTAATTTTACTTCACGGAAAACAGGAGCTGCTGCAGAACTGGTGCCTCAATCAGTGGGTTTGTGTTATTGTATGATTAGAGTGTTTTAAAATGTTGGTTCAGATTCAACAAAGGAACACGACAACACAAACAAAGAGACTGATTGAGGCAGCAGTAGCCCAGCAGTACAGTGCACCTGTGTTTCTGCAATGTAATGTGTTTTCTAAAGGAGTCTGGTTGCTTTGGAGAGAGGGGTATTTGGCTTATATGATGGCGATTTCCTGACAGAAAATGCTGTCTGACAGTAAGGTAAAGTGATTTTGCCTTTATTGGATAGCATAGCATAAGGCTGACAGGAAAAGTGCGAGACAGACGGGATAAGATGCTGAAAAGGGCCACAGGTTAAAATTGAACCAGGGCCACTGCAGAGGACTCGTAGCCTCAGTACATGGGGCGCACTGAGCTACCAGGGCACCTCGGTTGAACCTTTTTCTAAAGATGAAAAAAGCAAAATTGCCTCTCAACCTTTCATTTACCCAGCAGTTTTGTTTTCTTGTGCCTATTTATCATTCTAGGATGTTTTAAATTCTTGTTTTTACAGAATGCACGTACAGTGTATTTATGAATCTGTGATGTTTTCTGCAGGATCTTCTGGGTGGACGCTCACTTGGACAGAATCGAGAGTTCTGACCTGAACGGGAAACTGCGTCAGATCCTCGTGAGCCCCGTGTCCCACCCATTCGCCCTCACACAGGTACCTCCCCCCCCTCGACCCTCCTCCTTACCCTCAGCTTTCAGTCACTGGGCTGACCTCTCCTCCTGGCTGCCTCCTCCACTCACCTGCTCTCTTTCACTCATCGGCTCACCGTGTGACTCTCACTGGTCGTGTCTCCGTCCTCCAACTCATACTGAACCCATTCAACTTAACCATTTCTTCTACTTCCCTTTCACTCTGACCCTCATTTTTCTTCCTCCTTTTCTCCCTTCCCTTTCTTCCTCCCATCCCCCTGCTCCTTGTCTGTGTTTTCCCCTCTCCTCTCTTCTTCTCCCTCGTCTCCCCAGTTGAAGCCGGTGTCCTCCCCTCTAACTCCTTTCTCCCGACTCTCGCAGCAAGACCGCTGGATCTACTGGACGGACTGGCAGACTAAGTCCATCCAGCGGGTGGACAAACACACCGGCCGTAACAAGGAAACCGTGCTGGCCAACGTGGAGGGCCTCATGGACATAATAGTGGTATCACCTCACAGACAGACAGGTAAGGAGGCTTCTCTTCTGACACCTTCAGCTGACATGGGAGACATCACAGACCTCAAGGTGTTTATCAACATTTCTGAGAGGACACGGAAGCAGCAGACGTTGATATGAATGTGTGAACTTGAAAAACTGTTATCAAGATATCAAGATGAAGAAGTGCAACATCCAAATTGCAGATGCTGCAATTTTTTGAAAAAGGAAAAATCTGTGACAAAACAGCATTATAGTGAAGGACTGTAGTGCTGCAGAGATGTCCAGGTCTACAAATTTTCTTCTCCAGCTGCAGGGAAAATTGCAGCAATGATCATTCCCACTTATCCTGAATCAAATCACAACATCTGTCAAAATAATCACAACTTTTTTTTTTACCATATCATGGTAAAATGGTATCATGGACATACAATGACCCCAACTTCAGAGTGGTAGACCTGCATGATATGAATAAAATCTGCAATGTGCAATGACGTTGATCAACATTGCAATGACAGTATGACTTTTTAAATAAACAAATATTGAAGTGAAAATATATGCATATTAAATGTGACTTTAGTAAGCATTTTTTTAAGAAATGCTGCAGTGAGACAAGCTGAAAATTATCACAGAGCTACTTGGACCTGTTGTACAAGAATAGAATATTTATATTTTTATACATGTAATTTTTAAAATCTGCATAAGTAGAAATGAATGGGTTATTGATGTTAATTCAGCATGTAATTATTAAAAATATTGCAGTGAAAAACAAGAAAGTAATGACAGTTGTAGGCCCGTGTATTTCAACAAAGGAAACTAAGAAAAAATTAATCCTATTTTAAACAACCTTTGAGACCTTTTGAGTAAAGATTTCTTAGTTACTCGTAAAACCATTACCATTTTCACAATGGATGATGGTAGAATTCCTGATGGTTTGTATTAAGGATCATTAAAAGTATGTTTGATTATAGCACTATGAAAAACTCATAATAAATACTGTGCAGCATCAACCAAAGTTCTCACAAACTTGCTTGTTTTGCATCAGTTAAATCACTGATGTTGCACATGATATCATTTCTAATTGTTGAGATGTATTCAGTGTTCAGTTCCAGTTTAATAACACCATGATAATACTGATGATAGTTTTTGTCACTGTAATCGTGATATGAATTTTTAATACTGTTTCACCTCAAATTACGAGGCGCACTTAAATGCATCAGGAAGTCCCTTTGAGTGCCCAGGCACTTTGCTGTCCAAAGTGATGTAGATTTCTGAGTGTGCCAGGTGTACCTGAATGCACCGTGAAGAGTCTTTCCCTGCATGTTTGTGTCAAACTGACACATTCGGTGCTTCAGGTTATTTATTTTGGACCTATTGAGGTGTATAAATACAGGAAGTCTTTTGTGTTTTTTGCACATGTTCATATAACATGATGAAGAAAATATGATTGACTAATCAGCAGTAAAATCCAGTCAGTTTGCCACCATTACCACAGAAACAGACAACAAACTAGGCACAGAGGAAGAAAATTACCAACTGTACCAAAGCATAATAAAAACAATGCACAATAAAATGAAAATGTATTCATTTAACACAATCATTTATTTGATCTAAAATATTCATTAGTCATGCAGTGCTGTGTGGTTATCTGATTTTCTACAAGATTACGTCTTAACAAGACATTTTCATAACAGCAACACACACTGCAGCCTCAAAGATAAACATCAAATTTAATCAGTAACAAAATCAAAACAAAAATTAACCTAATTAATTTTGTTCGTTTCTGTGTTTGTCTCCCTGCGTGTGCACCGTATGAAAATGAACCAACACTTTTAATTAGAGGTCCCATGGTTTTACAAGAAGCTTGTTAATTGGACAGAGGCTCCTTCAGCAACCTTTCCTCTGGCACTGTTAAGATTTTTGCTGCAGGGCTGGTCAAAAGAAATCTGATTCCTGTCACTCTGATATTAATTAGCTCAATGACATGGATTAGAAGCCTCTGGTAATAAGTTTGAATTGTATTTCAATTTGTAACAGTTTGCATTGCGTTTATTTTGCTCCAAGACAACTTCAGACCTCATCATTCCCACCTGATGAAATAAACAGTTTGGTGCCAGTTGTGAACGTTCCCCCCTCCTCTCATTTAGGTACCAACCTCTGTGGTGTAAATAACGGTGGCTGCACTCACCTCTGCTTCGCCAAGACCAACAGTTTTGTGTGCGCCTGCCCGGATGAACCAGATGGGCGGCCCTGCTCCACCAGTGAGTGCGACTGTGCTGTTTACCTGACTGTTGTATGTGCTGACATCACGTTAAATTTGACTAATAAAAACTTTGGTGATGTGTTTGCATGTTTCAACTTAAATCCCATATACTTTGCCAGTAAGACCTTTTCATATTTGGAATATTCTAGTCACAGTAATCCCAGTCCATTTGTAAAACCAGACGAAAGACATTCTCAAAATGAATAAACCAACACCCGTTTTTAATGATATTCCCTTGAGTGCACAACAAAAAACACGATTAAGTAAAATAAAAAAAAACGTTTGTTTGAGATGTCTTATCAAAACAACCCAACACCAGTTTGACTGGCTCTTTCTGGAGTGCACAAATCAAAACATAATTTAGAAAAATGGTTTTACAAACTGAGAGAAAAATGAACCCAGCCAAAAACTACCAAAAAATGAACAAAACCACTAGTATGTTCTGGCACATTCAGCTTCTGATTCGCACGTGTTCATCAGTTTCAGGTTACATCCCCACTGCTCCTGCCAGAGGAACCAGCAGCACCCCAGTCCCCAACAAGATCCCCAAAGCTCCAACAGATGCTCCACACAGAGGACCCTCACTGGTCAAGTACGGCACTTCATCCACTTACATTGTGTGTTTTTTTTAATAGGAAAGCTCCTTTTTGAAGTGATTACTTACTGATAACTTCAGTCTGTTTAATACATCTCAGTGTACTTTCACATTATCCCACTGAGAAACTCTGCAGCAGATGCGTGTCTCTGCCATCGATGTTGCCATCTTTGCTTTAGAATATCACACATCGCTCTTGTTTACAAAACTATCTCAAAAAGCAGCACGTTGTCTGCACAAGATGTCAGATTCCCTGTTTTGAGTACTTCTTTTCAACTTTGTTTATCTCCTTCAAAGAACTACTTTGTGGGAAAAAGCAATAATTGGAAAAGTGAACATGCTTGTTCTTGCTCAAAAGAAATTCAGAGTGCTCTCAAGCCTTTTATAAGACTAAAGAGGTTGGAGAATTTTCTCAGTCCACAAAGGAGAATAATGTAATTGTTCATATTCAACAGGGACACGGTTAAGTTTTCATCCAGCAGTAATACCACAGAAACTCTTCCCAGTGGCCCCAAGAAAAAACTACATAACATTTTGATTTAATAAGGTCGTTACGGTTAATATAAAGTCTTGTCAAGCTGAGTTTCTGTCTTATTTTACAGCTGCACTGACAAGAACATAAACGAGCAAGGCTGCTTGAGCAACGTGGTGACAGCTTCTCAAGGTAAACGTGAAAAAGTTCTCTCTGCATCAGTCTGCACACTGCCTGTAGTCTTAAAGAAACGGTCTGATACCCAGATCTGACATTTGGGAAATTCACATTTGTCATCTTACATGCAGTTAAAAACAAAAAGAAAAGCAAAGTATTACTTTTGTCCATGTGTGTCATGTACAGAGATGAGCTCAGGATGTGTTTAGCCTTGCATAGCTCAAAGGGATAGTTCAAATTATTTGGAGTAGGGTATCATCTGTAGTAGATGATGGTTGACAAGCCCTCGGTTTGGAGGAGCAAAGAGGAGTGCAAGAACAGAAGCAAAGCAAAGTACTGCTGAGGTCAGGGTCACCAGCCAAACATATTTTAGCCATAAAAGGCCGACCTAAAAAAATCAGTATCGGTTCAAGTGTACAATATATGTAAAATATTTTCACAGCTTTACTTTGCAATCAGACAGGCTTTTCTGATGTGAAGCTGCTGTTAAAGAAGCCAAATGTTGCGCTCTCTCACTCAACCAGCAGAACGGTAATTTTATCTCGCGTGACGCTGGAGTTGCTGGTCTACTGCTGCCTGAACTGGTTATTTTGTTTGTGTTATGGTGTGACTTCAGTGAATCCGAAACAACTTTTTTGAAAGACAAAAACACCAACACATACTAAGTAACAGATGGAGGAAGTGGTATAGACCAGGAGCTCCCGTGTTCTGTGAGGTAAAATTCCTGATTTTTTTGATTTCCAGTGGTTAGTTTGGAGAAAGCAATATTTTGCACATGTAACAGTGGTTTCCTTTCAGGAAAGGGCCGTATGATAGCAAGTTAAAGTGGAGAGAATATGTTAATTTTTTATAGGCTGCTAAAATAATTTTTGATGATCCTGATCCTGTCCACAGCAGTACATTGCTTAGCTTCTCTACTCCAAGTAGAATCACTTTAAGTTAAAAGGAAAAGTACATTTCATACAAATAAAAAATGCTATACACATCATATAAAGTAGACTTTTTCAAATTAATTTGTCATTCATAGCCAACTTTTTCACATGCTTAGGTCATGGCTGTTTATTTAGTTTTATGTGTATGTACCTTGAGTTTTCAGTATTGTGACAAACTTAGACTGTAATTTCCTTTTAAGCAAAGCTCTGTGATCACATTATTCATTCATACCTGTGCCCTCTGTTGTAGGAGGAGGACTTCATATCAGCTATGTGATTGGTGGAGTTCTGACCATCCTGGCGATTCTGATCCTCATTGCTGCTCTTATCATTTACAGGTCAGTTCCTCTGTTTCTTTATTTCCTGACTCCCTGGTCTTAAACAGAGGGTCTAACTACCAAAATTTGATACACAGCATTTAGCTCAAATTGTAAACCATGAGCTGTTTCCCTCCTGTTTTTGATTGACAGACATAAAAAGTCAAAGTTTGCTGACCCGGGAGTGAGCAACTTGACCTACAGTAACCCCTCATACCGGACGTCGACGCAAGAGGTGAAGATCGAGGCGTCTCAGAAGCCTCCGATTTACAACCAGCTTCGATATAAGAAAGAGGTAACGGACAGTCTGATCGCCGAATGGAAATTACAGATTATTTTTTGTTTAACAGATGAATGGATTTAAGGTGAATCCATGATATTCTCAGAATGATCACAGACTGTGTAGGTGGGTAACCACAGAGACAAATTACCTTACTATTTGTCTCCGGTCAGATTGATTGTGTTGAAGTATTTTAACATGTGACCCGAGCAGGTTCCAGGCATCAGCGCTCATCTTTTCTTTCCTCCTTTCTCTCCTCACTGCAGCTCTCTCATCCCTACAACTCCCTCTCTCCCTTTATCTTTTGACCCACTTGTCCCGTGGAGAGGTAGTTACACAGCATGCAGGAGTTCTGTCCTTTCCAGTTTCTTTGTTTTCCTCCATTTCTTCTGTCCTTCACTGCATGCAACCTGCTTTCCAAGATTAATCATTTCTCTCTTTGGTGCTGTTTCAGAGCTCTGTGATCAGTAGCATGTCAGTGTTTATACTACTGTACTTAACAGGGTTTTTTTGTGAAACTGACAATTCAACAGGCCAGGAATCTAAATGTTTGGATAGGTTTTGTTAAAGGTGTTGTATGCACCATCATTAGGGCTGTCCCCAGTAGCATGTAGGGGCTTTGAATCTTCGACTGTGGAGGCGCAATACTAACCTTCCTCAAACTCATGGTCATTATTTACCTTTATACTTTGCAATTATTGTAATTAGGAGTCTAATGAGGACTATCCAAACCTCCAAAGTCAACTTGACAAGCGAGGGAGTTTGCACTCACAGACCACATTTTGCACATGGAGCAGAAATGCTCCCTCACAAGGTTGCACTGTTCTGTGCACAGGTTTTCATACAAAGTAAATGCCACAAAAGAGCTCAATTTTTGTTTTTTATCAATCTTGTGCCTTTTTTTTTTTTTTTGGTGCAGTCAACACAATGTCTCCTTCCTCTCTTCAAATTCTCCAAATCCACAATTTGATTTAACTTTCAATTTTAGAGTTGCAATTTGATTTAAACCTTTGTAACCTGAACCCAGGGGGCTGTTGTGGAAAGTGATTCTCCCTCAGTGCCAGCATGTGGCTGCAGTCAAAGAAAAGTACATGCTATAATGAATAGCTAAGTCACTTTAGTCTGTCGCGATGTGGCTAGATAAGCATAATAGTTACTGAAAAGCTGTGTATTATGTTTGCTGCCACAGAACAGAAAAAAAAGTCCCTATTCATGCAACGTTACTACAGCGTCTTACTGCGTTCTTCACAAGAGACTTGTCTGAAATGCTGTTTGCCACAAATAAATGATATCAGTGCAAACACTGAGCTAACTGCTAGATAACCGTAGAGACGGTCGGCAGCAAGGGTCAATTAAAAAAATTGCAATACATCTTTGACTCCAGTAAGCTTTGAACTTTGAAGTTCTTTTTCATTTTGACTGTGCCTGATTTGTGGTGGGAAGAAAATACAATGAGAATCACCAATCTTGCTTTTGATTTTGATAGATTTTCGATTTCAAACACCCCAATGGCTACAGTAGAAGCTTTTCAAATTTCAGATAATTCAGGCAAGCCCTATTAAACATGATTATATCATTGTGAAATTAATAGTGAAGCCTTGAAATAACTATTAACAGCTACACAACACAAGCACAGTGCAGACAGTTGAAAGCCTCTGTCAGAATTGTGATATAATTGACATTTTTTATTAAACTCAGGATTATATTTCCCATAAACCCTTCCAGTTCCTACTGAATGTAAGATGTTGCTATTTGTAAAGAGAGAGAAAATAATTATAGAAGTCGGAGGATGTCTGATTTTTGTTTCATTTATCATCACGAGCAATATATGTAAGGCTAAACTCATTTCCAAATCTCTGTTTATTGCAACCCGTTGCACCAGCCGTCAAAAAAAGACTCCTTTAAATATTGGAAATATTGTGGCTGGACTGCTTGTGGGCTGCTTGTGAAATAAAACAAACAAGCAGCAGTTTCAGGTGAGCACACCGACTCTGAGTGATGCGAACCAAACTGCTTTGCTGTTTCAACATGCTTCTTTTTCATGCTGGAGATGAAGAAACTCTGTCCAAATTATTCCTTCTGCAGCAGACTGAATAATTTGTCCATGAGTGTTATATAAAGCACTGTAGCTTAAGCCCATTTGCTCTAGAAAAATAATACCATCTCCTTTTTTTGCCATAAAGAATTCCATTGGATTTTACTCCCAATTACACGGGCTGACAGCCTGGTGTTTTTTTCTTTATGGTAATTCTGTACCTGTAGCACCTTAAAGGGATAGTTTAGATTTTTTTAATTGAAGTTGTATGAGGTATTTATCCATAGTCAGTGTATTACCTATAGTAGATGGCACTCAGCACGCCCCCAGTTTGGAGAAGCAGCAGGAGTACCAGTGTTGGAAGCTAAGCAATGTGCTGCTGTGGTCAGGCTTGGCAGAAAAATGTATTTTAGCCACTTAAAAAAGGTCCACCTAATAAAATCAATATTTTTCAGGGCTGTGCCTGACTCAAATTTTGTCATTTGAATCATATTTGTCGGTTCAAAGTAAAGATTAGATGTTTCATTCCATTATTTCAGTTAAACACCACACTAAACGCCTACATGAGTATGTTTAACCAATGTTTTAACATCTTTCTTCATCGCCTGTGGAAATCTGAAGTCTTCGTGTGACGACTTCAGATTTCCACACTTTCAGAGGAAGTAAAGTGCATGTCTCCTTTTCATAGTTGAGGTATTAAATCGCAGCACACCACGGAGCTTTTGTCCTGGTTGCTGACAGCGTGCCGCTCATGGCAACACGTCATCTGCCTATGTTTCTTTTGGCCTTCTCTGCTTCCATCACAGTTAGTTTTGTGGTGATTAAGAGACTTAGGTTTGTAAAGTTAACATCCTGTCATTCTGTTTCATTGCTCTGAACACAAGAGCAAGAGCAGCAACTTGTCAACCAGCCAACAGAGGGGGATCTGACTGATGACTCGACTCATCGACTTTCAGGGGGCAGTCACACCACATTTATAATATTTTCACGTCTTCACCTTGCTGTCAGACTGCTTTTTCTGACAGGAAAATATAAACAAATTATTGTTTAGTGCTCTTTTTTTAAGTGCCCAAAATACGTTCACTGGTGACGCCATCCACAGCAGAACATCTCAAAAATGGTGTCATGCTGACTGGCATTTAGTGTGCATAATACACTGACTATGAATAAGTACCTTGAAGACCCCACTTTGAATAATCCAAACTATCCCTTTAATCAGAAAATGAAAAACTAACTAAAGCACAGCATTACTAAAAGGAGCCAACTCGCTGTGCATGGGTTGTGTTTGAAGGTGACATCTTGTTCTGGAGTGCTGTGCAGTTGGTCGCTGATTAATTCTTAAAGGGAAATCCACCTTTAACAGGTTGTTAGGAATATTTGTGCAGCTGATTCTAACATCAGTAAACTGTAATGATTTTTTTATAAGGAGGGGAAGGTTAGGGTTAAGGATTAAAGAAAGAGAGAAAGGTAGTGCATGTACCAAAGAAATAAAGGAGAGCCAGGCCATCTGTCACATCTTGATAGCTCAGTGAGGACACTGAAAGTAAAATACATTTAATCACAAATTGACTCCTTGGAGTCTTTAGTTGAGCAGATTGAAGAGTACCTGGGGGTGGATTTTCCCGTTAAACTGCTGATGTAGAGGCCATCACTCAGACTAACTAACCCTGTCTTGTTGTCCAGGGGGGAGTGGACGGAGGCTACACCAAGGAGAAGATCCGCATCGTGGAGGGCGTGTGTCTCCTGTCCAACGAGGAGCTTTACTGGGATGACCTAAAACAGATCAAGCCGTCCCGAGGCGGCCTGCACACCTGCATGCGCACGGACACCGTGTCCCTGCAGGCCAGCAGCGCCTCGCTAGACGACGGCGAGACGGAGCAGCTCCTCCAGGAGGAAGCGTCCGAATGCTCCTCCATAACCACACTGACCCCTTCGGCCATCACCCCGCAGCGTCACGCCCAGCACAGCCTGCCCGACACCGGCTGGGCCTCCACGCGCAAGCCCTCCACCGAGAGCGAAGTGTGAGGGAGGCCCCCACCCCTCCCGCCCTCCGTGCTTTATCTCAACCTCCATTACCTAATACACACACGTACACACCTGTATTTATAGCTGGTACAAACACACAAAAAGAAATAGGTACAAACAGTAGAGTAACAGTACATATGAATCTGGTTAGCTGCAACTTAGCTCCCGTAAACACACTTCTGACTCTGAAACTGGGGCTCCGTCCTACTTGTGCACACACACACACACACACACACACACACACACACACACACACACACACACATGCAGTACAGTCCTCCAACAGTACCCTCAGTGCTACTGCCTTTAGGCAAAATGATAAACTAATGAGCATGCTGGAACAAGAAAGCAAAGGACTCTGGGGAGGAAGAAGAAGTGAACAGAGAGACACAAGCGTTATCTGGAGCCTTTTTCAAGGATGCAGACTCTGAATGCAACAAACGCTTCTCTGTGTACGACTTCATCTTTATTTTTTGTGAACTTTTTTTTTTTTTTTTTGGGTTGGAAGAAGCTAAAACAGCATACTCCCTGGATGACATAACCACAACGCTCTCTCTAATGCCACTCATGTCTTTATGAACTCTATTTATGAACGTTTTTGTACTTGTGGAGTGGGTTTGCTGACTTTTCAGAGAATGGCGAGAGTGTTGTTGTTCGAAACTTTGCGCAGCAGGACCCGGGTATTCAAGAGTTGTATTTATGACAGTGCCAAAGGGTGGGGCTTCACAGAGTCTCCATGCTTCTTTTTCTGCATTTACACTTCAATAGAAATGTATCTTAATTACGGGATGTTTGTTTTTGTTTGACTTTACTGACATGCCCTCACCGGTGGGAGACCTCAGTGACAACGCCACCTGCTTCTGACTCCTTATTTTTTACAGCTTCCAACAGCTCAAACAAGGACTTACTGTAGCTGGTACTGTCAGATGGTTGCAGAAGTCCATTCATCCTCTTTTAGTTTTTTTTTTTTTTTAATATCAACCATTGCTGATCCTCTGACATAGCAGAGGAAGCCACGATGAAGTAACAGCCTAAGTGCCAAACATTTCGTTCTTTTTTTCCTCCTTCAACTGTTTATTTATTTTTCTCAGAGGTTTTAAAATGTTCGTGACGCTCGTTTTATTTTGGGTTTGGTCACCCAAATCACAGAAAAACAGATTTTCTCAGACATATACCCCTAGGGCTGTTCAGTCATGCAGATATTTATGGTTTTTAATTTACCCAGGTGTTAAGATTTAAGTCTCTGGGATGTCTTCTGCCCCAACACACTGGGGTTTTCTTTGGAACTGCTTTCTGTCACCGAGTGTTTCTTTCATTGTTCCTGAGGTTTACTATCCAGGTAAATGATTATCTATGACAGCACTTAATCTTAGAATTTGAAGCTCTTTAATTTAACAAGTTCAACAATTAATTAAAAAAAAAAAGCCTCCCTTAGTTTTTTTTACTTAGCCCCAGAATTAATGTATTATACATTGTCCTAACCAATGTTCCCTTATCCAAGCTATCCACCCATATTCTCTACAACTGTTGTTTCCCCAACTTCTTAGGTGTAATAAAATATCAATTTAAAAACAATTTAAATGTTTTAAAAATGATTATGTTGCTCCTCCAGGGTCTGTGATCAGAACTACGTCTATAATACTGGTCTGTTATTCAGAAATAACGGACCATATAATGTTGCTATGTTTAACAGACCGTTGCTATGGAGGAGCAATATTTTATGTCAAAGTATGGATTTGTTTTGTTCAACTTTGTAATAAGCAAGATAATGTACAGTGAGTGTCTCGTTATTGTGAAATAAACCCTGAAAGGATGGTGGGAGTTCCTGAAAGCTTTTTTTTTTTTTTTTTTTTTTACAATAATGACCTGCTCACTACACATTATCCTGCTTATTATACAGCTAGGAAAAAAATTGTAAGATTTGACACAAAATATTAATTTAATAATGATTTCAGTGATGGTCTGTTTGCCATAGCAACGGTCTGACCTTGGAATGCCGTATTTAACAAAGTCGTGTAATATAAGTGATATTGAACAGTGAGCAGGTCATTATGGTGAAATAAACACCGACAGTGTGATGATGCAGGAGCCCAGTATGAAGCAGAGCGGTCTTGAATCACCCTGAAGGGTTTAATTTCACCATAATGAGCTGCTCACTGTACATTATCTAATGTATTACGTGACTACTTACTAAAAACATTAGACACAAAATATTTATTTAAGAATGATTTTAGCGATTTAAAAATTATTTTATTGGTCCTCCAGAGTCTTCATGATTAGAACTGTGTCCATAGCAACGATCTGCTAAACAGAAAAAACAGACCTTATAATGTCATAATTGACCAATCAGAATCAAGTATTTAATTAAGCTGTGTAATAAACAACAATATTGCATCATTTTGGGGGGAAAAATATATCTGTTTTAACAAACTGACTAAACTGAACAAGATAATGTTGAGAAAAAATAATGTTACAGAGTTAGATTTTAACATATCTGCGTCACTATGAATATCAGCGTGATTTTGAATTAGATTTTCTTACTTAACAAAAGTTCCAGTTTCACTGTGGCTCCCTGATGTTTCGGGGTTGTGCCAAGTTTCAGAGGCAAATATATCAAAAAACACTTGGCACATAGAACCAAAAGTATCTGCCTGGCCGAACGCCAGAGGTAAACGAGAACATTTGTTCTTTTTGTAATTTGAGTTTTGATCCATCAACTCTAAATCTGTATTGCAAAGGTGTACTCGCAGTATCTGCCGCAGTACAGTATAACACAATGGGTAACTTAGGAACACTGTGCATGTCTGACCCCATCAGACAGTGAGGGTTATTAGTTTAGAAATATATCACTGACAACTTACTGAAAAATGAATTTAATACAAGTAAAGATATTATGCATTGCTTTAACTTTAGAGTACCATTCTGTCTGTGTTTGAAATATGGTACGAGGAAATACTATATTGCTATATTGACAAATATATCGGTTAGACTTTACAGAACCATGTATTTTGAAGTATCTGCTACAAGCTCAGCAACGTGCTGATTTGCTGCTAGACGAAGCACTGAGGCCAATGAAAGAGGGTCTTGGCAGCTACATAACTACGGTCTCTGACGGTTGGTTTGACAGTAGGCCTACAGAGCATCACAGCGACCCAGTAACCAATCATCCTGGCTCACAGTCCCTCCAACTCTGCTGCAGGAATGCTAAAACTGTACAGATTTTATCATGAGGATATAAGCAAACATTTCTGTTGAAGATATTGCGTTGATTAAGTTGTATAGTCTTTTGTACAAAGGGATTCCATGACCGTTTTTAGACTTGTATTAATTTTACTCACTGGAGAAGAACATTTTTTTTTGTTTTTGTTTTTGCTGGATTATTTTAACCACTGTGTTTCCAAGCCTTGTAAATGATAGGGAAGATGCCAGTTATTTAATAGTGCTCTTTTATCTTATGAAATACTGGTCGCGTATAGCTGTTGTAAAGTTAACAAAAAGAGGTATTTATGATTTCTGTTTGGTTGTCACTTGATGTGTAAATATGAAAAGACTGTATATGTATTTCCATGGCAGTACTAACAAGCTGTGTTGTGTGATATAGTGAATTATCCCTTTGCTATCTTTTAATATAAAATTGCATTTGCATTTCAATGAAACCTTTGGCTCAGTACTCATCTGTGTACTTAACTGCTCTTGGTGTCTTCCTCATCAGTCACAATGATCGTATAGACAGAAACATGAGCATGAGTATTATAGCAATATAGGAAACGCAGATGTCTGCCTCTGCAGATAATTACAGACAACAATGGGAGCAAAGATGTGATCGGAGAATCAAGGTCTTGGAGGCTTGAAGCCAACTCATCCAATATTAATACTTGTTTTTGTTATTTAAAGGCATCATTTTTACATAGTATATACTTAAGGAGTACTTTTATTTTTAAAGCTCTCAATCACAAATGTGTCTTAGAAGGCTTCCTGTACAACATACAACACACTCTGTCCTTAAAACCTTCACTTAGATAAGGAAAAACTGCATTGAAGGGAGGTACAATTATAATATATGCAGAGCAGACAAGGTAGCACTAGTAGAAATACATTATGAAAAGAAAAAATAAGTAAAATAAATAGCTTTTAATATCAAGTAATAAAGTACTGTTAAAGTGTCTGGAATAAATCATGTGAATCAGAGGAGATGCCAAGCTACTTCCAGGTCTACTTGAGAGCTGCTAGTACCTGGACCACAAACACTACTCCATCCACAAAGACTTGGAAACATGACAGTCCTCACAAAGGCAAAACTCAGGGATACCATTCACACAGAGCAGAAGAGAAGAGAAGCTAAGAGACTGACGGTTGATTGCAGACACAACACAATCTACTATACAAAAAGCGTTTGGTGTTATCTGTACTAATCATACTTGAAAATCTGTCTATTTACTGATGTAAATCAGCACCAAAAACATCAGGAGCTTAGTTGGTATCTTGTGTTCATACCTTGAAATAAAAATGCAAAACTACATAAACAGATACTGCAGGATTATGAATCTTTGCAGGATTATAGAGGGCCTTTTAATCCTTGACGACCACATCCATCCCATAAGCACCTGTCGGTATATTACATTGTGATATACTCAAGAATACAGTGACATTTATTTACTTTAATGGCACATTCGGGCCATTTTACACCATTATCTCACAGCATCCATGGTAAAAGTCTGGTCAGATGTGATGGTTGGTGGGAACCACAGAGGTGTGGTAAACTGCCCCATCCGGGAGTTAAAATTTAGTCTTGGGGTGAGCTATGGGTATTTGTACTCATCTTTTACACACACACAGAGAGAAGAGTAGGAAATATTCATCTTTTCAATGAACATTATATACATTAAAACACAGTAACAATGAGTAAAAAAATCCCTAATTAAAATACTTAAATTATGGGTTAAAAAATAATATTTAAAAGAGGGTTATAAAGCCATTATAAACATATAAAATCAAATTAATTTTAGATTTTCTCAACCAAATTATTGAGCAGAAATCTAATTTGGAGGCGTCGCTCTTGTGAAACAAATGTGTGCATGTGACATGGCTACAACTTGTCATTGGTTGTTCGACAGGGAAAAAGTTTCATCTGTCCAATAAACGCCCGCCCCTGTCCCGGCGTTTGAACCAATCAGCGACGAGCTCATCAGAACGCATTTGTTTAAAAAGAGAGGAAATCTTGTTTGGCTAGTGGCTTCGACAAACAACAAACCTAAGGAATGTTTGTAAATAAAATACCAAGGTCCCTCCTTGTTGTTTGGTAAGTTTGTATTAGTTGCTTTTGGTTGACCGTTTTATTTTTTTTTATTCTAGGACGTGATATTTTTAAGAAACTGAAGCGAATGTTTAGTGCTAGCATAGCAAAGGAGGCAACAGTTAAGCTAACTCGGCTAGCTAGCCCTTTGCTTTGACCAGTGTTAGCTTGTTTTAAACGCTAAAGCAAAAAATCACGTGTAAAGTAGGCAAGCGTTTCTAATTTCTGTCACATAGGCCAGTTCACCATTTTTAAGTTTGAGTTTTTCACGACGAGTCGGATAGCCGAGATTAACCACGTTTTGTGCTCATGGCTAACGGATGGCTGACCTGCTTGCTTTCTACGGTGTCTCAGGTATTCATTGTTAACTGCTGTTAACTTCCTACAGTGCAGAGAGAGCAGACTGGATGAAGCTGCCTGTCCATCATAATGGTGAACACAAGGTAAACACAAACCCAACACGTAACTTTATGCTAGTGTCTCAGCCTCATGTGGAAAGCTAGCTCTGCGTGTTGACAGTCGGAGGGATGGTGGGTTTGAGAGTGATGAGTTGCACTAATCAGTTGGGGTGTCCGTTGCAGTGGCATCGACACCCCAATCCGATCCAACCTGAGGACACACAGTGTGCACAGGGGCCATCTGACTCAACCCTTAACCCTTTACTGTTAGCGTCAGTCCTGTACAGACGTATGTGCGCCTCATACCAGAGACTGGTATCATAAATTTAGAACCAGCTTAATTCTTTTGGACTACAGAGTAATACCAAAGTGGTATCACTATATGATTCCACTGAATATCACGAATCCTGGTATGATGCTCAAAACTTTGGCATATTTTGAAGTCTGTATTAATGCTGCCTGTCTTATTTCTCCCCATTTATAATAAGTCTAGCATCTGGAAGTGAAAGGATGCTGTGCTGTGGAGTTTCCCAAGCTCCTCTCCCCCTCCCTCGACCAGGACTCTTAGCTCAGTGACCTGCAGACTTGCTGCTTCATTCCTCAAGGTCTGTTTCTGGATTCCTTACAGTCTACTACAAGACTTATTTTACCTCCTTTTTTTATATCAAACTGTCTTGGTACTTTGTTTTGAATCAAATACCTACAGTGCTTTTGCTGAGTGTCCCTGAATCAGTCATGTTTTCCATGGTGCCTTCAATTCAACTTGATTGTCATGATGCTTATCGCCAGCAACAACCATGCCCAAATTAAAGAATGCCACAGCTCACTTTGAAATCTGAAAATGTTATGAGACCAACCCAAACCTTTGATCACAACTGATCAACATACAAGACTAATTGTACTAATGATGAGATATGAGATACATTCCAGTGTTAATGTGGTAAGTAACCAAATATGGTGGAACACCATTAAAGAAGGTCAGATTAATGAAGAATAACATAATCCCATGGCTTTTTGTTAGTCCCAGTTAATTAAAAAAATTAATCATAAATTGAAACTGAAACATTTTTTAAGTTTTATTTTTCATTGTCTCAAGGCCCACCTGCAGGGCTTTCACAGCCCACCAGTAGGCCAGGACCAACACTTCGGGAGTCCTGTGGGAATCATGGGTCTATATGAAGACAGAGACAGATAATTTTGATAGTTTTACAGATACAGATTATGTTTCTGTGTACCTCTAGTCCATGTTCCTTTATAAAATTTAAACTTTTATGAAGGACTTGCAGGTTGGTCATGGCCTCAGGAATCACAGGCCTAATGCATACCAAATCTTTTACACTGGTTTTTCAGCCGTGGTACAACACACAAGACAAATGAGATAATGGTAAACAACATGCATCCAAGTAAAAATGTATGTCATGGACTTGGTGTGTTATTAGCTTCAGTCCACCACTTTGTTTTATATCCATTTGATTTGACAAACTGCATATGTATCATAACTCTTTAACATATGGCTTCATGTAAAGTTGTGCCAAACTGTGGAGAACTGTGCTCAGCTGAGCTTATTAGTTATGATAGAAGTAGTTTTTTTTTATGGTGGAACACCTCTACATTGTAAGTGATGACATATGCCCCTTTTCATCCAGACTGTTCACTGGAAACTTTTTCAGGAAATCTGGGACTTAACTGGTGTTTCAACCAGGGGAACCAAGGTTAAAATTGATTTCCTAGCCCTACAAATGTCCTTGCTCTTTTCCTAAAGCCCTGGAACTGCTGGGGCAGCATTAGCAGTCCTGAGCAAGGCTGACCTGTAAAACAAAATCCTCGAGGCTGTGACAACTTTTGCCCAGCAAGTGACATGGCAAGCCCTTGGTGCAAGTAGTGTCACTTTCCAACTAATCTAATTGCATAACAGTAAGTCATTTGGCTTCATTTGCTTTTGTTTCAATGTGTGTGCGAAACCAGAAAGTAAATACTAGCATATTATCACCTGAAACATATTGTCCTCCTGGTGTTTTCTAGTGTTTTTATCTCCTGTGTTTAAAAAAAAATCCATCAAACATGAGTAGGGCTTCACAATTAAAATTTTATCAAAATCGCTGTATGGTTTTCTGCAATTTTCAAATCACTGGAGGTGCAAGATTTGTTAAAGGCTAAATGTGTGTTAAACTTTAAAATTAACGATTGTCGTGAAGCAGAGACGCCCTGTCCTACAAATCAGATTCTAGAGACTTAAAAAACATCTTTTGGTACAGATTTCTGCAAAAATCACACCATAGTCACTGTAACATGCCTTTCAATCAAAATAAGAATAAGGTTGCAAACATTATCACCTCTAATATTGCAAAACAGTGTCAGTCAAAATAATGGATTTTTAAAAAAATAGTTCAGCCCTGAATATGAAGCAGTAAATTGCAAAGAACAATTTTTGTGGTGTCTTGTGTGCAAACCTTTTGCTCTCAAAACAGTGTTACTTTTTAGTCTACTGGCTTACTTTGCATAATTTTCAGTTTTGCTAATGTTGTGGAAACAAACAGAACATGGTGACATGAGTTCAGGAATACACACATTGAAATGTCTGTACTATCCAAAATGTAGTCCTGCTTGTGTTTCAGTGAGCCACTGGGATGTGACAGTGATGAGTTGCACTATTAGTCGGGTTGCTGATTGCAGTCGCACAGCGTACCTGTCCTGACAACCTGTGGTGACACACATTGTGCACAGGGGCCATCTGAGTCACCCCACACCTGACAAAGAAATGGTAGCTTGCTGCTTAAATGTTTTCTCTTGTCATTTCCTGACTTACAATTGTTTTTGTTTTTTTTGTTCTGCTCTCCTCCTTTCCAGCCTCCAGATGGGAGAATTCAAGGACGTGGTTAGGCAAGATGTTCAAGCCATTGTGAACACAGTGAACAGGAAGGACCCTGCCAGCAAACATTTTCCCTTCATAATGGATGGAAGAACTCCAGCCTGAGAGCTGGTGAGGACACAAAGGCTAATTCAGCCAACCTTGGTGTTTTTATGGAGTGAAAATCTCCCAATTTACCCTCTTTTGTGGATTATCTTGTTTTAAGAAGTCACAGCTCACAGAATTAAAGTCTTATCACTGCCTGAATTTTAAAGACTTGCCTACTGATTTCTGACACTTAGGAATTTAGGCAGCTTAATATTTCACAGTAGTGAACCAGACATTTTTCCTATCATTTCATAACTGTAAAAATACTAGAATAGTTCTTTGACAGTTTTCCAAAACTTTCTTAAAGCAGTCGGTTTATGTTGGTGCCCTCGGCACAAGACCTACGGTGTAACATTGTCACCAACTGAAGGTTAAAGGGAAAATTCAGTTATCTGCTCACCCTCATGCCTAATGAGAGTTGTGTGTAGTTTTTCAGTCTCATGTTCATTGACTGAATTAGCTGGGGAAGATGTGAATCTCAGTGATAGACTTTTATTCAGAAGGCTCATGTTTCTGTGTACTTGATGACAGAGATGCTTGTCACCTCTTGGCAATGATGATGTACAGTTTGAAGGTGTTTTGACTGAGTCAGCAGAGCCTTTGCTGTCCTCCCAGCCCATTAGTTTCTTCCTGTATTAATAACTTCCATGAGCAGGCAGTTGCTCTGTTGGTCACTGATGACCCAGTTAAAAGTTTGGCCAGCTGTGATCAGTGGCCCACTTGGATTCTTGGTGTTTTTTTGGAAAACAGACTGCCCACAATAGTGGTTTCCCTTTGTCCTGATTACTTCCTTAACTAAATCATTGGCTCTGTTTTTAAATTTCCCCTGTCCTCTTTCTGTCTTCTCTCTCCTGTCCCTGCAGGCAGCCTCATGCCCAGAAAATCCTGCTTGCCCCAAAGCAGCAGCAGCAGCAGCAGCCACTAATGTAGTTGTAGGTCACAACTAAAGTTCAGCCCGGATCACCACCTGCTGCACATGTGGCCTGTCCTTCATCCCTGAGCTGCTGCAGTACAACCTGAACTCACCCTCCCTGATGCTGGAAAACACATTTTCAGTATGTGTGCTTGTACTAATGGATTTTATAAGGTCCTTAAAACTTCATCTTCACAAATTCCAAACTCAATTCTCTGAATTTTTGAAGTTAGGTCATATTAGATCAGTGGTTTTTAAACTTTTTGTGCCCAGGGACACCAAAGGGCAAGCCAAACTCTCAAGGCACACCTGTATTCATATCATGCAAAAGAGTTACCAACAGAGTCAGAGGTTACTAGCCAATCAGAAGCAAAGTGCAGGTGAGGGGAAAATGAGTCAGTCAATCAGGGCCTTTGAAGTGTCACTCTAATAATTCCCTCCATGCAGCAACTGTGTGAACAGCAAAAACTGGGGCTCACTTTGAGTTTTTTAAAGGTTTTTTTTGTTGTTGTTGTTGTTGTTGTTGTTGTTGTTGTTGTTAGGGTGTAAAACGGGCATAGTCGGCTTGCTTTTCCTTGGGGGCTCTTTTGCACACTGACAAGAGGCCAGGGGACAGTTAATAAACAAACTTTAATAATATTTGTCAGCAAAAATTGTAAATAAAATTTTCTGATGCCACAAGGCAGGAAGGCTGCCCTGCAGCTAGCATGTTTAATGTGTGGTGGTGGCTAATATTAGCAACTTTGCATACAGCACTTGTCATTTAGCAATCTAAACACAGTGGTTTAGGAAGAAAGTCAAATGCAAATTCTTGGCTCAACTTTGCAAAGCTGCAAATCTGGCTGCAAGAGCCCCAGGCAGGTGAGCTGTACACAGAAAGCAAGCATCACCATAGATGATTCAGGTCTGCTCTCGGTTTTAAGATCAGATTGTGGTTTTATTAAATGACAGGCAACGATACAGGAAGGTTGCATGCACTGCGAAAATATCCACCAGAGACGATGTTTGTTTTTGTCTGCTTTAGTGACAACTTAATCTCCTTTTGTAGGCTGTGTCTGCTCCTTTCTGCCCCTCGTGACCCAAATCCTGCCTCTAGTAAGCTGCAGGCAGGTTCACACACAGGTGAGAGCATGTTTTCTTTCAAGTAATTTGATGGATTTTTTATTGATGAACAATGGAAGCTGCACCTTTAAAATAGAAAAGAGTTAGCATTAACGAAGAGGAAAAAATACAAATTGAATATTGAGTTTTAATCGTTTTGTCTGATGAAAACATTTCAGCTGTAGAAATTTGAAATATTGACATATCGGTTTCTACTGAGTCTTGTCTGTTATTCTGAAGACTCATCTGTGTTGTCTCTTCTTTACTGCATAGATGGACGAGGTCTTGGATCAAACATCATGTCAACAGCGTTGCAGCTGCACCTTATCCACAGCAACAACATCAGTGACCATCGTCTACCTCGGGAAGACATCTCAACGCACCATGGCTCTATTGTGAGCTTATTGCTGGTGAGCGACTCGGGGGGAATTCCAGTTTTACTACATTTCTCTTCAAATAAATTTAGGCCTCACTGTCTTCATCCCAACACGGTCTATGCCCAAACTCTATCATAATTTTTTAAGAGTCTTTCTCTTAGCATCCAGCTGTTCAATAATCCTTTGAGTCAGAGCAGTCACGTACATCACAGTAATGGCTTTTGCTGAGGCTGTTTGGCAGAGGTGACTAGAAGGGGTTGACTGTCTGGATTCCTCTGCAGGGATTACAGTTTTTCTGATTGCCTTGCATCATCAGAGGCCACAGCTCATCTTAAATATCTGCATGTTCTCTGTGCATTTGCCAGCCAGCAGTGGGTCTCATGCTTGACGATGTGTGTGCATTAGGCATGGCTTGACACCACTTTTTCATGTTGGATACAGATACAGCAAACTTGAGTATCTGTCAGTACTTATACAATATTTTGTCTTAAACAACCTACTGTTAATAACACATTTCTAATAATACATTTCTATGGATATACCTTGCTTAATCCAGCCAACTAAAAACATCATGAAACAAATATTCTATTCCCATGAAGGAGAAATGCATTTCCTGCAACATGACTGTTATGCAATACTGCTGCGTGTTTTAAAAGCTTTGACACACAGAAGCTTTAGCATCACTTTTGACTGGTCAGCAACATTAAAATAGTTACTTTCCCTCACGTTTTTCCTCCTTGCGCTTAAAATAACTCCACACAGCTGACACGATGACGACGCTGCTGACAGATCTCACTCGGTCTAAAAGCTCTAAATTCTCATGACATCCCGCTCATCTGCGTCACTTGTGACACGTCTCTTTTCATAGCTTGTCGCTCAAAATTTAATTAAGCATTGTTAAAAGCTCCAGTGATGTTGGCTAGCATTGAACTAATGCAGAGTATCGGCTCAGCGTGTCTCAAGTGGGCATGTGGTTATGGTTTGGCCCGGGCAGTATGGCATAAATATGCCTACATAGTAATAAAGGCAACAAAATGTTAACACCAGTGGACAAGATTATTTACAAAGCAAGCCTCTGAGGAAATCATCAATGTAAATCTTGACAAGAACCTGCTGGTCACCTACAACACATGAGGATGTGGTTAACTCAAGTAATTACGGTCAATTGGTTTTGCACAGTTAATGATCTTTTTTGGGGGTATTGGCTAGACGGAATCACAAAGTGCTGGAAAACCTTTAAACCGCTGTTTGCTGTCATTTCACTGAATAAAATTTCAAACCAATTGTTGTGTTTTTTCTTTTTTTGTAATTAAAGGTGGGGTTTGTGGACTGAGGGGATATTTGCAGAATTTTAAAAGTGTTGTGGATTAGAATCACATGCCCCACCTTTAATGAATGCAGTTAGATGATTCAAAGTAGGATATGCAGCATGAAAAGCACCAATAGCCACGGCTGGCAAATGTTGGTAAATTATTTTTCCTGCTTAGCAAATTATACAGGTGAAGAGTTGCAGAGTTTGAGGCTAATGTTAATATAGTTTAAATGATACCTGGTTTAAATTCACTTTAGTCACAGTTTTAATGTCAGTACAATTTTGGCTATTTTTTATTTCTAAGAAGCATTACATTTTAATATTTTGACTTTAACAACTGTATCATCAGTTATTTATGGTAGGGCTTTTTATTTGTCAGCATGGAAAATATAAGATTGGATCAAACGCTTGCTTATCTAGGTGACCATTTACTTCTGAACAGTTCTGAAAATTGCAAGAATGATTAGGCTCTAAGATCTGCTCAAAGTGTAAGAACAGAGATAAAAAAGGTCGGCTTTGTAACATTCCTAAGGAGTATCTCACAGCAGCACAAAAGCTAAAAGCGGCTTCAACTAAACTCGACTCTGGAAAGAAACAGCTGATCAGTTTGAGACCAAGGCAACAGCCAGTCAAAAAAAAATACTTGGGTGCTTTCTGAGACTTATTTGGATGAACTGCTGCCTCCAGTAGAGGAGGGAACTCACACCAGTGAAATGAGCAGGTGCAGTGTTTGAAATCACAACCTGCTGCCGTCCGCCTGTGCTGCACAGGATGATTTCAACCACCAGGTGGCAGTTGAACATCAGTGTTTCCTGCGGTTTGGACAGGTGCATGTGGCCTGGCGCTCTCTGTCACAGCTGTGTTATAAAGCAACATTTCACTGGATTTATTCTGTTAAAGGAAAAACACAGGAGTGCCTTGAGGCTCCACACACTACTAACTCCTGCAGGGGAAAAAAAATTGTTCGGTAAACCTGCAGCTGTGAAGAAAACCTTTCTCTTGCAGGCTAATAAACACAGCTATTTTAAATATTCCTCACACATGATTATAGTTAAGAGGCCCTCTGGTCAAAGCTTGTTTGCTAAGAAAAGTATTGCAAATGGAAACATTTTCCTGTAAATATGTCACGGTACTCAGGATATCATGAAATGTGGATGGATGGTCTGTGCAGAGAGGTTCGACACATGCACTAACAGATGTGCTCTATAAAACATCAGTTCTGTCTAAATGTGAAAGACTGAGAACAAACTCCAGCTGTATTACAGCAGGTTGAATCAGTTCTATTTTGACTTCAGTATAAGCCCTAAGCAATGCCTTCATTTATATATGTTGCAACTGATAGTGCCTTAAATTCTGCTTCTTTTCTCCCTGTTCTGATACTTTTTCTGCTTTGTTGTTGAAATGCGTATTACCTACAACAGAAATGGACTTATAGTTATTGGAAAATGAAAAGCGAGGTTTGGACTTAAGAGCAGCAGCCCTTGACACGATCAGCAGTGCTCACAGTAACTTTCAACACCCAACCAGATCAGCTGGACGCAGCACCGTGGGCCAACCCAGGAGGAGTTCAGGTCATCGGGGCGGATGAGAACTGCATTAACCCAGCTTGGATTTAAGAATGAAGTGGACAAAACAGGACTCAAGCTTGCCAAGCAACTGAGACCAAGATTTTTGTGCTCTGCAGCATCCCAGATCAGGCTGTTGGACCAGTTCTGAGCTAACAGTATGCAGGACATGCATGCATAAACTCTGGCAGGACAAGGACAGGAAGACTCTGACGCTTCATGCTCAAACACAGTCAAAGTTGCTGGATACTCTTTCCCAGATGAACTTTATATGTAAAGATGTCAACAATATTATCAACCACATCTTGTTGGTGTCATTTACATTCAACTTGATGCAAATTCACATATATACAGCATTCTGTGTAATTCAAATGTCACATACAGTGGCTTTTAAGTAATCATTTTAAAGAGATAGGTCACCCCAAAGTCAACAATGCTTTCGTGAAACTGCTCATATCAGGGTCTGTGGATTATCTTGAGTAACTGGGTTGTGATTTTTGGAAAGAGACACTGGTTTTGAATTTCTCAGATGTAATTTTGGTGCTCTCAGCACCACAAGCAGCATGCCATGTAGTCACATTATATTGGAGAGAAGGCAGACATCTGCAGCAAAAAAATTGAGCTGGATAAAAAGCACAACCGGCCAGGGAAAAAATATATATGGATTTTGGTGTGAATTGTATGTATAACTATAAAAGAGCCTTGAGCATACTTCAGACTTGTCTGTCTTTTGTGAATTGAGATCAACTGAGTTTGTTCAAGTTGAACTCAAACCCTATGAGTTTGAGGATATAATACATACCATCTGTTCAGGGTGGTGACAGGTTGAACATTAAAAAATATAATTCTCAAATGATCCTCAGCGAGTTTAGGGATTAGTTCACATATTCACTTTGTTTATACCTTTTTCATTGGCTCCTCTGTCAGTACTCATGAACTGAATAGAGAGTGCCAAAGATCAAGCTCTGATCTTACAGTGTGAATATTTTAATACCTGTGTGGCAGTTTTGCCTGGAGACAGCAGCAACATTTCGTTTGACCTCAAAGGTCTGAACGCTATGTTAGAGCTCACCTTTTGTTGATCTGTGTGTGTATTTTCTCCCCAAAATCTGGAATGAAAGATGTTATTCTGGTGGAAAAAATTTCAAATGCCTCCAGTATAGCGTTATAAATATTTAATTCTTCACAGTATTTTTAATCTTTTTAACTGCAGGGAACATTGATGAAAAATATTCCGCATGCAACTTCACCACAATCTGCAAAGGCAATTTTTATTCATGTGAAAGTCTGCAGTGAAGGGCACTCTGTGACTTCATTTGATGTAGAACAAGAGACAAATCAATTATTCATCTCGTTAATTGTGAAGTGACATCAGATTTCTTTTCAGAGCGGCGCCTCAAAGGTTGCATAGTCTTGTTTGTGGCAGAGCGCTGTCATTAACTTTAGAGATCGCGGAGCACCATGGGAGTCATTTTTACCGCTTGATTCCCAGCTAACGTCAATCCAGGCGGCGTTTTTTCACTCGAACCCGTCAACGTGAGCCGAGCTGTCTGTCAGATTGTGTCACAGAGCTGAACAATGCCCTCCTTCTGGGCACTTTTCCTGTCAGAATGAACCCCACCGAACAAGACTATAGCCTGACACCACTGCTATAGCAACCATAGAGCATTAGGCTGTACTGTGTGTGTGTGTGTGTGTGTGTGTGTGTGGACAGGAAGAGGAGGTTGTGTCAGCCATGGTGAAATGTTTTGTTCAAAGATGTTTTCGGTCTCCTGTACTCTGAGTGAAATTTTGGCTGTGATACGATGTGATGTATGAGCTGTTCACTCAGGTGTTATCTTTCACTCCTGCTTTACCTCTCACTGTCTGAAGATAGCTGTCCTCCTCTTCCCTCCTTCTGCTTTTTAATTTTCGTCTTCCTTCCTGCTGCAGTTGAAACAACTGTTCTCATTCGCTTCACAGTTTGTTTGATTCTCAGGGAGGAACAAACAAATTATCTTCAGTTTTCATTGTTTCTGTTCTCAAATATACTATGCTCTGCAGATGCACTGTAGCGTGTTTTTATATATGGACAAACCTGTGGAATCATTTAAAGGAACAGTTCACCCACAAATCAAAAATGCATATTTTTCTTGTCACAATTAGAGCGATTTATCCATCTAGACGTCTTGGTGCAAGTTTTGGAGTTATTGTCTCTAAAGATGTCTGATTCTATAAAACCCATTCTTGAGAAGTGGGACAAATCATGTCCTTCCAAAACTGATTAATGCCAACAGTGCAATTTCAACCTTTTGTTGAAATCTTATTCTTTAAGTATTTGTCATATTTATAAAATGTTTTGCTTTTTTAAATTTCTAAAGTTGCTCTGTGCTAGAAAACACTGAAGAACAATTTAAATGTGTTAAAATTCCTCAAAATGTAAAACTGACAATACCTATTGATAACACTGCTGTAAAAATGTGCTAATCATCTGTTTTAAATTCCTTTTTTTTAAATGAAGATGTTGGCCCTTTAAAATTGTGTCCCAGATTTCCATCACCTCCGTTGTACGTGAACAAAAACATGATTTAATCGAGCATGAAAAGTTTACCCTAACCTCCGCTGTCTGATTTCCTGTTTTAAAAAAGGCAGGAATATTGCTCAAGCACTGATAAGCTTTCTATTTTTCTGACTAAATCAGTAAGTAAACATTGCTATCAGGTGTCTCAACAACAGCATGTCATCTCTGTAGCCCTTCTAAATCAAAGCTAAATAAGAATTATGGTTTAAAAATGTGTAATTTAATGGCTCCTCACTTCGACTATACAGTGAAATGTAAAAAAATAACATTTTGTTCAATATCCAAGAGTCTTTTAAAATACAGCATAATTTAAGAGTGAAAATCAAAACTCAAAATATGGTTTTGAGGGGGTTTCACCTGGCTTGTGGTGTTCAAAGTGCCAAAAAATACATTTGAAAAACTCAAAAGTGGTGGTGCAAAGGAACATGCTCCGTACAAACTGGCCCCCACAGTTCGGCACACGTAACCCACCATGTAACCATTATAGTGCAGCAATTTTCATTTTTAAAGTAATAATTTCCTAAGTCTTCATGCAAAGTTGCAGTGAAAAGACAAAGACAGACGCCCATGGTGTTTTACTCTGCAGCACGTCTCTGTAGCACATGTGAAAAATTCAACACCAGTGTCTCTTTCCAGAAATCATGACCCGGTTACTCAAGATAATCCACAGACCTTGATGTGAGCAGTTTAATGTAGGAACTACTTTCTGTCTAGTAGAAAGAAAGTAGCTCCCTTACCTGAACTTTGCACCCGGACATTGATCAGAAAAAACACTTTGATCAAATAGCCCCCCCCCCCCCACCATCCCAGTGAGTGTAGTTACACTGTATATTGCATTATCTATTACAGTGGAAACCATCACAGTTACAGTGATCACAACATATATGGACCAAAATGCTTGGGACAGAATCATTCCATACAAATGCTGTTTAAGTAGTCAGCTTAGTGTTCACTGTGGGTCTTTTTCTACAGGACAACATGTAGAAAACAATACGAAAACTACAGTAATTCTTTTCTTTTTACTCCCATGATACTTTGCCTCGCGGTAACCCATCTCGTTTCAGCTGGCTACCTGACGCTGGTGCTGCATGCACATTGAAATCACGACGGGAAAAAGAAAGTAATTTTCTCACAATGAAAAATGTAGTCTCCTCAGAAGTGTCTGACAAACTTGCAAAAATGAGCCGATGTGATGCGGCAGTGGAACTTGGTATTCCTCAGGTTACCTTAAGCAGTCGACTCAATCAATGACAAACAGTCTACTGGTGATGGAGAGAGAAAAGTCACATAATACCCCCTTGAGCGAGCCCCTGGTGAGGGAAAAATAGTGAAGACGTCTGTTTAATTACTTTATATTCATGTAATAAATATACAAATGCTAATTAGATGGTAATCTGCATGAAAAAGAAATACAATTTGGTTATAGTTATGTATTAAAAGCAGTCATTCCCCAACACTGGGTTGTGACTGACAGGTGGTTCAAAGGATTTTTTTGCGATCGTTTGTCATTTTAAAAAGCAGGTGCACAGAAAAAAAGTTTGGGAAACTGTATTATAGCAAACTATGATACAGTGACAGTATGGTTTTAGCAGTATACTGTAAAGTATTATTATATAGCGTATTATTATTAGGCTGAAAACTATGATATGATCTTAACCATGAGTTTTGTGATCTGTTGCACTCAGTATTATGTATTTGCTGTCTACCGAACTAGACCTGCCAACTGTTTTACCGTCCTGCGCTGTCGTAAGCACAAGCCTCTTGTCCATCAGTAGATGCAAGTTTCCTTCTGCTTGGTGTTACGGTTGGGTGGCGTGCAAAGAAAACAGTTCCTCCATGAAACTCCTAACAACAAGGTCTGTGGATTATCTTGCTGAAGCATGACTTCAGGAAAAAGACCTTCTTGTGTTTGGTGTTTTGAGCGCCACAAAACAATCTAGACGGATCAATAGCACTGCAGGCTGTACTTTTGATTTTGGTGTGAACTGTCCCTTTAAAATGGCAGTGGAAAAGCACTGTAAAGTTAGTCACAAAGTGGCAGTCCCACAGTCAAAGTTTTACAAAAGTAAACAAGTGTAGATTTTCTTTAGTATCAAAGTAAAACTACTTATGGTTGAAACTAGCTATTATTTTCCTTGTCCTTGTCATTTTTCTCAATTATTTGATAAATCCCTGAGACCGTAAGAACAGAAAATTGGGGAAAATGGCCAACACAGTATCCCAGAGCTGTAGGTGACATATTCAGATTACTCATATTGTTTGAGCAATTGTCCTAATTCTAAATTTATTCAGTTTGCAATGATAAATGTAATAAACAAAAGCAGCAACTGCTCACATCCTTGAAGCTGGAACCAGATAATGTTCAGCCATTTTGAAATATGACATCAATGATTTATCATTTAACAGAATTGTCTGTTGACTAACTGATTAACCAGTGACTTACTTCAGCACTAATAACTAATACAAAGTTTTATCTAATGTTGAATATAAAATGAGTGTGTGCAACATAATAAGTAACTCAAGGCATCAGATAAATACAGTGTGGCTTTTAAGTCTTCTAACTTGTAAGGTCAGATTTGAGGGTCTGTTGGTCATTTTTTAATATTGTACCTGAATAAATGATAGTAAATAGAAAATAATAATAAAGTAGTAATTGTTGACATGAGGTTGCTGTGTTCTGTGCTGGGTTAAAAGCAGAATAGTTGCCTGGAGCGAATATTATAAATACAGGTTGTTAAACTTTAAAAATGTGCATGATGAGCATCACGAGTCAATAGTTTTTGTTGTGAGGAGATGAATCTGCCATAGTTCAGCTCCAGCCCACACATCACTTTTACACAGACCATTTTTTCCCCAAAAAATTTCAACAGCAGCACTTGACATTAAACATTTGCAATTTAGATCAGTGATAAACATGCCTGTTGTTGAGCGTTAAAATGTTCAGTACTCAGTTTGAAGGGGTATTCATAAGATACAACATGACCATAAATATTACATGACACCTGTCAGGAACGTTTTTTATGAAGTGTCATCTCGTCTCACTGATGGCTTATTTGGGTCATACAGAGGCATCAGCATTAAACTGATAGGGCTTTATGACTAGTTAAATAACAACAATATTAAACATTCATAAAGACTCATGCTCATGACAGGTGTCATGTGATGTTTATGAATGTCAATCTTATACACACCTCTTCAAATTAAGTGTTACCAAATGTTCTTCATCTGCATGTCATATAATGATCAGTTTTAATGATGATAGTGTGTCTTACATTATTTACAATTTTTTTTGCACCCTCAAAAAAATGTCTTCGATAACAGGCAGGAATTTTAATTTACAAATATGTTTCAGTATGTCTGTAACTTGTAACCACCAAAAAGGAGTTTAATGAGACCTAAAAGTAATGCAAATTTAATTTGAAAAATGCAGCAAATGTTCTTTTAAAATTGTTTTTATCATTGTGTATTGCAATTAGGAAAAGTAGCTGAGTAAAAAGAAAAAGACAAAAGTGGTCACCATGCGGCACCATCAGAAAGATTGTTTATTATTGAGTCTCATTCCCAGGATGTCAAATACTGACATTTTGTGTTTGCAAAACGTCCCAAGAACAGCAAAATAATGAGAAATATTGGCAGAGGGCAGGGTATCCACAAATAGAGACACCACTGTGGTCTTGTTTATTTGTTTCTCAGGGATGATGCACATTAATAAACACTTCTGCAAATATGCCAACATTAGCCAAAAGGTTAGTTTGCACCTGTGGTCCCTGGCCAGAAGTAGGTAAGGTCAAATTAGCCACCTAAAATCAATATAAGAATTAAGAAACAAGTTACAACAAATGCCATGGTGGAAATGCATGTTAATTACTGTAAAAGCAGAACTCAGTCAGGTATAAAGCAGAAAAACACACCAAGGAAGCAATTAAAGCAGAGAAAATCACCGTTCAAAAAGGCAAAACAACAACAAATACAAGCGAGGACAGACATGAGGGGGAAAAATTAAGACAACTTTGCAAAATAAGATATAAACAAAGACAGACAGATACAAATACAGACAAGACAACAGTAACACTAAGGTAGGTCAAGCAGTAATACTTGAAACACACAAGGGATTATGTGAATGAATCTAAACATTATTTTTTCTATTCTAGACCAGCCTTTCAGTGGTGAAATACACTTTTTATTGACTGCACAAAATCTCATGTAAAATTTGATTGCAGTGTAATTTGACACAAAAACATCCAGACCTACTCCATGTGTGAGACCCTCAGTTACATTATACCATTGAAATGAACTGAATTTAATGCAAAATGTTTTTTGTCCTGAATTTGACAGGCTCTGTGCATCTTCACACTTTTAGATTTGTTTTTTTGTTTTTTTTTCTTTGCCTTCCTGTAATTTGCACTGGCTGTTGGCAGACTTGCTCATCTCACTGAATATGTGCATTTAATGGCTCTGCGGATGGACATTTAACAAGTACAACATTCATAGTTGCTTTCACACATGCCCACGAGGGATTTAAAATAGTGCTTTTTTTCCCTACTGTCTCTCGTCTCATTTCCCTCCGTCCCCACAGAAAACTGTGACTCAGGGCTGTGATTGACAAGAGTGCGGTGAGTGATCATAGAGTACTGATCGACTAGACTTTCTGACCTGAGGCGACTCTTGTTTTGCTTTTAACTGAAGTCACCGGGGAGTCGAGGAACATCCAGCCGGCCACAGATGTTTCCTGTGTACCGGGGGGATAAAAATATGCCCAACACCTGAAAGCACGAGTGAAGCTGAGATGGGGGGGGTCTCTTAAAAGAGATAAACATGTTTGTGCAGCCAGAGGAGGCTGTCATGCGAGTGTGAAGGTCCGGAGGGAAGTGCACCTTTTCACGGTGCTCTGAACACACTCGAGCAGGTTGCTCTTCAGATGTGAGCTGGTGATCAAAGGAAGGATTCATATTAACAGCCAAAATAGCTTTTCTGGTAACCAGGTCATGTTGATTTGTTCAGCTCCTGAAAATGACCAGTCGGGAAAACTGGCCCCAGTGAGCTGCACACGTGAATATGTAAACATTTTGGTCATGCATTTCAGCAGCACATGTTAATGGTAGGATGCAGTGATTCATAGTAAAGTCATAGTGCGTATTAATGAAGAGTAATACTCTGCCTTAACAGACCTTATAAATCTGTGATGAAGACGTGATGTTAAGAGTTGCATTTCAGATTCACTGGATTGTATCACCTAAACATTTTTAGCTCATGCAGACAGGTTTACCTTAAATTGCCCCTCCAAATCAAATTAGCAAGTCAACTCGTGTCTTTACTCTGAATTGATAGACAGTCGCTCATCTAAAATGGGCTTTGCATTAAAGGTCCAGGGTGCAAGATTTAGTTTAGTTAGTTTAATCAATTTGTTAAACATGTTAAAATAACAAAAAGCAACAATTAAAACATATGATCAGTAACTAATACCATTCATGTTCAAAAGGGGTAGGATGAAACTGAAAACTTTTCTAGTCCTACCACCTCTGTAGTCAACTAAAATCTTTCTGATCTGACATTTAGTCACTAGACTAAAACTAAAACATTTCAGGTGACTAAAATATGACTAAAACTTATTCAAAGTTTGTTGCCAAAACTAATAGTAAGCACAAACGCTTTGAACAAACGTGAAATGTGTGAACCTCACGCAGAGGGTGTATAAATCAGTGCTTCTTGCCCTGCCAGACACCTGTGTGCAAATAGAAAATGAATAATTACACAATATAAAGTGCAAATCCACAATGAGCCATTAAAGTCAATACATATACAAAAACTTATGCAATAAAAACCCCCATCGATAAATCGGAAGCACTGGAAGCTAACAAGCCTCCATCGCTGCAGTGATGTCTCACCACAGTATGTGCGTGAATGAATGTGAGCTGTCATGAGAAGTTTACAGTTTTCTTCTTTTACCTATACTTTTTACGCAAGGTTACTTTTGACAACAATGTCTAGGAAGTCTAGAAGAACTTAGAACTCAGACAGTAATGAAAGACATCAACTTTGGAAAAAAACAAATGTAAAACACACAAGACTTTACTTCATGAAGAGTCTGTCACCATGCACTCTGCATAGATTCTCTGTCTGTAAAGACTACGTACAACAGAGGACCACAATATTCGCAGGAAGTGGATCAGGAATATTAACAATAATAATACCTATGACAAATACAAATTCAAAGATATTTTTAATATACATATTTCACTGTAGTTCATCACTTAAATATGGTGGAGGTGGTCTGTTTTTGCTGTTATCCATCATCCTTTTCTGGCTGTTGTCAAACTACTGTGTAAAATTTGAAGAACCTTAATATCACCATCTTAAAAGGAACCTTCATCAGTTATTGAGGGCTGATGTCAAATGCTGTCAATCCAGTTATCCTCGCTATCACTGTCAGCAGTCAGCAGCAGACAAGGTGTCTAAAGGGGGACCCCAGATCTCGTGAAAGTCAACATTTTAACCATAACCATCGTGACAGACACGACGTACCACCACGGTAATTGCGGCGCTGCTCGATGGCGGAATGAACAGAATCATCACCAGATTCGTCTATAGGCCTTTCAGTTTACCAGATTTGCATGAGCCTTCTGAAAATGACCAATTGGTCTGCCTTAATTTTCCCCATCCATATTGAATTTGCGTCAGCTAACGTCTTTGCATTGACTTGATAGGCAGGCGCACGTCTAAAATTGGCTTTGCATTAACGTTCCAGGAAGCATGATTTAGGGAGAATATAGCTGAAATGGAATAATAAAGTATGTTTTCATTTGTGTGTAAGAATCATTGTTTTTGTTACTTTAGAATTAGACAAAAATGGGATGACAACTAAATAAAAAATAAAAAAACTGAGAATTGACACTTCTGTCAAAAAATCAAAACAAGACGAAAATGTTACGGGGTTACAAGTGAGGAAGAAATCTAATTTCTGACTGAACTGCACACTCAAGAGATTTTGTTTCTTTCTGTTATTTCTCTCCAGTCTCTTCTTTCTCCCCCTCCTCCTCTCTGTACGTCTGTGTGTGTTCATGGACCCAAGTACATCGAATCGGAGCAGAATCCAATATGACTCGGGGTATTTACTCCTCCAGAAGCTCCAGCTCTGCCCCCGACTCTCTCCTCCAGAGCTTAGCAGCTGTCTGGAGGCGAGCTTCAGCTCTGTCCCTCTCCTCCACCCAGCCAGACTTTTTCGCTGAATATTTACGACTTGTGCTTAATACGCTGTCGCCCGCAACATAATACTCCCACTGTAAATTTAGGGAACATAACTGTTCCCATAGTGAACATAATGCCCCAGACTGGCTTGCTGGAGTGATGTGTTAGTGTAAAAGCTCTGCTGGAAGAATCATGATTTGTCATTTTTGAACTATTCGTAGAATTATACATGGGCATCGTGCAGCGCAGGTCTATAAAACATTTGACCCAATAAATATAACCATAAATAAGCAATTTGCTCTCTTAGGTATGAAACAAATATGTAGAAGAAGAATGCATGTTTGAAGAACTGTACTATACTTAATGTTGGACATATAATGGGAGACAGGAGCAGATATATAGCATACTTAATGTTAGCGTTAATAACAGGTTAATAGATGTTTCCTCCAGGAGTAAAAGTTTGGAAACATTTAAATGAAATTTGAAATGAAGTTCATTAAATCTGCTGCAGATTTAGAGGACAAAAATCTTAGTCAGCTAAAACTAGACTATAATTCAGATGCCTAAAATATGACTAAAACTAAATCAAAATTTGCTGTCAAAATGAACAGTGACTACATGCCTCTAAATCCCCAACACTGGTCCTGTAAGTCTGAACAAATACTTGTGTGAATTGTGTACAGCTCACAACTTAATCAAACAGTCTGCCACACTGTTTGTTTTTCTTCTTAAGGCTGTATAAACCTGTGGCTTCTTGCCCTGCCCGACGCTTGTTTGCAACTAAAAAATACATAATAAATAATAATAACTGCAAATCCATGAGCCAATGAAGTCAATACATAGGGTAAAAACTAATGAGATAAACAACTATTTGCAGTGAATTTTTTCAGGTTTACGTGAGCCTACTTATCTGATCATTCTTATGCCAGTGTACTGGGAGTCCTGATTATTACGAATGGGAGGAACTGCAGGGTGCTGAGGGGGTAGCAGGCATATACTGTATATATGTAGTGCTCTGTTAATTGTGGCAGGAACTAGTTTTCTATCCGTTAATTAATAATATGTATTAGTCTGTTCATAAAACTTTCTACGAAGTACTGCAGCTTGCAAGTGGTTGGTGCTTTTCTATCAGGCATGAACACACTGAGTTGTTTAGAAAGTTTAGAGCTTGTCAAATGCCCCACTGTGTCAAAGTAACCAAAGTCACTGTCCCTGTCAGACTGACCGTTGTGGGTGGTCTGACAGAACATGGGTAATTTAACACTATTATAGGCTTATGTTATAGGCAAGAAGTCAGAGTGTTACCACCGCCCCCTTGTTAGGGACAATTGTTACAGTGGTTGGGGGCAGCTGAAAAACTGAAAGGATAAGTCATGTTAACCCACTGTATCAAATAAGAAGCACACCTCAGAGTAATCACATTACTGCTGCTGTATCTAATGTGACTGAAGTTTATTTTTTCATATGTGCTTCAAATTCTTTTAGAAGTCAGGCATCATCTGCATTCAAAGCAAAAGTCTTTGGGACTGTGAACTGAATTTTGAGTCGGCTCCTTTTAAGTGTCAACCTGTACAATGTTGGTCAGAATAATGTGTCGTTTAAATAGCAGGAAAATACTGTGCCATCGACTTTAGACCAGGTTTTTGTTGGTCAGCGGCGCCTGACTGCACTTCATTTTAAGACCAATGCAAGTGCATTTGGCGCTGGGCGAGAAAATGACAACTGACTTGGTCAGAAAATGGCAAACAGCTGCACTGTGCTCCGCTTTGCACCAGGGTGGGAGGTAGAGCCCCACAACTTAATCAATTGAAATATGAATAACATGAACACTGACCAGATGCTAATATATCCCAGATTTGTCCTGTAAGTCTGAACGCTCTTGTGAATTATGTACATCTGACGGCTCAAACAATTCAGGTGACTAAAATATGACCAAAAGTTAATTAAAGCTGTCAAAGTTAAAACTGACTACATGACTCTAAATCCAAATAAAAAATTTAAAAAGTCCAAATCCACAACGAGCCAATGAAGTCAATAAATCGGGTAAAAACTAATGCCATCAGTTTTTCAAGTTCAAGTCAAAACTTGAGGTGTCAGTCACGTAACATTGTCAGTACAGACAGTCAATGTGACTTTCTCTCCTGGAGCCTTAGACACCCAAAAATACCTCCTCCAACTTCACAGCTCGATGGAGACGGTCTGGTATTTCTCACTTTTAAATCAGTGATGCAGATGATGATGCAGGTTAAGTTTTACACATCCTCCATCAGACAGTAACCGTTGACTATGGGATCTTTACATCCAAATCCTTCGCCGCTCCATATTATACCATCGGGTCCCCTGTTAAAAGTGCTCTTCACACCTTCAAAATTGCTGCAGTATGACTGACTGCAGTGCTATTAGGAGAGCACGGCCGGGAACACTGCTGCAAGAGTCTGTCAGAGAGATGTGAACAGATATTTTCAAATATTCTTGTTTTTTCTCTTGCCTTTTTTCTTTAGCTCACTCCTTGTTGTCATGCAACCAAATCTTTGTTGTGTGAAACATTGCTTTGGAATTGAAACATATGAAACTATATAAAAAAGCAATATTCTTAAGTATATATAGTTTTATAATATTTATATTAACACAAAGTATGTATCTCACACTTATCAGTTATCCAAAAGTACAGATTTTCAACAGCTGAGTACATCAGCAACAAGCATATATGCTCTTTGGCATTTTCCTGCATCCTCCCCGTCGAATTTACTTCATGTTCAGAATTCAACTTGCAGCCTGCTCCCGTTTTTAAGCCATTGCAGCATTGTGTAACTCCGTGGCTTTAGATAAGGTGCAATTTCAAACTTTTCTCTGCATCGAGTGGGTCTCGCCCCACGTCTCCTCCCTAGTTTCACTTCTTAGCAGATATAATACCTCTGTGGTTGTGCAAATACCCAGGAGGCTCCTACAAGAGTGCAGATCTGCCAGCATTTTTCGATGTGCCTGTAAATGTCTAAAAAGTACAGACAAGAACAGATTGTAATGCTAATTTACCTAAAAGCTCTTCACTGTGTCATTCATATGCCATAAACATTCCAGCCTTAGAACAATGGCTGGGCCAAAAAAAAAAGGGGAAAGCAGGTACATAAAAATGCACTGATGAATTTAATTGAAAATCTGTTTTGTTGTGCAGAAAAGTGTGATTGCTACAAATGAAACATTCTTGTAGTTTTTCTCACTGAACCAAGTCAGTAGTTTCTTCGCTCTTTTAATTGAAAAGTAGAGAGGATTTTTATGTGGAGAGACATACAGGGTCAGGGCAAGTGGAGTATCTGACTGCTGTTTATCTGAATATGAGTCATCTTAAGGTTAAGTGGAAAACGGTTAAAAGTGGAAACTGTTTATAATAATTAGGAACAGCTAATGCCTTTGGCTGTGGTTCTGTTTTCCTTATAAAAGCAGCATGCAGCACATTTGTATCTAGCTTCTTGCCAGTGTAGGTGTTCAAAAAAAACCACAAGGGAGCACACAAATGAGTAGCGTGCGTTTGTTTATTTCACCCCAGGAAAATGCAACTAAAATAGGCTGGTGTTGAATAGACTGTGTTATGCAGTGATTCGGGTTTAAAGACACGCCATTTATTTTCATAAAGCTTATGTCTTTGGGCAAATCAAAGCAATGAGTGCACGTTCTGATATCATAGAGACAGCTTTCAGAAATATTGCAACACCTCTCTGCTCTGAAATCATGTCATGCTGGTTGCATTTTTATGGTGAGATCTGTCAAAGAATGTTTTCTCCCCTCCAGATTTTCATATTCATGCGGTGCTCATGAATACATCATGACTTCTCTGTATCCTGTGCAGCAGTGGAGGCAGACAGGTGATAGAGCAGTCGGGAGCTGTGACGTTGACAATGTTTGCTGTCAGAATAGTGTTGTTTTATAGTGTGTTTTTTTTTTTTTTTTTAACAAATGTGCCCAAGCAGACATCCACTAAAGAGCCCCAGAAAGCATATAGGGGCAGATATAAACTTAGAGGATTATTCTCTCTGCAGAGTTCACAACTCTGATTTTCACTCCTTCACAGTCAGTCCCACTTATCCAAGTCTGAACGGGGGAGATGAACTTCTTTTCACAAGCCATCAGAAGGAGAGCAAGAACTTGTCAGATTAAATATGCAACAGACTGCACATGTAGCAGACATGCAGCTACTAAAATATTTCAGAGGAAATTCTAATCTGTTAAAAACTTCTCCTCTGGTATGAAATGCCTGTATGTGTGCCAGTGAGACCATCAGATCACCCTCTTGACCTAGAATTCAAAGGTTTCTTGTGGGTGTCGGGTCTCTGCACACCAGCTGACTCGAGTGAAGCCAATTGCAAAGGTGCCTTAAACCTCTTTCTAACAGCCAACAGGAGGCAACTCTAGTGGTTGCAAAAAGAAGTCTGAATCTATGTAAGCTTATGAGAAAATGACCCTCCTTCTCACTTGATTGTTACCTTAGTAAAGATTTTCCTTATGAGTTTATGGTTTCAATCGCTAGTGTCAGGTCTTCTTTAATACAGCACAATATTCATTTTGTAAATTATCCCATTTAGAGAAAAATAGACAATATGCTACCTTGTGACTGACAAGTCGCTGCCATGGTGTGTTGTCTCGTTTTCAGTCTTGGTGTCACCTCTGACACCAAGAAAAACAAGATGGTGACGTCCATAATGCGAAGCTCGAGGCTTCAAAACAGTCCACAAAGCAATGGGTGAAGACACGTGATCTTGGAAATCTGAGCATTTCTATCAAATGAACACGATAGCGGGTAGTGGGTTTGTTGAGCTGACCTGGGAAATTAGAGTATGTCCAGAAAAGGCACAGAAACAATAGGTGGTTGATTGGGTCTGGGAAATCAGAGCATTCTCAGCCATGACACTGGCAGAGTGGGTAGTTAAGGTTGTTCAGGTGATTGCAGCATTTTCAGAAAATACACAGAACCAACGTCTAGTTCAAGGGGCATTGGGGTTAAGTGCATGCACACAGAGTACAGAGAGTCTGAGGGCAATTTAGGAACTGCCTGCATGCTTCGGCGAGCTCTGACCATCTCAGCTTGTGCACACAGTATGAGATAAGCTTATTTAATGCATGTCAAATATGAGGGTATACAGAATATACTGTTTGTGTTTTCCTATAATTTGTATATTTGGTTTCACACCTACGTACATGATAGTCCTTGAACCTTGAAGGCCTTGTAAGTCTGTTGGGGCACCTATTGATGCAATATACTCACTTACATTGATATCAGAATATAGACCCAGACCCAGACTTCCAGAATCTTCTCAGAAAATACATAGTGAATAGTTTAGAGGTCTGTCAGTATGGAACATGCCCAGACAGCACTCAGTCAGATGGTATTTCAGGAGACTTGGAAAATCGGAGCAGCAGAGACACAGAACCAGGCCACCTCTGCCGGTTAGAGAGCTGGGAATCTCCGTAATGATTGACAGACGATAAGTGAGATCAGCAAAGAGCCAATAAAATATTTTAGGGTTCATCTTTAAATAATTTCCCCAGCTGATGGAGGTTACATTGAAAAGTGAAACTGTTTCATCCAGATGTTAGCCTGGCAGGATTTTTTCACTGTGCAGAGAGAAAATGACAGCGAGGCCACGTGACTCAGTTATGTGATATTGTTGTGCAGCGAGTCGAGTGGCTCACCTGTGCTCTTCTGGCATATGTATCACAGATGTCGAGGAGGGCGGAAGAAGAAAGCAGCTAAATCGCTCAGCGTTGTCACCGGAGATTCGGATGCTGAATAGATGTGCGCTTCACTCAGATCCGGGCTGACATTAACCTTCCCTGCTGTCCCCTTGCCTCCTCAGAGGTCCGTCCATGATGGATGACCTCTCCCTCGCACACACACAGCTCTCCCTGCTCATGCCCATTAAGAGCATATCCTTATAAACGGATTAGGAGGCTGGTAATGGAAACTCGGGGAACTTGGCCCCATAATCTCCTGCTTGATACCTTTTGCTCTGATCAATCTTTGTTTCGGTGCCTCGGAGGTAGTTGTGAAATGTCATTGGCTGGAGTTTGAGAGGTGAGGGTGTGTGCGTGTGCGTGGCTGGGGGTATTCAATGTCAGATGTCAGCTTCATTTATCTAACTTGTTGGGTGCGGATTCATATTGTGCACTGGTTTGGGATGTCGAGAGGAGCCATTAGTTATTATCTGTGAAGGGTGTTGCATCTATGATTTATTCGGCGCCGCAGCAGAGATTGTGCTGGTACATTATACCGTCATTATGTCTTCAAGCGTGACCCAAATTTCCTCTGCCCGTCTTAGCTCGCCCTCCTCTCCTCCTTCTCATCCCCCTCCTTGCGCTGAGGCGTCTGAATCCAGATGGATAACGGAGTGTACGGTGTGGCTGCACCTTATTATTGGCCTCAGTTGCGCTGTGTGACCAGAGCAGAGGGAGACGGAAGGGAGAAAAAGAGGGAGAGATGAAGAAAGTGGAAATTGGGAGAAAAGAAATCAGATGCATAGCAAACATGCAATTAACATTAAAGTGGTATCACCGGGATTGTTTCAAAACAGCTGCTGCCAATCAGCATCCCATTCTGTGACTGTCATGCTTATCCATTTGTGCAATTTTGCATCTCCTCTGAAATAACACATCTGAAAGATATCAGTGCTCAGTTGGGCTGATTATTTACGATCAATTCCATTATCGATTAAATGATGATTATTTTCAAGATAATCAATGAATTATTTAGTCTGTAAAATTGTATAAAAATTAACATCACAAATGCTCATTGCCAAAGGTACATCTTCAAATTGAGGCAGCAACTCCTCACATTTGAGAAGCTGGAACCAGAAAATATTTGATATTTTTACTAAAAATGGACTAAAATGGTTCATCAATAGTTGGCAATTAATTTTCTTCTAATACTCACCAACAGGCACCTTTAGAATTGGTTGTGTCTTAGTGTCTTAGTACGGAGTTTAGCCGTATGAGTCACCAGAGCAGCCTCCCTTCCTAACTTTGTGGAACTCCAGTCTTATTTTTGAGCCATAAACATCATTCCTCCAAAAGATATTCCCTGATTTACATATATACAATCTTTATTTGATCAGGTAAAACTTTCAGTACTATTGCTGCGTTCCAGACAGCGCCGGAGGTCAGAATTTCCCGTTTGAAATTTCCAACTGACCCTGAGAAACTGATGGGTTTCTTTACCAAGTGCGTGCACAACTGAACCCTCAGCAGAGCAGCCTCCCTGTATAAATAACACAGAGGAGGAAAAACATGTATTTACTTAAGAACACTGGTGATATAGTATAGTATAGTATAGTATAGTATATTAGTATAGTATGTATTGTTTTAGACGTCTGTGGTGTTTTTGCCATTGTGTTGTGACGTCAGACTTTTTCCGGTAGGATATCAGAAATCTTCAAGTTCTGAGTTGTTTGGGATGTAGTATAAAGTAACACCATTGCTTACACAAAAGCAAATTTCTGAATGCTTTCATCCCTTCTCGTTCTTAGTTGTTGTTTTCAGTCATTGTTGTTTCAATTACCGTTTGTAGTGGTTGTTTGTCTGTGTTTGTTTTATTGTACATCTCTCTGCTTGTGTTTTATTAGAAGTTTTCACCCCTTAAAAGCCTAATCGGGGACAGGGACTTAAAATTTTAGCCAAAGCTGTAAGTCCTATATTCATTGCATTGGCTGCATTTTATAAATTTACCAATGCCATCTCGGTCAAATAGATGAATAAAATAAAGATAAATAATTTGAGCTCAAAATGTCTTTTTCAAGAGAGACCTGAGTGCAGCAGATGAAAAGAAAATCGAAACACAGATACAGTATCAGAGACACACACAGACTGAACAGACAAATTGAAGATAAAAGTTATTTATTCATTGTTCTCTTACTACAACATTGTTGTAGTCAAGACCCCATAAACTGAGACCAAATCATGACAGAGACCAAGTCAGGACCAAGACCAAGGCAGGGCGAGGCTGAGTGCTGTCACATTTCACCTCTCTTACCAAAGTACGGGAGCAGTACCATGGTGTGTAGCGTTGATGTTGGAGCTGACATGTGGCCTGTCTGGTAATTGTTTATCACAAGCAAAAATATAACTTAGCTAGCATTACTCACATTTATCTTTCCTGTCTTTATGCTTCATTTGTTAGTGCTGATAAAGGTTTGAGGTGGTCCTGGCTATCTCAGTAAGTGTTGCGTTGCAGAATTTACACACTGCTGTGTGTTTTCTTTTGGATGCTGTTAAGCAGACAAACTCTTTGAGGTTTAGGTAGGCAGATTTTATTACAGATTTGGCTGGTATCTCCTCCCAGACAGCCTCACCGTCTTCTCCTGTCTCCTGCATTCACTTTCTTGGAGTGTGTGTGCGAAGGGGGGTGGGGAGGAGTCACAGCCATCGACAGAGACAAAAACTGCAAATTAGGAACCAGCTATTGCTGCCTTCAAAACGGAAAGTTTTACACTCAGTCATAGTAATAAATCAGACGTTGCACAGGCAATTTATATCCCCCTGCACATTAGTCCAAAATCTTTCATAGCTGTTCAACTGAGTTAAGAGCTGGTGACTGTAAAGGCCATTTAATTTATTTTTATAGTCATTGAACCATTCAGTGAGCCCTGGTGCACAGAAGCATCCGCATTTTATGTTTTTCCACTCTTTTATTTAGATTTTCCTTTAACTTGTCTTTAATTGATCTAATATGAGAAACTGCATACTGACTGGTGAATGACTGGCATCCTTGATTATTATTGCAGTCTTATTATTGCACTCCTCGTCTCCAGTCCCTTCGCCTGATCACACTCTTTATCTCGACACACACCATGCGGGGGACACGCCGAGTCGTATCATAAAATTCCTGTGCTGCCTAATGTTACACTGCACCACAGTCCTGTCGTGATGTTTATCTGACATCCCAACATGGCCTCTTGGTTTACTCGCTGCTCTGCTTTCTGTCCTCAACCAATTTTTTCGTCCTCGCTGTCTCAAGGTGACTCCCGACACAAACAGCAGCAGCGGGAGCCCTCAGTTCAGCAGTCTTGCAGGTGACACTTCCCAGATGTCACCGGCATGATGACATTAACATTTTCTGTCACTTGAAGCAAGCGTAATTGAAAGACGTCACTTTTACTGAAGAGCAGTCAGAAGTGATAATTAGGGGATAAATGCATGTTAGATTTCCCAGCATTCTTCTGAGACACTGGCTTTAATAATCTCATCAGACCTGACCATTATTCATACTCATTTGTTAATTAACAATTAAAAATGTAAAACACACACTGCTCATATACCAGGGAACTTGTTTTAACACAAGATAGCAATGCATCAATTCCAATGAACTCAGTTCACTCAGCTCATATGTCATTGTGTCATTGTGTCAAAATTGGTTTCTGGTAAAATGTGCACATGTCATGTGTGGTGTCCCATTTCACACTTGAGTTGTTTTAATATGACACCTGGAGCTTTTATTTTGGAGAGAAACTGAAGACTGCAGGTTGCTCGTAAGGGAACGCTTCAAAGGAAGAGTTCAGCAGATTTAGAGCAGCAATGCAGCATTGACTGCCAATCACTGATTTATTATATCAACTGACAATATACCGACTCCACTTCTTTAACTAGGTTAACCTATTCTCTGTAGGAGTGATACTCGAAAATGTTTTTTTCTGTGAACTGAACAAACACAAATGTGCCTTAGAAACCCTGGCTACATATCATGCTTAGGGATTTCCCGCAGCTTTATACTGGGAAGTCAAACTACGTGGGTGTGCTGCTATGATGCAGCCATTAATTAGAGGAAGACTCAGTCTATTGTTGTATCAGCCTAAAGAATAGACTGAAATTAATAGACGCTCTAATCTATTTTTATATCTTGAGCTGTAATTAAAACTGCAGCCAGAAGGTCTGTCTGCTGCAGCAGACGACTGTCGGGACAGATAAGCTGCACGAAAATGACAGATTCAACAATAAAATTTCGATCTTGACAAGGGACTATGAATCAGAATGACATTTATTGTATTATGATAGAAAAAACACTATAGCAATGGAAAATCGGAGATTAAAGTGTCGAGCCGCAGACTTTACTACACACAAATAAATTCAAGTAAACTACGAACAAAAGATCAAGCATTTAGGGTGATAGCTCCATGAACAAGTTTTCTCCAAGTCCTTAAAAATCCAATAATCTGAACTTCAGGCCTTAAAGTACCTTCAATATGATTTTGAAAGGTCCTAAAAATTGAATTATTACGTCAGTGTTAATACCTTAATACTTAACACAAACTCTGCATGTACTTTTTTTGCTGATATGCACATAAAATAGGTCTTAAATGACACTACACAAGGTCTTAAATTTGGCTGCAGAAACCCTGTATAAACATATTTTAACCTACATTAACAGATCTTATTTTCGGGCAGCACAACAAGCTTTTAGCCACGTTTTTAGCAAAAAGTAGCTTATTTACACATTCGTCAAACACGAACAATGTCAGGGTTTATTAATAGTCATGTCTCTGGACTTCTGGGATACATAAGTCTAATATTAATTTTTCATTCATCTCCGTTTTGCTCTCCACCAGCCACTGATGGAAATATCTGTCTTTTTAGTTGCTATAACTGCTATCTGTTAACTATATCTCTCTGCTGTTTGGTGCTGGGCAGGCAGTGTCCAGTGAGGTTTTAGAGCTTTTTGCTAAAAAAAAAAAAAAAACAGCTACCTGCTGCTGAAAATAATGCATAATTTGTGGGGTGAAAGTAGATCAAGACAATTAAGTTGTGTATTGTCAGGTGCTAATTGGGTTATTGGGTCATTTAAGAAATGTTGATTAGGGCAGTTTTAACTTCTTGGAGCTCGGCCCAAAACGTGATGCATAAATTATTATAATCACGGCTTAGATGACCAGATCTAGTGGTCTAATTGAGATTTTTTTTTTTTACTTGGTCTTTTGTCCAATAATTCAGAGCTTTTAAACTAGATTGGATAATAGTGAACCTGTTCACGAAAAGTCATGGACGGGTAATTGAAATAGATTTGCCTGAATTAGAAATATCAAGAAAGTTGCTGTCGTGGCTTCAGTGTTAATTTATCCGACAGGATGGAACGCAGCAAAAATATCCAATCAAATAATCGACTGGTTAGACGGAAGGACATCTTTCAATCGAGGACATCGGTGGGCAGTCCTGTTTTTGATAAGGTTCATGCAGTATGTGAGACGACATGGGAATTTCCTCCCAGATGGGATATTAATATTCCCCACAAGTGCGACCGTGAAACGGATATTCTACAAAGGATTTCATTTTAGATTCATCTCTTGGTTCAATTGCTTTCTTTCATTTTGGAGTTTGCAGGTGGACACAGTGACTGATTAGAAGGAAGAGACGTCAAATTGCTGCTGCGTTTGGTTTCTCTTCTGACATCTTGTTTAAAATCCTGTGGGGAGCCTCCAGCCCTCTCCTTTTCTCTCCTTAAAGCTCCCACATCCAGATGAATCATCACTTCATAGCGAGGATTATCTCTGAGTCACCCATGTTGCTAATATCACACTCTTATAGGGCAGCTATACCTCTCGGAAAGCATTGTACGAAAGTGCACACTACACTTTTCCTGAACAAAAGGAGTGACATGAAGACAAAAGCTGAATAAAACTGAAGTATTTTACTTTGAGAATTTTTAAAGGTATCAGTTGTGAGGATGTCATTTTTGTTATGCAAGCTGAAATCACCGAAGACTGCAGAATAAAAGATGGAATAATTACTGTGTTTGGACAAAAGAGAAAAAATTGAGGCTCTGTCTCTGAAAACAGCCATTGTGACTCTAAAGGGGGCATGGCAGCTCTTGGTGGGTACATTCTTATTTCTGCTGACCAAATCGCGCGCTAAAAACTTACAGAATTGCCTAGTATAGAGTCTTCTCTCCTTTGTTCCATGTGGAGGTGAGAGGGGAGCGTCCCTGCCCTTCACCCTCGGTCAAGAATACAGAGCAGAGTGTTTTTGAGACAGCGGGGGGAAACACAGGTAACTTTTTAGTGTCCAGAGACAGACACACAACGAGAAGGAGAGCTGCAGCCTTCCTCCGGCCAGGCAGCTGAAACATTAAAGTGAATGATGACTTTAAGCAGTATATTTGATGCCATCTGGGCTGCATTGCTGAGCTTGGCAGTGAGATGTGCTCAGACGCGACTGCCCTGACTGTCAATGAGAAGCTTGAGATACAAGACCTTCAGACAAATTTGAAGTGTGCTGAGAGAGAAAAGTTTGATGGCAAAAACAAGATATTTATAATTGTAGAGTCTGCTCTCAGATTCAAGTTTAAATCATTTGTTGCTGTCGTACCATGCTCATGTGTACTGTACACTCACATGCTCATATTTCCAGGGCAACTTTGCTCCATTTTTGTTTCATTCTGTTATTTTTTTGGTCTCTGTTGCTGAAATACATTACCTCTGACAAAAATACACTTGTAGGCACTGGGAAAACAAACGTAGGGTTTGGATTAAAGAGCAGCAGACCTTGAGAGAATCAAAAATGCACACAAAATCTTTTGACCACCCAGCCGGATGTACAGCTGCGACTTGTGTGACCACCCCCTGATGGAGTGGAGGAAAGCCGGGATAGGAGCCATGCTAACCCTTAAGGCTGCTCTTGGCTAACATCCAGTCAAGAAAATGGAACGGATGAAATGGTACTCAGGCTGGCCAATCAACGGGAGACCACAGACTTTTGTGCCCTTATCTTACAGAGACCTGCATCATCACAACATCCCAGGTTGCATACGTGACGGGTGGACTGTGTTCCGAGAGGACGGAGCGCAAGACTCCAGCAGGACGCTGTGGACAGAGAGGTGCACAAACACAATCAAAGCTGATGGAGAAAAGGGACGATCAGTTACTCACCATTATAGTTTAGAAATGGCTGTAACTGCTGCTCATTTTACATTGTTTTTGTAAGTTAATAATTATTAATCAATTGTTGAAATTTGAAACCCCAATTGTTTTCCAAACTTTTTATGTAAAGATATTATCATTTTGTTGCTGCTGTTTGCCTCACAGAATTATTTCCTGAATGTACACATATATGTGTATAAATATCTGTATATTTTGCTTTTATTTTATCCTACTCTCTTCTAAATGTATCTGTATATATATATTATGCATGTGTAAAATGAAGAGACTGCAGCTTTCATTTTGTGATGTATGATAAATAAATGACCTTGATATAAAAATAAATGTGACCATAAGACAAGACACAAGATGAGACTACGCTGCAAAATTCAGATAAAGGCCGTTAAAAAAAACTGACCATAAAGTTTTTTTATCATTAAAGGTGAACATTGCATCCATATGTGATTGTTGATCATATAGTTCCAAAGCCAAGAACATTAATACACTGCTATAACAGCCTCTGCTCTACTGAAAAGGCTTTCCACCGTATTTTTTAACCCTGCTGCAGGGATTTGTTCCAATTCAGCTGCAAGAGCATTAGTGAGATTTAACACTGATGTTGGGCGATAAGGCCTGGCCCCCAGCCGGCGTTCCAGTTCATCCTAAATGTGTTGGACGGGGTTGAGGTCAGGCTACTCAACTTCTGCCACACAGCGAGAACCCAGCGGACCTGGCTTCATGCACAAAGGCTTTGTCATGTCGAAATGTTAAAGGGTTTTCCCCGAGCTGTTTCCACAAATTTGGAAGCGTGCTATCATCTAAAATATCATTGTCTGCTATTCCCCTCTGGACCTCCTCCATTGCTGCCCCCTCCCCCTTTGGAAGCCTGTCCTCCAACACCTCAGAAATACAGTATATAGAGACAGCTGAAGATAGACAGGAAACTGTTTCTATTATTATCTTTTTTCTTTCTACCATGTAAAATGCTTTCGAGTACCTCTAAAGTTCTATACAAATAAAATGTATTATTATTATGTCCAGAAATACATGCGGATGTATGCGTCCATGTAGGATTGGCCATATAGTGCATATTTTTTTGTAACAAACACAGATAGGTTTACATTCAGACTTTCTTACCAAAAGGCAGTGTGTAAGTTCTTGAGACCTAACAATGATGCATTTATTTCCCCATGAAAGTTAAGTAAAGCCAATTTGATTGATATTTTGAAACATATGTTTACATCCATGTTTGCCTGCTCATGACCATTTTATAAACATAAGAGTACAGCTTCCTCACTAAAAATGGTCTTTGTTGTTTGTCGTCCACTTGCAGTTTGTTGTTAATAATTATGCAAAGATATTTGTAGATGCTGACAATCTGAACTGTAATGTCTGCTATGACAGTCTGAGATGGAGTGGGTGGGTTTTTTAAACAAACAAACAAACAAACAAAAAAGTTAGCATTTTCTTTGTTTTACTAGTGTTGATTATCAGAGGAGAAACTTTACACCAGTCAATGAAATCATCTTAAACAGTCTCTCCAGGATTTTGTAGGTTTTTTTGGGGGGGTGTTGCTGCTGCTTAACATGCCTGATTTCACAGCAGTTTTGTTTTAATCACTGCAACAAGTAAAACTGCAAAATAAAAGGTGTGATTTCTTTTGTCTTTATATAATTAATTTAAAATCAAACTTGGCAGCAAAACAACAGGCACACAGTTATAAAATATAAAAGTGCAGAGAGCATGGGTAAATGTCAGTAACAATGACAAACCATGTTCTTTTCAGAACTTGTGAGAAAACAAAAAAATAGTAAATAATGAAATACTGACTCGGTTCATTGAGACACGTATATGACGTTTGTGCAGGAGACTGCAATGATTGGTGGAACTCATGGGAAGCTACAATGATTGGTCAAAGTTGCGATGACCAGACAAAATTGCAAGGTTGTGCAGAATTAACAGATATTGGTTGAATTTGTGTTAATTGTTGCCATCCTAACTTCCTGGAGGGGCTGCTAAAACCAAGCTGTGTGCAGATTCATCGCTGTGAAGTAGACTGACTGTTGATTACATGGCACAAGAATTTGAAACAAAATATATGATTGGTTGACGCTTTACTGGTCTTAACTTTGAATTGTGAAAAAACTTGAGGCCAGCTCAGCTTCAACTTGTAAGATTTGCAAGTGTCAAACATTAGTTTCTGGCTTGCATTTAGCTTGATGCTTCGTCACCTGTAGTGTGAACACACCATAATACAACAGGTGGTTACAGACCTTCATTGCAGTGCAGCAGGCCTGTTGTCATTAGAAACACTAATAATGCACTTCTTTGTTACAGGGATGATGACTGCTGATCTTAATGATGCAGGAACAGTACAAAGATTAAAAGGTAAGATTGTGTTTCTGCTTTCCTGCACTTGAGTCAAAAGTCAGTCTCATTGTTGCTTTTAAGTTATATAGAATCAAAACTACTTTATTGATCACCAGGGAGAAATTGGGTAATTTTACAGAATCTCCAGGTGAAAATGAAGTCTGCTTTGTCTTATGAAAGATGATAAGAAACAACTCTCCTGTGACTGTCATTTAAACCTCAGAGCAACACGTCAAGACATTTTGACTCTGCTGATGAATATTTATCACTCCGCGAGATGCGAAAGATGAAAAACCTGTTGAATCCGTTAATTTAGGAGTGATTGTCGAGCAGCAGAGACAGACGCTAAAATCACAGATTTAGCATTACCCACACATTTTAGCCGATGTGTTGTGAATAAATGAACCACCTTTTTTCACAGAGTGACTGAGCCTTCAAAGAAAAATGAACCCCGGTTTCCGCTTTGCCGCTGTGTGAAAGGAGACAGAGGAATGTCTTTTCACTGTACGTCTCCTGTTCAATTTCTCCATCCGTCTTCACAGTGAAATAAATTATGAGAGCGAGTGAACTGAAAGTGAACCCTACGTTTCATAACCTGTAAAGCAGACAGACAAGAAAGTGATGATTGAGGTCATATTTGACCAATTTCAAATGCTTAATTTAAACTTGGACTTCCTGAGTTATCATACATGAACAGGAAACCGCTTTTTATTTCCCTTTTGTTAATAAATTGCAATCCAATTTGGTGCAGCTTCACTCTGCCTTAATTGTTTAGACTGTGTAGTAAGGATGTTTGTGAGTCAGCAGATTAACTCTTTTTCATTTAAATGGATGCTTGGGTATCTCTGAAATTTGCTGCTGAGAGATGAGTGATAAGAAAGAGATCAGAAAATCAAGATAAATTTAACTGCTGTACCTCTGTGAGAGCTTTAGCTTAGCTTCACAGAAATATGTCAGGCAGGGGGAAAATACAAGCGCTTTCAAATGTGCCTTCTAGTAACTCCACAAGGTTATTACAGTTAACTAAAACTCTGATATTTCATCATCAGACCACATGACCTTTTTCCATTGATCCAGAGTCCAATCTTTATGGTCTCTAGCAATTTTTTTCTGATTTTCCTCAGTGATAAGTGGTTTTCTTAAGGCTACACAGCTGTTTAGTCCCAATCCCTTGACTTCTCTTCACATTGTGCGCGTTGAAATGCTCTTACTTTCACTATTAAACACAGCTGTGAGTTCTACTGTTGATTTTTTACGATTTGATTTCACCAAACATTTAAGTGATCTCCGACCACGATCAACTCAAGATTTTTTCCCCGACCACATCTCTTCCTTGAAGATGATGGTTCACCACTATCCTTCCAGGTTTTAATAATGTGTTGGACAGTTCTTAACCCAGTTTTAGTAGCTTCATCAGTCTCTGTAGTTGTTTTCTTTGCTTGATGCAGGACAATTATTTGAGCCTTCTGAAACAGAGTAACATCTTTTTTCACAACCACAGGATATGTCAGTTTGGATTAAATAACTTGTTTTCAGCTGAAACATATTAATCACTGCAGTAATTATCCAATGAGAGGTTCTTACCTGTTTGCTAAGTTAAATCCACGTGGTGACTCCTGGTGAATCCAGGCAGTGTAGTTACATGAAATAAAAATAAAACCTTGGGTAACACTGTATTTAAAGGCGCTTGTCACAAGTGTCAGTTAATAGACTATATAAGTGTTAATGATAGTGTGATAGACATATTTATCATGTGACTGATTAACCTTAAGAAGCATTGTTTACACTTAAGATCTGATACCCCTAAGTGCATAGTTAATCTCTAATGAATGCATAATTAGTTATACAAGCTTAGAAAATGTTTAACATTGACATAATAGGTAAGTTATTTTAACTCAGTAAATGTGTTTGTATTGTAAGCAATGATAAGAATCTTGTAAGACTTTTAATAAAAACTGTTACGAAAGTAAAATATCTAAGATGATAAACTAACTCAAATAAAATGAAAATATTAATAAATTTGTCAACACAATACAGCTGAGGAGACTGGGGTGTCTAATGACTTTGAGTCAACTGCCGTCACTTAAATCTTGTCCTGATGAACACCCCCCATGTTATAAAAAAAAGATAATTTAATTAAAAAAAAACAACCTGAAACTAATAAGCATTTAACAACAATAAAAACTGGACTGAAACAAGCAAAACCACTCTGAAAACTATCTTAAACTAAAATGAAATATAAATAAAACTAATGAAAAAAATCCAAAATAACAGTAACTCTTTCTTTCTAACTTCTTCACCAGTCATATTTAAACTTTGTTCAATAGGCATGGATGTTGACTCACTTTATGCTGCTGACATATGTTTTTCCTTTCATAGTTTCAAGAGGCAATACAGTTTGTAACCGTCACCATAAATACAGCAGAAACACTATAATCATCATCAACACAAACATTACCGCATGAAGGAGCAGCACTTGTGCGAGCGTAATTGACTGTACAGAGGAAATGAAGTGTTGGAGTTTAGCGACGTACCTATTGCTTGGTGGCGTTTTTTTTTTTCTTTCTTCCGTGTTACATTCAAATAAATATTTTCAGAAGAGGCTCTATTCTGAAAGAGCAAATTGCCTTAAATTGTCCCTCACAGGTGCGCAGTGAGTCGGAATAATCCACTAATGTCTGAACTGACAGAATGTTCATTAAAGGTAATAAAATTATTGTCCTGGTGGCAATTTGTCTAATAATGTTTGGGTACAAAACTTTAAATGCAAAAACTTTATACTCTGATGCACATCTTGGTAGACAGGTGTTCAGGAGGGTGAAAAAGAAGCGACGTTTCTGTCATAACCGTGTGACATTAACGCCACCTGTTTGTACTAAGCTGATGTAATGTGATCATTTCTGAGCAGCTGCAGCTATAGTATGAAGGTGCAGTTTATTTTTGAGTGCTTAATGTCTGATGGTCTACAACAAAAACTTCCTTAAACTTTCTATGAAGTCAAAATCAATGTTTGAGTACTTTTATCATATGTATTGTGTTACACATCACAAAAAAGACCAAAGAAGAAGTTTTTTGCAGGTACTCTTGGGTCTTTAATTAGTTTTTCCTTCTTTGGAAAACAATTGAATTTGATGACTCTTCTCCTTCCTTTAAATTAAACATGACCTGCTGCCTGAGGACAAGAGAATATACCTGTTTACTGGAGCAGACTAGAGTGTTTCTGGTGTACAGGCCTCATATACAAAAGAACAATTTATAACTTAGCCTCCCAGTGAATACAGCGAGACTAACACTGCCCCTAGGACCGACAGGGGATACATTACCAAGGTTGTCTATGGAGAAAGATAGCTTTATTTTGTTTGTGTTTATTTTATTTGTGCTTAAAGTAACTCGGCTAACTGCTAACTGCCATTAGCTTAGTGGTTCTCCCACACAATCATCATCAATCAGTAACGATAACTGGGGAAGCAACTGATTATAAAAGGATTCAAGATAAGTTTTAGTAATAAAGCTCAGCATGATAGCATCAACAAACTCTTGTTTATTTATTTCGCCTACATAAATCATATTCATCCACGCCCCCATGAAAGGAAACCACCTCGGTACTGTGACCTTTTGCCTGTCTGCAAATTGGCCTCTGTTGGTCTCTGAGCTCTCAGTCCAGGAATAATGACTGCTCTCCTTCCTACATCCATGGACTGCTTTAGCTGCATGGCAGGGGGGCTTAACACATAGCGCTATTGGTTGCTAAAAAGTCCCTCCCTTACTGCCTGTTTAACAGGGAAAGCATAAGCAATGAGCTGAACTATCATCTGTATGTTCACATTTATTTACTATTAATTATAGTCCTTCTAAAAGGATATTCAATAGAATAATTTGATTGGTTCCTTCCAGATGGGTCTGATGCTCCCTGGCTACACTTGCTACAGACTGTTTCACTAGATTCTGGCTTTTGGCCGCCTGTGGTGACCTCCTGCAGTTGTACAATGTCAGGTCCACTCGTGCGTCACAACTCTATTAAACACAGCTATTTTAAAGCCATTCAGCAAAACCCAATGTCAACAACATAAAGTCAGACCCTGTAACATACAATGTTGTGCACATGCTGAATGCAAAAATATGTAAACACAGTATGCATATAAATAAGATGCATTCAAGGAAACTGCACAGTGCACATAATTCTAAGTCAGATTTTTCCACTTCTGGGTGGTTGTGATTAATTGCAAGTTTCCGGATGAAAAGTGTTATCTGCAGGCTTTACCCCGCCTTTTAGCTCTGTAATGAGTGCTCTGGCAAACATTCAGTCACCCAACACTCTCTTCCTAGCCTGCGCGTGTCTTTCTATCCCTTTCTTGGACTGGCGGTTGTTCTGTTTCTCTGTATACACGCTCTCTTTGGCTGTCTGTCCAGCTCCTGTTGACTTGTCTGACTCAGTCTGTTCAAGAACATGGCAGTGAGACAGACATGGAGCCATTGCTGGTTTCGTTTAAGACTGCCGATGGCTCTGCTGAGCCTGCTGGATTTTATTTCACTTTATGGCAGTTTTACTTTAGTTCTATTTGTTCCAGATGTGAACAGCAGATAACACGTAAAGCTTGAATAATGTATGTTCATGTGGAAGTTTTTCACTCTAATTGAAATATTTCCAACTTTACCAGATGCATCTTCTCCTCATTTTGAGGCACAAATCAGCATCTTTTTATATCCTGTGCACCTTAGTGACTTTGTATGCAGTCGTGCGCCTCTTCAAATTTGCTTCGCATTCAATCAGATCGCACCGTCAGACATTTAACTTCAATTTCCACGGTTCAATTGCATATACTCTGAAAACCTGTTATTATGTTATGCCATCCTTTAGCTCTTTGGCAACAGAAGGCACAAAAACTCTATACTCCTCTCTGTTGACAAATCCAATAATGCTGCCAAGTTCAGAGCGACGCATAAAGGGGGTTTGTTGCCACTGGATGCCAGGAGTGCACAATTGGCATCTGTTGCATATAAAAACATGCATGGCTGACATTTCCGATGTGTGCTTGGCTTTGTTATTAGCAAAATTCAGTCTGATTCACTACGAAAAGCAAGTCTAGAAAAGAACAGGTCTATGACCTAACACACAAGCAGCTCGATGGAGCTGTAACGCTCATTGTAAAACAATCAGAGTATTTAATTCTAAGCGGTTGACGTGAAGAAACTATAAATGAGACAGTCATGTTAAAATGCTTGCAATAACAATGTTTAGCAGCTAATGTTTGCCATGGGAATCCCAACTTTAATAAGGGTGTTAGCATGCTAAATTGTATACTGAATTACATTAAACATAAATACAGCTGAAGCTGATGGGAATGTTGATAGTGTAAGAGTGAAATTGATGTAAGTGAGTAACAGTGTAAACACAGGTTTAAACATCCTAACTGTTCAGACATAACTTCAGTATTAACAAAATTGTTATAATAATAATATTCTGGTTTACACCTACTGATGTTCTGTATAGAGTTACACCGCTCGTCGGCGCTGTTGTAGCATTTCTGTAGTGCTGTTCTTGTTTTGGGGTGAAGAGGCAGACAGCAGGGAGGGGCAGAGTAGAAGAGTACGGGGATTCAAGCAGGTGTAACATGTGGACTGATCTGTGTGCAGACTTCACTAAAGTTATGAGTAAAACCCAGAAGTTGTTGGACTGATTTATTCCTGCTCGCACATCCTCGTCGCTCACAATAGTTGTGCGGGTATTTGGTCATAAATCAAAGAATTGGACAAGAGAAATTTGGACTTGATGATGGTGCTTAATTAAAAAAAGTCAGTTATCAGTGTCCACCCTGTGGAGACCACGAACGTGTACCGTGTTCCATGGCAATCAGTCCAGTGGTTGTGAAGACATTTCACTCAAAACAGGCAGTCTGCTGATTAGAGGTGTCACAATTTCAATATTAAATCGAAAATCAATCGACATTAGAATCGAAATCGAAGAATAAGCCATTCTTACAGAATTTGTTTTTCTCTCCAAAGGTAGGAAAAGAAAGGGTCAATTGCCAGTTTTTAGCAGTTTTAGTTGTATATATGTGCTAATTTTGGTGTTGAGTATTTTAGATCTGTTATCTTAGGGACATATGTAAAAAAAAGTCTGAGTTGACTTTTGGTTTCACACATAAGTAAAAGTTCTGTTTGTTTGACTCATCCAACAAACCCCAACCTATGTGGACTTTCTGGCTCTGTATAACACTCACCTGGCATTTTTTCTGAATGTTATTTGGATGCATCTTCTCTCCCCAGAAGTTAATGAAAAGTATTGGTGTATCACCAACATGGAAAATTGGACTTCGGCATATGCCCTGCATGCTATTTGAAAGTATAAAGTTGTGTTATTTGTCCGCAGATTGAAGAGACTGGGCTGCATTGTTATTCATAGACTATGGCTGTTTGAATAATAACACTTATGGCAGAGCATTACAGTAAATGTGTTTCTTGAGAAAAAGAAAGAGCTTGCTTTTAGCAGTGGGGGAGTGATGGACCAGCAGCTGGGCTCAGCAGATACTGTGATCACACAGATACAACACTTCCTTCTCCTGCATCTTAAATTAATGTGTAGGTTTGAGTGAAAAATAACAATTGATGGAACACTTTGAGGCTCAGTAAATTATCTCATTCTGCTGTGAAAACTCTCACATAGTGTCTAGCTGATTGTCAGACCTCTATCACTGAAAAACACTGCGGTCTAATATAATCTGCCTTTCTAGCAAGGCTTCACTATTGACAAAAAGGCCTTTATTTTCTTTATTGTTTTTGTCAAAATGGAAACTATTTCATAACATATTGGAATTGTTTCAGAAAATACAATATGTACTTTTACATTTCTATTAATTTCTTTTGTTATTTTTTCAACATTTTCTTCAAGGTACCATCCAGGGCTGCAGAATTAATTGAATATGACCAAATGCAATATCCAAATTGCAGAACCAGAGCCAAATTGCTTTTTTTCTTTTCTTTTTTTTTTTCAAAAAGGAAAAAAATGTGTGAGAAGACAGCATTATAATGAGGCACTTCATAGGTGGCCTGGTCTAAAAAAATCTTCTTTCCCAGATGAAAGAAAGCATGTTTGTTTGGTGCAGACCTCAACAAATGTCACACCATCATAATTTTAATATTTCTTTTCAGTAAAAATAAAAATTGCAATGCAAAAATGATGATCCCCACTAATTGTTTTGCAGTTGTAATTTTAGTCAATATTATTGCAATATGACTTTTGTACTCATTGTGCAGCCCTGGCTATGCGAAGCAATTTACATATATTATATGCTTTGTATTGCCACAGTGTCAACAGATTGACACTTAAAAAATGTGACCTTCCCCGACTTTCTTAGCTACAGCTTGTTAAGAGATGTCTGCCTTTGTGAAAATCCAAGGAATGTGATGTTTATATGTGCTCCTTGGCTTCTGAGTGAGTGCCTTGCCTCTCTGATGCTCCCTTACAGCACCAACAGAGTGCTGAGAACTACAAGAAGTGACTGTTTAACACTCAAAAATCTATATTTTTGTTGAAATATTGTTTTAAATGGACGGTTCACCCCAAAATCAAAAATACATAGTTTTTCCCTGTGGCTAGATGTTTTGGCGTGAGTTGCAGAGTTTTGGAGATACAGGCCATACAGATGTCTGCCTTCTTTCAAATATAATGGCACTAAATGGCACCAGAAAATTACATCTGAAAAATTCAAAACCAGTGTCTCTTTCCAGAAATCATGACCTGGATACTCAAGATAATCCACAGACCTTATTTTGAGCAGTTTCATGGTGGAACTGCTTTCTTTCTTGTAAAAAATAAAGTAGTTCTGGTAGACTCTACTGCAGAAATAAAATGATAAAACTGCTCACAATAAGGTCTGTGGATTATCTTGAGTAACCAGGTCATGATTTTTGGAGACACTTTTCAGATGTATTTTTTGGTGCTTTGAGCACCGCCAGCCGAGTCCCATTAAGTCCCATTATATTGAAGAGAAGGCAGACATCTCCAAAACTCTGCAGTTCACACCAAAACATGGATAAATAGCACTACAGGGGGGAAATATGTATTTTTGATTCTGGGGTGAACCGTCCCTTTTGGTTTCGTTAGGGTTGTGGTGACTGAGTGGGGGGGCAAACTTAGTGCTTAGGCTGGCCCCGGCCCGTCTCTTGGTACTGAATAGGCCTGTCACATAGATAACCTTGTAGCATCTTATGTCAATCAGTTCAAGGCTCCTGTGATAATTCTAACAGCTGACAGCTGTGTTTACTGTGACGGTTAACTTGATGGGAGAACTTTTCCCTGTTGAGCTTTCTGAGTGGCTGAACTCTTCTTTCATCTGGATCTTAGACAGAAGGGGAACGTCACCTTCATCTGTACAGACAGCCAGGTTTTGGCTACAGACCACGTCTCAGTTTCTCCCTCCATCCTCCTCCTCCGCCTTCACCAAGTCCACTAACTCTTGGAGTTTCTTTTTTCTCTTAATTTAGTTGGGCAATTCATCTGTCTAGATACTCTACTCATGCAATATTATTGTCAAGTGATGTAAATTATTAAACCTGCACTTATGATGTGTATTTTACTTGGGGGCAGTGCAACAAGCTGTAACCACAACATTGATATTTTAGCACCTTTATAAGGTGCTAACAGTTTCCCATTTACACATCCAGGGGATACAGAGCAACATTAGCGTTGAAATGGCCTCAGTGATTCACGGCAAGTCATAAACTTCTTGTGAATCTCTTTAAAATCAGCAGCAAGTAACACTCTGTAGACATCCACACCAATTCTCTTATTTCACTTCCACGTTATTTAAGAGTGTCGATGAGATGAAGTTCACATTTAGTGTAATTACTGTCGAAACACTTAGATTTCTCTCATCTGTAATTTTGCTACAGACAGTTGGTATTGATCACAGCTGAGCTGAGACAGTCCCATCTTTTAAACCTTGTCTGCTCAGCTCTTCTGTCCTCTGAGGCTCGGGGCAGATGTGAGCCACTTGCTCTCTACCCACCCACCTTGATCATTGCTTTGTATTACTTTAATATCAGGTCATATTTCTGTGGACCCCAACATGAAAAAAACAGATTTTTTTTTTCTGCTCTGTGTGGAGGCCCATTCATGCTCAGGGGCCCCTGGGCATGTGCCTAGATTGCCCATATGATAGATCCAGGTAGATCTGTGCACTATCAGAGGCTGATGAGAGAGAACTAAAACTGTGAAGTTATGGCCTGTAATACAAAAACAAAAGTTGTAAGATGCTTAAACATCTGAGGGGGACTGTGCAGATTTGACACTACGAGTGACAGCTTTCACATTACATGCGGCCATTTCATCCATTGTTTAAAATACTGATTATTGTCGCTTTAACAAAGCCAATAATAAAATGTTTGAGAATTATTATTCAACTATCATATCAAGTTAATAACAAAGTAAAGCCTGACCCATATGGGATATATGAGACCGATGCTAATTTTAGAGGGAGAGAATTCATAGATTATCAATATGGTGGCAGATCCAGTGAATTTTTAAGATGGCATAAAAAATGTGCACCAATTATGCAGAGGTGGGAAAAAGCACTCGAAAGACTTTTTCTCAAACAAATAACACTATTAATATTAGATATTTTATAATATTAGATATTTTATTTAACATGATAAAAAATGTAAAATGTTGGTCATTTTGCTTAATATAAATCACCCCAAGGATCGTTTTGTGCATATGTTCTTTAAAAAAAAGTTTTCCCATCTGTGCAAATTGGTAAATTAACACTAAATAACACACTAAATAACAACACAAATACTGGTATATCTATGATAGGTCCATATCCGGACAATATTGGACTAACATATCTGCTGACCGATATATTGGTCAAGCTCTATTACAAAGTTTTACTCTCATATTAACCTTTTCCCCCAAAGCAGCTCATCTTGTATATTAAGACAAATTGTCTTTTTAATAGTGTTTATCAGTTCTTCTCTGTCATTTTAACATTGTATTGACAATATTAAAAACATCTATTTAAAAGTCCTTAAACAAGAGAGACCCCCTTGACTGCAATTTGTATTTGTGCTCACCAATTTGGCAGAATGTTTTGCTTGTTTTAAGAGAAGCGGGACCTTACATGGCATTATTTACTCATTCAGATGAACTTTTTTGTGTTGGGGCGGTTGTATAATACCATCCAGTGGTCAGACTGGCATTTTTAAAATGAATTAAGGAATGAATAGTCCAGATAATTTGAGGACCAGGGAAACCTAACAGCTCCAGCATTTAATTAAAATTTACATTTTATTTGCCCCACTGAGACCCTGGAAGCTTAATTAATTAGCATGGAATTACAGTCATGCATGAGAAGTTTTGTTTATCTTGATCGCCCCAGGGAGAAAAAGGATACTGTAACATATTTGTGGTGAATAGCCCACGGTGTCTCATTTATCATCTCTTCCACGTCTACCTGTGAATTATTCTCACCTGCTCAAGCTGTCAAATGCTGTCTTCTCACACTGCCCTTCATCTTGTCCAACCTCTCCCCTGCGTCTGACACAGAAGCCATGCACATATGTTGGACATGATTAGCTGTACATTTTGCTTCTTTGCCATGTGGTTTCACCAAGGTTAAATTGATAGAGATTGTAGTCAAAGTGACAGCACTTTAGTCCCTCTCACAGCTTGAACCGACTGTAGAGAGCCTGCTATACTGGAAATGCTCAAATAATGGCATATAATGTGCTAAGTGCTATTACGTATTGACATAATTACTGGTACCTGCAATATAATGATCCAGTGTAGCATTTTAGCATTCATATGGTAAGGCTATTCTAGCTTTTGTTCACTAACTTTTGACACCAAAAAATTTAGATATTTTCAGGAAGGGTAGGTGTGCTGAGCCATAGTTTTAGCAAATAATTTGTGCTTTTGTTTTGAGAAAGCAATTTCTAACTTGGCAAATAAACACACACACAGCAAGGTGCAGACCAGTGTCAGCTTCAATATTCTTCAAAGTCCCTCAAAATTAAAATAGCCTGCACAAGTCCTCTCCAGCATGCCATGCTTCGTTCATGAAACAATTTAATCTCGCCTTCATCGGGGTGTCGTCTGAGGTTGTTTCCAGGTTTCTTCCTGTAAGGAGAGCTGGTTTGCCTTATGCACAATGTGTTTTTGGAGAGAAAAACAAATGTAATGGCTTGCATGGTAAATTTATCATAATACATATTTCTGCAGCAGTAATTCTGAATCCATTCAGTGGAAAGATGCAACTGGATGCAATCAGACATGGATTTTGTCTCTGCAGAGCAAATCAAGGCCAAGAGACGCATCAGTATGATTTGAAAACGTGCACTGAAAATGTTTCAGCTCACCGAAATGGTGAAGACTTGAGTCAATTTGATGCCTCAAACCAGTGCTACTCAACTCGTGGCTCGTGGGTCAAATCTGCAGCCCTCAGACCATTTTCTAACTCACAATGAAAATAATTCAACACTGATTTTTACCAGGAAGGAGGGACAGATATGTCATGTTTGTGTGATGGAATAAATTAAACTAGTAGTGTCAGAAAGATGGTTGATCTTGATTGATCTTTCAGGTTTTGCTAAATGCAATAGGAGTTCTGAAGGGGAAGACAGCTATTTGCTGAACAGGAATAAAAAGCTATGCAGAAATGATGATGATTCTGGTCCCATAAATGTGTATTTCATTCTAAAAGGGCTAAAATATGCTCTTCATTCTGCCCCTGATTTATGGTTTATGTATGAATCATTTCAGCATTTCAATGATTGCAATTTAGAAAAGGTTCCAGCATGTTTTATGTTGTATAAACTCTTTCAAATGTTACCAAGGCAACCAAAATACCGTTGGAGTTATTAAATGCAATAAAATATTGGATTTATCTGTCGACCCTTGCATTATCAGACTTTTAGTATTTGTGTTCCATTTAGCATATAAATAACATTATTATATTTTTGTTTATTTGTTTGTTTAATTAACTAGCCCCTGGTCATCTTGCAAAAGTGGCCAGCAGGCAAAGTAAGTCGAGAATCCCTGACTCAAATGCACATTATGTAAATTCTGTAGCTTAGTCTCTCTGGTCTCTCTCATATCAAAAAAATAACAAAAAACATAGTTTGATGAGATTGTGAAGTGACGTGGGATCAGTAGTGTTGTTATCTTCACTTTAAAACAACCGCCACAGCTGATGAGAAACTATCTGACATGACTCAGGCAGAAATCAGGTTCACTGACGAGTTTTACTCACATTACATTTAATCATGTTTGCTGACTTCCTTGTTCACTCTCTGACACATCTGACGTAACCTGTGTTTTCCCGTAAGTTATAGTAACTAGCTATCAACAGCTCGCAGGAAGCACACCTTGAATAAATTATGTATTTCTCTTTATTTGACCATTATTGGAAACATCTGGGACAAAGTAACTCAAAAAAAAATATATAAAATGTCCACCATTTTAGAATTCTTAATTTCTAAATGATGCATCAGACTTTTATTTTAACTTCACTTGAACTTGAACCTACTGACTTGAAAGGACTGATCCCTTCTCCAAATCCATGAATATTATTTGCACTAGCAGCTGTTTCACACCAGTGCCCAAACTGTAGGCTCCGTGGAAGCTCAGCAGCTCTTGATCTCAAGTGATTTTGAATAAATTACGTTCACAAAACAACCGGTACAACGTTCACAGTGATGGATGTGTTGTACCAGATTGTGTTACAATTTACCAATCCACGCTCCTGTCCTCATCTGGGGCCACGAGCTCTGGGTAGCAGCTAAGAGAGCAAAATTGAAAACACAAGAGGCAGAAATGAGTTTCCTTCACAGGTTGTGTGAGCTCACCCTTAGGGATAGAATTATTAGGTAGAAGCAAACCCTGCTGCTCATTCGCACTGAATGGAGCTGATTGAGTTGGTTTGGGTCTCCTGGATGTCTCCCTGAGGTATTCCAGGCAGTAGTAGTAGTGTATAACTATCTGGCCTGGGATTGCCTCAGGACCTCCCAGGAGAATCTGGAGGTTGTAACTTAAATAAAGGACATCTGGGCTACTTGACTGGACCTGCTGCCACCACTATGTGCTGAAAAATCAACAGATGGTTTAATGGATTCTAACTCGATAACAGGGTTTCTCTTTGGTTTCTGTGGCCTGTCATTGGAGAGAGAGAGTGGGACGGAAATGAAAAATTAAATGAGAGCTTGCACTGATACCCTTTTTATGACATTTCAAAACAAATACATTTCTCATTATGGTTGCGCTACTTGAATTTTATTTTTAATGGTGCAATATACAACATTAAAGGGACAGTTCACCTCCAAATCATCCATCTAGATAGTTTTGGTTAGTTGCCGAGTTTTGGAGATATCAACCGTAGAGATGTCTGCCTTGTCTCCAGTATAATAGAACTAGATGGCACTTGGCTTGTGGTGCTCAAAGTGCCAGAAAAATGCATTTGAAAAACTATACAGCAATATCTCTTCTCAGAAATCATAACGAATTGGTTGTTCAGGATGTTGCAAGCATGTAGAAACTCTTTTCTTTCAATAGTAGATGGTGTCTTGAGCAGAGAATGAGGTTTGAGTAGCAATCATATAAATGCAAACACACATAATATCAGCATAAAAGTATGAAATAGAGAAATATAGAAAAAGTATATTCATATACTTGCTGTGAAATGAATCATCAGCTTTTCCAGCTTCATGTTTCTTCACTCTTTTATCACAGTAAATTGAATATCTTTGGGTTGTGGACAAAAGAAGAGATTTCAGGACATCATCTTGGGCTTTGGGAATCATTTATCAGTACTTTTCACCTTTTTCTGTCATTTTAGACCAAACAATTAACCTATTAATCGAGAAAACAAACAACAGTGAAAATAATCCTTAGTTACAGCCCTTATGCAGGCTTCTCTGTCTTCCTTGCACTTTTGTGCACGTGAATCCATCTCTGTCCTCCCAGTATCTGCTTTCAACATGTTCGTCTGGTGAATAAGTTCATCATATTACAGCTGAACACTACAGTAACATATGTCTCTGAAAACATTTTAGGCAAGAAATAGGCAAAGCAGGAACATAATCTTGATCCACATTCGGACAACGCTGCCTAGTTTAACAGTTTGATTTGAGTGTTTTGAGCCTCCACTGGAAACCGGACCCACAATGACATCTGCCTGGTCACAACCTTTCTCATAGTACAGCTAAACAGTACACTAAAATATGTCTTTGAAAGCATTTTAGGCAAGATATAGGCAATGGTGTAACATAATCCTGATCTATATTTGATCAGCACTGGCAGTTTGTTCTTAATTTGATCTGAGCAATCGAAGTCTGAGATGCTGGTGGTCCACTGCGACCTCAGTGGCAATGAATGTCGCTTTCAGCACCTTAAGTGGCTTTGCTTGGCTGATTTGACTTTTGTGTTTTAATGTGAAGAGCAAATATTTAAAAAGTGATCTTATAATGCACCTTGCAGTGCTCTTACAGTGTTTTCACATTTATCCATATGGCTAAGATATCCGGAGGGGAAAAAGTTCAAATGCAAATGATTTGAACTTACACAGGACCTCCATTTTAAGCACTTGACAGGATCTTGTATTATCTCACCTCATCCATTACAATGACTGTCTGAACTGCTGGCTGTGCCCGCGGCTTGCCCTAAAGGAACAGCAGACTGGACAGATGAATTCAGACCATCTGAGGCCACAAGGGTGCCACAGTCGTCTTCTACCCCCAGCTTCATTTTAGCAGAAAATAGTGACAAGCGTCACTTCTGTGACCTTCTGTGACCAACAAAGTAATATACCAGTGTATTATTGGTAGGGGACTTATGTAGATATTTGACATTACCACAGTCTGAGACACCGTAGATCACGATTTCCTCTGAGAGTCTGCAAACTCCCAGAAAGGCTTTATTAAAAGGAGTGATTTATCTAATCTGGAGCGAAGAGCGATGATGTGTGAAACCATGAGAGATGATTAAACCTCTCTAGTGTCAGGGAGATGGTCCCTGTCACATCCCGCTCCTCGTCAGAATTTAAGGCCCTGCTGCCGTGACATGTCGTCCTCTAAACTCAGCACTGTTCACCCATTTTCTTTTATTCCTCCCTTTGTTCTTTAATCCCCAGTTGATGTGGCGGAAACACAGATCCATGAAATTAATTGCTGTAACGATTCACCTCGCAGTGGGTGAAAGTGCCACTTAAGGTAACTTTTTACAAAACTTTATAATACTCTAATGGGGCTGACTAAATATGTTTTTTACTTACTAAAGAAGCAAATTAGTTGTTCAATTATTGATCAGTTTAGTATGCGATTTTTAAAAAGAATTCAAGCCAGTAAGGCAGTAAACAAACAGCACAAACAGATTTAATTCCTTTAAAGGGTCAGTCCCAGCAGATTATGCACTCTACAAGAGCCATGCAGATTTTTTTGGCTTTATAAGATAAAAACATCTTGAATGGCCTGATGCACAAGGCCTGAAATGTTCATGTCCTAAAAAGACCTTTTCTGCCATTATGTGAACTTTTTTCTATTGAAGAAATAGTCAAACAGTAACTTCTGTAGCTCATCCAGAGCACCACAAACCTGAGTCTGTCCACCTGCAGGAGGTGGATCTCTCAGAAAGTGGATATCTCGGATACCTTTTTCCGCAAATATCGAAGAGATTCTGTTCTGTTCCATGCACTTCACTTTGAACCATTTTAGACCAAATAAGTAATTGGTTCGAAACCTAAAAAGTTGGTTCCCGGCTTCAACCAAAAAAGCTTCCCTTGGTTGTGTGTAAAGGGGAATCCTAGACCCGCAATGGATCTCATCAGAGTAAAACCATGGTCTTTCCCTAACCCTAACCAAGTGTTTTTTGTCCTTAAACCTACTCATATCTTAACCAGAGTTTTGTCATTTTGTCACAACCTGCACAATGAAGAAACAACACAGGAATGTCACAAAAGTTTTACAAATGAAGGGTCTCTTTCTAGTAGGCCTGGGTGATAAAATGATGACAATATTTTTCAGATAGACACATCAATAGCACTAATAAAGTAGTTAAAAAAATGTTCACTTAAATGCATTAAATGCAAACCACCATGAAAACGCATAACGTATACACCTTGCTCATAAACAGCAGTCATATCCCCTGATAATTGTGTGCTACAAGTGATACATGAACAGCCAATCATTTAACAGACAAATCTTAAGCACGCTCCCGCCCCAGCTCATAAACAACCTATCATATTGCTAGGTGCTATGAGTGACATGCAAACAGCCAACCATTTAACAGGTGTTTGGTTTGGTTGCCCCATCAACGTGTGAGACAACGTGCAAAATGTCTGCAGTCAGACAACTATCCGAGGGCGAGGGGCTCTGATATCTGGAGTGGAACCGCTGCTCTTTTGTGTGGAAAGGAGCCAGCGGAAGAGGTTAATAGTAATACCTTTGCGACCAAAACCAGTGATACAACAAAGTTATTATATCACCTTAGCCGCTTCCATGTTTTGGATATAAACAAATATCTGTAATAACAAAACAAAAGCTTGCAGGTAATCAGTGCAGTCAGCCATCTTGCTACTGCGGTTTACCTCCACTGTGCATTGTGCTGTGGCCTTGGATGATAACACACCCTTTTGGATGCATTTTGCTTTCATCAGCTGTTTGGAAGCCATTAACATTAAATGTACTTGGACTTTTTCAGTGTACTCACATTACTCTCACTTAGCTGCCCTGCTCTGTTTTATAAATCTTACCAAAACACAAACCTCCTCATTAAACAACCGACTCCTTAGGCCACTGTACATTGGTCACTGTCCTCAGAAACACAGATAAAAGAAGACACTAATAACAAACCTTATACAGTGCCTCTAGTATACTGTATCTGCCTGAAACAGCTGCCAGTGGCAGGGCTCCAGTTCTTCACTGAGCACACCAGGATCCCTTTCTCCTTTCTAAATTATATATATATTGTACTGTAGCAATATACTACAGTAGGAGCCTTTCTGTCATGCAGTATATCCAAATGCATGTGAATGCAAAATGTGTGTAAATTTGTCTTTGTGTGTGTGCATGTGTGTTTGTGTGTGTGTGTATGCATAATGAGGACAGGTTGCTGATCGCAGCATGAAGAAAGCAGGGTCTCTGTGTATAAATAATACAGCCCAGTGAGATTTTCATTTTCCCCCTGATTGACTCTGAATTGGAAAAGCATCCTCTGGACACTGATGGTGAGGAGTGACATCACACAGTGGAAGGCGCAGTGAGGAGATATATCGAGTAGATCTATCAAGCCATCCATTTTCTAAACTGCTTATACTGTTCAGGGTTGTTGGGGGTTGGAGTGTGTCCCAGCATGCACTGGGCAAAAGGCAGGATACTCCCTGGACAGGTCGACAGTCTGTCACACCGGGTAACACATGTAGACAGACGCATTTACACTCACATTTTCACCTCTGGGCGGTGCTGGGCACTGGCCTGTTTAATCCAAATCTGGGAACGGTTTGGCTAAATATTTTGTGTGAAGAACATTTTTACTGAACCTGGACCTTGAATGATGTGGTCTGACATTGATACCAGTTGAACTGTGTCACATTTTACCTGCATCATTAATAGCATTCATGCACTGTTAGCAAGAAAACTGGAAAGATAAAAAGCCTCTGTGATGAGCAGACAATAACATTCAAGCCCAACTTGATGCCATAATTTTTCTCTCAAGGTTGGCTGTAGAGGCAGTACACTCATGATGTACTTCGTAGGAGCTTGGTCATGGAAGAGTTGGTTAAAATCTCCTCAGTTGTGTGTGCAAGAGGTGTTCACAGCTCCCGTTTTCCAAGTTCCAAATTTTCCAAGAATCCATTACCACCCATCCATTTTCTTCTGTTTATCTGGGGTCGGGTCACTGTGGCGACAGGCTGAGCAGGGTATTCCCCACATCCCTCTCCCAAGCAATGGTTTCCAGCTCCTCCTGAGGGATCCCGAGGTGTTCTCAGGCCAGATGATACACGTAATCACTCCAGCATGTTCGGGGTCTCCCTTGGGGTCTCATCCTAGCAGAAAACCTGAAAGGGAGGCATCCTAATCAGATGCCCAAACCACCTCAGCTGGCCCCTTCCACATAAAGGAGAGGTGGCTATACTCCGAGCCACCTCCGAAAGTCCAAGCTCTTCACCCTGCTAAGCCCAACCACTCTACAAAGGAATCTTATTTCGACTGCTTGTGCCTGGCCTTGGCCACTATCCAAAGTTCATGATCATTGGTTAGGGATGGAAAAAAAATAGCTTGCTTCACACCACTCCAATCCACCTTTCAATCTCATGTGCCATTTTAATGTCACTCATAAACATGACCTGGAGATACTTAAACTCTTTTGCTTGAGGCAGCACTCGCTCACAATCAACTGTTTTTCAGCAGAGAACCATGGCTTCAGAAAGCCTGTAGCATCAGCTGTTAAAAAGAAAAGAAAGGTGCAGTTCTGAGCTTCACAAACCAAACGCTTTCCTCACCCCAGCTGTGCCTTGAGAGCTGGGGTCCAGACAAAGAGCAATTCATGGAACTGAACTGGAGAATGCACTCATCTAGAGTGTGCACTTTACTTGCCCATCTTTGAACTATGGACTGTAGTGTCAATGTGAAAAAAACAGTAAAAGAAACAGGGTGATCTCTTCTCTTCAACAGCATGAGTATCTATCAGCCAAGCCCCCTAATCAATCAGCTCAAAGCCTGCAGTCAATAAGTGACCTATTAGAAGGCCTACAAGAACACTCGACACACCCAATCAATTTCCACTCCTGCAAGCTGTTTGTTTTGGCTTGGTGGCCTTTCCTTTAATTGCTCGACACGTTGCTGCTCTGCACCATAAAGTCTGCTCCATACAGTCTGTTCTGGTTAGTCATTATGGCAAGAATTCAGATTGATTAACTTGTGGAAAGCACATATTGTGCACAAAGTTGCAAATATTGACACAGGTTTTTTGTACAGCTCACTTCTGATCGGTTAAGTTTGATGGGCAGTTAAATTGAAGGCAACACGCACACCACTTGCTCTGTCTCTTTCATGGTGCAAGAAATCATAACCCCAAAAAAATCTGTTTCAGAGAAAAAAGTCAATTCGTGCACTTACTTAAATACAGCACATAATTGCGTGACAGCCCACAGCTATGTTGGATTGTGTCTGTATTCACATACAACAGCTCACTCATTCAGAGTCCTCAACTGTCAAAATACATGGCATCCACCAACCTCTCAATACCACCAAAAAAAAAAAAGAAAAAAGAAAACAAAACAAATGAATAATAGAATGAAACACATAAAAATCTATTTAAAAATGTAAATTAAGGAAGAAATTTAAGAAAAGAAAGAATATCTGAATTAATTTTCCAAATGAGTGGAATATATACCCATAGGCATAAATCTCAAACTTTTAATTTATCCATTTACATACAAACCAGAAAAAAACCCACACATTTTCAGAAGGACAGGCCTTATTATGTTAAGCCTAGTGATAATGTGGCCGGGGTTTTAAAGAACTCAGATGAATAAAAGTAATCAAATATTTAAGTGGGAAAAAGAGCAGTATATAAACCAGCTTTCCACAAAACAGCAGGAAGTCCTTGCCCTTGTAGCTTGGTGGACAGAAATTTTTTTTTTGTAGGTGGTTGTAGACAAGCAATGGATGCCCATTTTTATCAAATGAAAATGAGTGTGTTTTGAGATACAATGTATTTGTATTAAAATAATTATTAAAATAATCTACAACTACTAATATAATTCTGTGTGAAAATTATGATCAAAAACTATCTTTTGAAATGTTTCATGCAAGACATATCCAAAGGATATGAGATGCCCTAAATTTGGAGACTCACTGTTCTAAATTTGATTATGTAGTAACACACTGGCATAATTATCACTCAAACCAAATATTGTTATCTGCTGATTAAAAGGATGTGAATATCTTAGTCCTCCCATGAGACACCGCAGCCCACGACAAATATCCCTCTGTCACAAACTGGGAATCTAATTAGAGAACGTGCAATTGTAACTGACAGGGATGCACTGCACTGTGCTTTAGAGAGGTGGGATATGGGATAAATCCGAGGGTGCTCTGACCCTTGGCCTCGCGAGAAAAAGCAGCGTATCCCATTCGTTTTAGTTCCCTGTGCATCAGAGCCGTTGGCTGTTTAGTGGCGGAGCTCTCTGCGTGTTATTAAAAACTGTGCAGTCTCTCTTTGTCAGAACATACTGGGCCGTGGAGAGAGTCAGAGGAGTGAAGCCAGCAGGAACACAGCCTCTGGTCTTTGCGAACAAGTTACACTTATTGACTGCGCTTTCCTGGCGGAAAAACTTAACATTTTGAACTAATTTAATTCAACAACAGCAACTTTATCACTGTACACTGCCGGGCTCTGACATTTGGCTGCAACCTCTATTTCAGAGTCTTTGCTATTTGACACTGTGTTAGAGCTCCAAGGCTTTGCACACACACAAATACACACACACACACAAACTTGTTTCTATATTTGTGGAGACCCATCATTGACACAATTCATTCTCTAGCCCATAACCTTAATCCTACCCATCACAAGTAAGTGCCAAACCCTAACCTAACCGTATTAAACACTGATAAAATATGTAGTTTGATGACATTGTGACATGGCATGGGATCATGGGAGTTTACTTACCCGTACCCGGTTGGGGCACATCTGTTTTTGTTTGGCCTTTTCATGTTAGAATTGAAATTAATGCTGACTCTTCACTGGGTTTTTTGTTGTTAATGGAGGCAAGTAGTATTGTCAAAAATATAGATATATCAATACATATCAATACTGAATATTTTGAAATGCTCTCAGTATTCTTCTTTTGCAGTGTTGATACTCTGTACCAGCTGCACCTTTTTACTCACTGCTCTCGGTAAAACAAGTCGACACACCCCTGCAGTGCCGACACTGACTTCTGTCATCACTCCAACACATCCCGTGTTTTCCCTGAATGCATGCAAACTAGCTTGCAATGACTATCAGAAAACACATTGTTATCTTGAGTAAATCGTGCATTGCTTTCTGTGCGTTTCAAGTTTTGTTTTGGCAACATAACTTAAAGGAAAAATATGTAATTTATTTACTGTACTAATCCATAAAATGACAAGATTAAGGAAACACACCAAGTTGAAATACCAGCTTCTCTGACGCTGCGGCCAGCATGTTCTCCTTTGACATTTCCACCCCGGTCTGGGCACGTCTGTTTTGTTTGGCCTTTTCATGTTAATTAGAATTAAAATTAATGCCAACTGTTCGCTGAATGAGTGAGACTAAAGGCAACCTGCCAAGTGCTTTGAGTCTTAGAAGGAGAGGGTGTGGTAAAACAACTCGCTTCAACAATAGATGTTATTTTAAATAGTAATTCAACCTATTACAACCTATTGTGTACCGCCTAAGGCTCCAGGTACTCATATATAGTATAGTACTCATTTCTAAACGCTAAGATCTTACATATTGCTCCTTCAGCAAACTTTATAAGATATGTTTTAATGCAGAAATGTTACATATCATAGCTTTAAATTTTTGGGGTCCAGTATTTTGGTGTCCACAAAGCTAATTGCACCCCACGGTAGTGGACTCATGGGTTTCTGGACCTCACAAATATAGTTTAACAAGCTCAGAATGCAGGGTTTACATAAAACCCACGCACACCATTCGAATTAGCTTCTACCTAAAGACAAAATAAGAGATCTAATGTGCAACAGTTTTTCTAACAATACCCAACATCGTGTTATACTTAATATGTGCTGACAAATTTCAGATTTGTTTATACATACATGAAACTCTTCATTTAATTATCCTCAGTGCTGCGTGAAAATCATCTCCCTGTGGATACAAAACCAAAATCAGAACAAGTGAGTCTCATTCAAAAATAATTATAACAATATACAGGGTGGATGGCATGAAAAATATGAATGGAAAGTGAAATTAATGATTAAATATATCAACAAGAAATGAATGAAATGAAGTGTAATGAAGCTATGTTTTCTATGTACTGATACCAGATGTTAGATGAGTTTTATTTTTGACTATGTTGCTTTCAGCTAACCTGATCAATGAAGTCATTTCTATCTCTAGAGGAACTCTGCCATAATACATTTTTCTACACTGAAGAATTTTAATCTGCTCACAGTAGACAGGGTGACATCAAGTTTCCACCTGATTTCCTCCACATATTACATCTTAACTCTCTCCAAATACTAACCACTTTTTGCTTTAGTGGTTTGATATTTCATTTTAGATGCAACTTTCTGTTCACAGTTACAAATATCAGCTGCAGCAAATGGGCTTCCATAAATATACAACAGCCTGTACACCAAGCTTGGCCGTATTTTTCATTGGCGAATTGGCAGTCTCATTGTTTTCAGTCGCTTGTAACGTATGCACCTCTCACTTTCTGGTTGGTAATGATCTTGAACTTTTCAGCAAAATTGCGTCATTAAACGGTGAGATATTTATCAAGGGGAAAGTGCCTGCGCGGGAGAGGAGAGGACTTTTCATTGGGAGGCAGTCCTTTTTTAAAAAACGATTGCCAAGTCGTGTTTGTCTGATGGAGTTATTGGGATTCAGAGACCTCAGATGTCCAGCAGACAGCGTTGAGGGAACGAGTAGGTCAGAGATTAAGAGGATGGGGGGGCTGAAGAAGAAGGTGTGAGAGGTTAAGAGATCATTAATGCGTGCATGTGTCCTGGATTAGAAAGCATTGATCTCAGATGAAGATGTTGGCTTTGGCTGTCTCTATTACTCTTCTCTTGCTGCTTAACGGGTTTGGATTTCACCTTCAATTTCCTGTTAGACACCCAGCAGACTAATCATTCTTTCCCCCTGCTTTTATATCTTCTCCTCTTTTAATCAAAGCCAACCATTACATCTATTTTGTGTCTAGCTGCTGATTCTTTTTTCTTTCTCTCAGCAGCACTGCGGGGCAATTTGTTATTCTACTTAGCTGTCATTTATCTCAGTCTGTCGTGCATGCAAATATGTATTCTCGTCTTTGGAAGGGCAGAGCACGTCGCATCGACGTACAGAAGCTGCAGTTGACCTGTGTGAACTGTGTCTTGTGCCTCCCACACATCGATGCATCCTGGGTGCAATTTACTGGGGTTTATGCTGGGGTGAAGGTGCGTGTGACAGATGCACATCATTCATTCTGGGTTTTTCGTTGTTAATGGAGGCAAGTATCGTTGTCAGAAATGTCGATATATCAACACATATCAATACTGAATATTTTGAAATGCTCTCAGTACTCTTCTTTTGCAGCGTTGATACTCTGTACCAGCTGCACCTTTTTACTCACTGCTCTTGATAAAACAAGTCGACACACCCCTGCAGTGCCCACGCAGCCCTGCCTCCTCTCACTGACTGTTTCTATATTTTCGTAGGCGTATCATTGATGCAATTCATTCTCTAGCCCATATCCGTAATCCTTAATCCTACCCATCACAAGTAAGTGCCAAACCCCAACCTAACCGTAAAACCAAGTCTTGACTCGCAACAAGCCCTTTAAAAGGGCAACGTTAAAGCTTTGCTGCTAGAGGCCTATCTCACATAAATTATTATTTATCATTAAATGATAAAATATGTAGTTTGATGACATTGTGACATAGCATGGGATCATGGGAGTTTACTTACCTTTTAAACAACCATCATTGCAGATAAAACTCTATTTAGCATGACTCATGTTCATGCATGAGGTAACGTATTAAAGTTTTATTTACATAATGTCAGTCACAGTCACTGACTTCTGTCATCACTCATCTGTCATCATCCCGTGTTTTCCCTGAAGGTATACGAACTAGCTTGACCCAGCAGAAAATGCCCCATTATCTTGAATAAATCGTGCTTTGCTTTCTGTGAGTTTCAAGTTTTTTTTGGCAACATAACTCAAAGGAAAAATATGTAATTTATTTACTGTACTAATCCATAAAATGACAAGTTGAAATACCAGCTTCTCTGACGCTGCAGCCAGCATGTTCTCCTTTGACATTTCCACCCCGGTCTGGGCACGTCTGTTTTTGTTTGGCCTTTTCATGTTAATTAGAATTTAAATTAATGCCGACTGTTCGCTGAATGAGTGAGACTAAAGGCAATCACAAGCATTGTCTACAATGGCCACAGATCATTCTGGCTGCTCCAGTGCAGCCGAAATGCGACGCAGCTGTGCTTGGTGGAAATTGCGGGTCAGAGTGATATCCTCTTTTCGTCACTCTTATCATTTGTTCTGGTTGAATATCCACTGTGTTATAGCCTTGTTATATTTATCTTTTAATGTAAATCTAAAATGTTATGGCCATAAAATTGAGCCAAATCTTGTATTTCAATAGAGTTTTCCCATGTTATTGAATATCGTATTTTTTCAAGCTATTACTGAAAGGATTATCGAAATGAGAAATTCCAGTGTCATGACAATACTAGAGGCAAGTTAGTTTTTCTGCACTAACATATGGCTTGGGTTGAATACAGGTGTGTAAAGATTAATAGGTCAAGTTGATTCTCCAAGTCCATCAATGGAGAGTCCTCACCAACCATTGCACATGAGCATTCCTATCATACTGTGTATGCAAATTGTAATTTAGGGTTAAAACTTGCTGAACTTTTAGCTACTAAACCAGATCCACTTCTGACAGTGAGGCTGGCTGTTGGGTACTCTTTGAGTAGTGGCTGAAATATGTCTTGAGCATCAAGCATCAGAAACAGTCAGGTATCCAACAACTGCAACATTTTTAGTTCTATTTTTGATCTTGTTTATTTGTTCTTTGATCAGATATTTTCTGATCTAAAACAGAACTTCACTCATTATCAAGTGAAAGTTTGTGTGCATTTTCTTGTGTGTTGTTTGTTTACATTTCAAGTACAATTTTTGACTTTTTAACTTTTTGTTATTCTTCACCCATACTAATACTAACTTAATTAACAATTAAGAGTGTATCAGTTTCATATGCATTACTTTAAACAATCTTCTCAAAGCATGGTCTGTCTAATATTTCATTCATATTTATATACGAATGAATCTGCTTGTCTTACAGTAAGACAACATTCAACACTGATTCACTCAGAAGTTGGGCATTTTTTGTTAAATCCTCAGAATTAGGACACATCATTGCGTCAAATCCTAATTTTCATTCTATTTATGGCTGTCACTTTTTTCTTTATAGCTATTCAGTGGATTTAAATTGTGTAATTGCCTCTTTATAAATTTCCTTGCTTCTGACGTAGTCCACCTTCCAAAATAGGGGCTCAAATTGTGTTCCTACGCAGAAGGATTTACAGAGAACAAATTGGACAGGATGCACAGATTAAAAGACAGGAACATGCATACATTTTACATAACGTGGAGGACAATGCTTAACCGTTACTTTAGTATTTCTGCATCAGATGACTCACTTCTTTAGTCTTTATTTCAAAGTTGACACAATAAAGCCTCGCAGATCGCAACTGGCTGCACTGCAAACAGATACACACAAAGCTTTAAACCAGGACTGAAAATTAATTTTGGAAAAAAAAGCATGCTTATATTATTTAAAGTAAGGTACTGATTGAAAGGAATAATTTTAATATGGGTATGGCAGCTGATTCATTGTAAAGCCCAGTCTGGCCAGTGCACAAAGTATTGCTGGTGTTTGAGTTTGTCACCTTGCAAGATTCACCATTTCTGCCCGTTCTTTCTTTCCATATTCCTTTGAGCTGGTAGCAGCTGTGTGGGAAAAAACTGAACAAAAACACATGCAAAAAAAAAATAAAAAACATAAACATTCACTACCACCCACAAATGAGTATTCACATACGCACCCACACACAAAAAAGCAGTGGGAACATCACAAAATAATAGAAAACTGCAGGTCCACACAGCACCATTAACCCGCACAGGTACATTTAAATATATGAAGTATTCTTTCCTTCCTCAGAGCAGATTGTGTTCTCAGCTAGTAAACATTAAGAAATGTGATAATATCTCGCTTAAAGGAAAGTACATGCTCTTGGCCCAAAGTTGTGCAGACTCCCTCCAACTCCGTCAGACAGAAAGATTCACACTTGTTGTTGTGTAATTATGCAAAGCTCTACACTCAGGCGGAAAGCTGTGACACCATCCAGGGCTGCTGCTGCCCTCTGTCCACCCGAATCCTCCCTCCTGGTGCTGACCGAAATGTCAGCGTTGTATCAGGAGTCATATCGTGTGGCCTGCACACATACTCGCACACAGTCATACACCTTTTTTTTTCTCCTTATCATGAATATGGATATTTTCCACACATTTCCCACAAGGCGGGTTTAGCGATGACTTGTCTGTGTACGGGCCGTGTTCAGTTTTTCACAAGATTGTTTCTTTGCTGCTTCATTTGCCGCTCTCTGTTCTTGTTTTTACCATCTGCAGTCATGACGGTCACTAATCACAGAGTTGAAACTTTTCCTTCAACTTCTTTCTCTATTTATGCGCTTCCTGTTGTACATCATTAGTGATTTACATCATCGTTTACTTTTTGCTTGCATAATCTGAGCAGCACCAAAGTTTTGGGTAAATAAAGTGATTGCATACATTATGAGATGTGTGACAAAATTAAAATATTAATTCAAGGAGAAGTAGAAATGTGTTCAAATTCTTTCAGAACTTTTTTTTGATATGCTCTTGCTTTTCAGACTCATGATGCAGCCCTTTTCCCTGGTTATGAAACACCACCATGGCTTAATATCAGTTTTTGAGAAGTTTTTTCTCTTATTGCACATCAGAGAGGAGTTCAAGTTGCTATTCATTAGGCAAACTGGCTAAAGCAGATATGTGTTGTGGATATGATGAGGTTTGGGATTTGACTCCTGCAGAAACTTCTCCCTTAAAGTTTTCTTTATTTCCATGTGTAGCTTCACAGCCGTGAAGTGATTAGAGAAATCCATTTGAGATATTTTTAAATGGGCTTCGGCCTCACATCAGGGGGCCCAGTGCTTTTCACGACTCTCAGTAATATCAGATTCTGTGTTCTGAGCTATATCTCTGTGGAGGCAGATTTCCTAATAAACTTACAAGAGTTTAATGGAACATACAGTGGACAAGTGCTTTTGAAAGAAATGCCACTAATGTTGCTCATTTGATCCACAGATAAGTGAAGATCTGTGCCTTAAACAGACACTGTGGGTGGCGTTCAGAGCATTCAGTGTGTTTAGTTTCTTTCTAAATCTGAATTCTGGTTTAAAAATAGTATCCTTTTGAAGGTGATCCACTAAGAAGTTTGCAAAGACGATTGCAGAGATCAATCTTAATCTATTTGACTTAAGTGCATCACACACTGGTCACATTGCATTGCCTCATTTAACACACATTTGTTGATGTCTGTAGCGCAAACCAAATGTTCCATAAAGACACAAATAGTAGAAATGGCATGCTGTGCACAGTCGCCACAGTGTGCTGGTAGGGGTACTGAATATCAAAAAATTTCAGGTTTTCTAGAGAGCCTCACAGTGGAGCAGTGTCTTATTGTGACAGGTTGTTTTGCCACATGGTGTGTGTGGGCGTACATAGAGAACAATGACTGCTGCTTTTCAGGAGAGTTGATTTACATTGACGTTATAAATTACATTACGATAGGGAGTATCCTGATGTCTTGATGTGCTTCAACTCATATCTGACACTGCTGGTGTATGTTTAATACAGGTGTGTAAAAAAAAAAACTGTTGGCCCATCACCATTATTCAAAACACAGCACTGGAAAGTGATATCCACATGGATTGAAATATAGGAACACCACCGGTTCATTTCACTAAGCATGGCACGTTTGCACCGCGGTTCTGATCCGTCGTCCACGCAGCATTTCAGAGGTGTTTCAGCAGTGGAGCGTTTTCCCCGCCTGATTATGTTCACGTGCTCAGATTTTGTTGATTAGGTTCTGTTTCCTCAATCTTTGTGCTTCTACAATCAACAAGCTGCCTACATGGTTAAAAATTTATTTATTGATTGTGAGTCTACACGGGTCTTTTATTTTGAAAATTAACGTAATTCTCCCTGCCTTTTCTGTGTCTGACTTCCTGCCCGTTCGATCTGCCCTGTGTTATTTGATGGGGCATCTGTCAAAAATATTCATATTTTATGCACTCTATATCAAATGTTATTAGTCGATTTTGCAGTATATAGTAGTGCATTACAGTAATGCCTTAACTGGTTAGTGTATTCACATGACTTTTCTATACAAATCAGATGTGTAGAGTTCTAATTATCAGAAATTTCGAGCTGAAACAATTTGTCGAGAGAGTTATTAGCCAACAAAAGTTTTGATCAGCAGTGAATCCATCAATCATTTGTTTATTTAAGCCATTTATCAACCTAAAATTCCAAGTGCTTGTGTCTTGCAGCAACTCACATTTGAGAATTGAATTTGTTTTGGTTTTGAAACGTTAGTCGAACAAAAGATGGGAGAATGGATGGATGGATGGATGGATGGATGGATGGATGGATGGATGGATGGATGGATGGGTAGATGGGTAGATGGGTGGGTGGGTGAGTAGATAGATAATTGTCTTTTTCCAAGGAAATTTGTTGTTGCCTCACATGATAACATAGTGCAGAAGTACATTAGACACCACAACATAACAACATGATAGAAATCATTCCATCCACAGTTATACATATATACCATGTCATTTATATGTGACAGCGAGGATTCTGAGAAATTGTGTTTTCTCAGTAATTTTCTCATTAATAAGCAATGGATTACTTTTTCTGACCTCCTGCTGAGTAATCTCAACAGCCCTATGTAGCTGATCTGCTCTAATGAAGCAGCATTACCTTTCTATACAGTCTCTTTGTTGCTGTTGTATAAGGATTTGTATTATAACGTCAGTGTGTAAGCAGTAGTATGCAGCGTCTGATTAAACTGCAGCCCCCTTTTCCCCCAAGGACCTGTATTTTTATTCTTTTAAAACAAAAAGTAGAGCAGAACACATTGTACAAATTTAGGTAGTTAATGTTGGCTCAGGATAAGCTCAGGATTTTATATTAATCCCAGAATAGTTTCTGGGCAACAGCCTCCTCTATTTTACCATGTGTGGCTTTTATCTCGATTTAATGTGAGAAGAAGTATCCTAATTGGTATTGATTCTTGTTACTCTCCATCTTACCACCTCTCACCCTCTGCTTTATCCTGTCTTTCTCCTCTCTAATCATTACTTGGGTTCTTTAAATGTCATTTATATACTTAATATTACCACAGACCGAACAAACGCCAAAGTAATGCATCAAATGTATGTGTATTTGTTTTGGAGGAGGTTGAATAGGTGTCTTGATTGATGAAGCTTTCAGCAGAACACGAGAGCCACGGTGGGACTTGTAGATTTCCACTTCTGTTCTTTTTTCATGCTAAATTTGGCATAATGTGCATGAAAAATGTGTCTTTAATAGGCCTTAACATTGAAAAGTAATATGTTATATCTTCACTTTGAGCATTACATCCTGGTATAATCTTACCTTTTCATGCTAACACTGTGCACATATTTTTCTTTGCCACTAATTGCAAAGCCATATTATGTGTAGTGTTTTTGTATTTTAGTTATTTACGAGCCACATTCAACAACGAATTTAAAATGCTTTGTGACATTATTTTCAGTTCTCATTACTGCTCTGCAGAGTCCATCCTGAAAACAGGTTAAGATGGAGTGAAAGTGGCAGGGTGCAGCTATTGCACATTTAACCCCTATTTATACAGGAAGACCTTAATGTTGTTTACCATGAACTGTGTCCCTCCTGAGCAGCAGGTGCTTGTATTTTCCTCTAATGTCTAGAAAATTATTGTGTATGTTGCTTGACCCACATACAGGTTCAGATACACTGTTATGACTGTTGAGGGTTCTTGCAGGTGCTTGATATCCCTTAAAACACTTCAGTTTTAATGTGCTGTTTTCAAGGTTTGAATAGTGATTAAAAGTGCCGTAATTACTTTTATAAGAAATCACTATCTGACTGAATGGTTCACTTTTTAGATCAAGAAAGCTCTTTACTTTCTGAGGCTCACACAAGAATCTATCTTGCCAAGCTTCAAGTTATCTGTTTGTGTCCACACCAGGAGCGGTGCAGCCAGTCAGCATCCTAGGAATAACTACTGGTGTCTACAGGCGTGGTTTTAGGTGTGACAGCAGCGAGAAGCGTCCATGTAATCGACTCATCTCGAACAAACAGTAGCGGCTCCTGAAGAGGTTAGCATAGATACTGTGATAGCATCAGTTATTTCAGAACTAGGGAGTATTTCTTCATTGGAAGAAGAGCAGAGAATGGCACTGAAGGCTTTCCTTGATGGACAAGATGTTTTTGCTCCTCTCCAAACTGGCTTCAGCAAGAGTTTGATCTGATTGGTTGAAGTTAGCCTGTGTCAGAGGTGGTTAATCCAATCACCTGCCAAGTGTTGTTTTTGTTTTTTTTCTTTGGAAAGTGCTTGCCCTTTCCCCAACAGTTTTTAAGGACAACTTCCCAGATGGCTGTGTGTAATAAACCGTAAGCTGTGCCAGGTTAAAAAGCTTTCGCCCTTTGTGCAAAATCAAGTTCAACTCCGCTTGGATCTTGCTTTGATGTCTGCCCTCTAATTGAGTGGAAGGCTACTGTGAGTTTGCTGCTTCAATAAGCTAAAAATAGAAACTTTGGTTGTGGTCAAATCTTCAAGTAGCCTCCTGTAAAGTCTGCAAACTAACTTTTTACCATGGCAGAGTCTGTGCTTTGAAGCCAAGTTAAAAGGAATGCTGTAGTGGGGAATATCTGATGAGGCTAACGTTACACTAAAGTTGGCTCGAAGTTTGTTTAGCTGTGAACTTGCAGGCTAAGTGATAGTTGATTTTCTTGAAATTGCACCTCGAAAATTCTTGAAATTTTAAAAACATGTAGACAAAAAAACATGTAGAAAAGATATAAATTATAATGGGCCTTTAATTTGACCAAAAGTCATTTGGAGAGTTCAACCAAAGAAAACAACAACAAAAAAGGTATTTCCCTATAAGATAATAAGAAGATAATCCTTAATCATAGTACAGTATTTCATTAATGAATTCATTTGTTACCTCTATATGTAATGTTACTGTTTGCAACCTTTTGTTTACATTGCCTTCATCACATAATCTCATTATCAATATACATGTAGCAAGATCAAAATCTTTTTCTGATATGCTGCTATTTCTGTTCTGGATTATTCTCAAAAGACAAAGGGTTTGAAAAATATCATTTGGCTTGTTTTATTAGGGGATAATGCTTTGTGTGGAGCTTTGTAACATGCAGCCAACAAGTTTTGCGACCATCTGCAACAGTATAACTGGTATTGTTTTTATCATAGCAAAATGCGGTCCTGTAAACACCTGCTGTGGTGGTAGTCCGACTCACCGAACGTACACTGTGGGTATAAGTCTGCCATTAGACACTTGATTCAGGAGGCGTTGTGGCATCTGAAGTTTTCACAGTACCCTGGGAAACAAAAACAACCAAGCTAGCAATCTGTACAATGAAATTAGCACCTGGGTTGCTAATGGTACAGACGTGAACAAGCTGTTACCTTTTCTTTTGCAGTGATTTAGCTATTTTAATTCCAGGGCTCACCTCCTCATGTGCAAATGTTCCACCAAAACAAGTTTACCCCTGATGCTGTTTTGCAGGGGCACCATCGTGGCATTGTGGGTTTAGTGCCACCCAAGAAGCCTGGTTGCCTGGTTACAAACAAACCAGGCATCTTTACCCTATAATCATTTGTGGAGCGCTGAGTGGTATCACAGAAACGGTGCCCATGATTTATATGTCTGTTTGTGGACAGTGTCATGACCGTGCAAGATCCAATGAAAACACTCCACAAGATGTGTACTCAAGATCACAATGAAAGCCATGTTGGGCTAGAGTGCAAGAAGTAGGAGGGTAGGAAGTAGTGACTACCACAGGAGCTGTTTTGTGTACTTTGGCGGGTGTTATCATGTCGGTCTATCTGTGGACAGATTTTGTTTACACGATAGCATCACAACCCTGCAAGATGCCATCACAGACCTTTGTGTATGTAGCTGAGATCACAGTGAGGGCTTAGTTCGAAGATGGGTACGGTGTGAGCTAATAATGACTTTGGAGTACTCATGAGCCAGAACAACATGTTGAGTGTCACGGCTGGTTTGATCACAAGATCATCTGTGGATCAAAGTCAGATTACACACAACTGTCAAATTCTACAATTCAAATGAGTCATGCTGATAACTCTTATTAATTTATCCAACACAACTTTCACTATATGCGCTTCCCAGATGTTAATTTCTGCATGTTGTGTGTATTACTTCTACTGAGAAAATGTAAAAGACAAGACAAGGAATGACTCTTCTTCTCCTCTTCATCCTAAAAGATGAGTACAAGGCCATCATCTTTTGGTGGTCAGGCCTCATTCTGTCTCTGAATTCTTTGTAAAGATAACCAACATAATCTTTGACTGCTCTGACACCCCATGAAGCATCATCCCCTCAAAATAGAGCATCAATCTTCTGTCCACGCTTCTCTGTCCAGCGCTGTCAAGGATTGCAGGGTATTAAGAGGGATTCGGCCCACAGGAGGGGCCGTGGTATTTACAGAATGAGAGCTGAGGGCGGAGATGGAGAGAGACGAAGGAGCCCCTGACGCTGTGGGGCAACATGCAGCAGTGCAGTAAGGAGGGGATGATTGGATGGCTTTGTGCACATGCAGAGAAAAATGAGATAAATTATTGTTTGGAGACATGGGTAGAAACAGTGAGTAGTGTTCAATTTAAAGTCATCATTAGCCAGTGTATTGACGTAATTATTGTCACACCATGAACTGATGCGCTGACCCCACGAGATGACAGTGAACAAAAAGAAGAGACAGGCAAACCTGTTCTCATTCCACGTCGCCAAATACCAAGTTGTAGTTGTTATGCTTCACAGCATGTCATACTGAAGCACACGGTGCCCTATAGCATCCATATGAGACGCTGCCAAAAAGTCTTTTTAACATGTTGTTAATGTTGTGGTTGCACTTAGGTTTAAATAAAGATCATGCTTTGGGTTACAGAAGTTACAGTATGTAAATCACGAGTGACTCAACATCATGTAAGTTTAGATAACGCTGACATTTGATTTCACACGGTGCGCAAAGCCCTGGCCTCATGAGTGAAAGTCCTTTCTTGCTCTATATTCTACATCACCCGATACAGAGTTTTTGTTTTTGTTTTTTTTTCATGAAAAACCAGTGCACCTCAAATAGATTTTAGAAGGTGTGTTTCGTGTCTGTGTGAGTCACTGAGGGGTGCGACAAAACTCAGTATTTGTCGCCCTGGCAGTGAGAATGTGTCTCAGTGGCTCCAAGGCCTTAGCATGTTCCCTAAAGATTGGAAAATTCCCTAACAACATGGGAGGTCTGAAATTGTAGAACATCAATGGTATATGTAACAAAAGTTCACATTAATTTAAAAGTGCATTAATTTTCCAAAAAAGAAAAAGCAAGTTTTAAAAAATAAGTTGTTTCTATTTTTTGTAAGAGTTTTCTTTGTAACTTTATTGAAAATAAGTTACTGTGTTGTCATGTTAAATATGAAACTTCCAGGTGGATTTTCAAAATAAAGGCTCAAAAACTACTTGTTTGGGTTTTGGAAAAGATCACAGGGTTTAAATAACTGCAAATACGTTATGTAACTTACATAATGTGTGTGTTATATAAGTTAAAAATAAGTCACCGCTGACTCTGGGTTTCACACGGTACGATAACTCTGGTCTTCCGGGTGAAGGTCCAGTCCGGTCCAGTCTGATGCAGTCCGGTCCATCCACCCCACCTCCTGCAGACTTTTTCGCTCTTTATACTAAGTCCCTATTTGATGCATTGGAAGAGAAAACGGGATGTCCAGGGAACTTTTTTCTTATGTCTTTTCTTAGTGTTGCTTAGTGTTTATTATTTGATTAATTATGAATAATCGATAGAATATGTGGTTATTAAGCAACCGTGTATTTAGCTTATGCCAAAACCAAGAAGAGGCAAATGAGAATAATGCCATTAAACAAAGTCTAATACTAACATTCAAGTAACTTCAATGTTAGAAATTAAAATAACCAAAATATCATCCACATTACAGTTGCTGTTGATAAATCACTAACTTTAATAAAGACAAACAGGTGAGAATGCTATTTTCACTCAGTGTTTGCTCACAAAAATTCTCTCTGAAGGACAAACATAATGCAGGCATGGCCAACATCCATGTTAAGCTTCAACCCAAGGTTATGCTCTTTTAAATCTGTGTGTGTGTGTGTGTAGTATTTCCTGCATGTTGTGTGTACAGTGGTCTCTCCTGTAGAGTGTCTGACAATGAAGCCAAAGGCCACTAAATGTCAAATGCTGTGGTCTGACTCCCCCTTCTCTTTCTTCACACAGATTCTCCTCCCCTGCAGCGACCTCTGAAGGTTTCGTGCTGACTGAAGTTCATGCAACGATCATGCCACATCCAACCAGCACCGCACGGTAAGGATTGTAAAACATACTGTGAGCACACTTATTCACACATACATGTGACTCTCAGTGGGTGGCGAAACACCCGGTGGCAACAGTGTCTTTGCCTGTCATACTTTGCTCTAGTTATTAATGCTTACATATAGCTGTTCAGCTTCACGCAGGTTCATCAGTATTGCCCAGATTACAATTTCCTGCCTCTGGTTAATAAATCAAGCTTTAAAATGCTTTTTCATTAAGGTTTACGTGATGCCACAGTGCAACATCACATTTTTAGTTACGTTACTGGTCTATCACTGAAGGTGCAGTCGTTCTTTTTGTTGTGTTAGTTCAGGCTTTGGTGAAATATCTCAAAAGCTATTGGATAGATCACATCAAATCTGGTGCATCCAAAAGGATGCTGTTGGTTTTATCCAACACTGTCAGAAGGTCAAATTTTCTACCCGTGTGACACTTCAGTAGATGCTTGATGCACTGATGATTTTGTTCTTGTCAGCCTTTGAAATTATGCTAACCTAACAAATCATGCTAAATGCATACTGAGATTTTGCTGTTCCTAGAGCTTTTCTCATGGTGATTGTGCTTCTGTGCCTCCCTAGCTTCAGTGTTTCTCCTACCATTGTCCCTCTGAAAGAAACATTTTATTTATTTTATGTTGTGAATTCTTCACATTCAGACAACTTTATGTTTAAATGCTGCGCTTATTTCCACTTCCTTGTCTTACCACTCATTCTGTTTCTGCCGCCGTTATGGCTAAATTCTACGTGGCTGCATCGCGTTACGACTGCGCCACGTCAGCTGGAGCTGATCACAGCTCATTTAACTCATTTTAAATCACGCCGTACAAACTCCAACCTCCCTCTTGCCCCTCTCCCACTTCATGCCTCTCTTTTCCCTGCCTGCTGTGTCTTTGTTGTCCCTTGGAGTCACAGCACTTGTTGGAGCCACTGTAAGTCACTTTGCTACTGTGTTCCCTGTTTTCAAACTGGCCTCTGTTGGTCTTGGAGGCTGAGTTCACTCCCAGTCAGGCTGTGTTCGCTGTGAGGCTGCTCTGCCTGGTTCTGTCGCCCGCTCGCCTGGATCCAGTTCTGGTTCCCATTCTGGCACTGCTGTGGACACTTACAGACATAAATGCTGGTGTCTGGTAATGGCCGGAGCAGTGCCAGAATCTGGATGAATCGGTGTGGGTTAGACTGAACATCAGACTTAATATTAGTATTTTATGTAATTGTCAAACTGCTTGCTTTAGTCACATGAGCCCCACCATCTGTTTGACTCCGTTTGAAGAATATCTAACAAAATCAGTGTGTATTACCCCACTTTTTGTAACTATGACAACCATGTAGATATGAGAGCGAGCTGAAATTCAGCCTGAAAACTGCAGAGGGTTTGTTCCCTGTAGGTCAGCCTCCTAGGGACTCTGCAGTGCTCATCACACCGCCTCCTGCTGGGCAACAGATTGTCTGTAAACCAGGCCACAGCATTTGGCACCAGGCTGGAGGGGAGGCAGCCCTAGATTGCGATGGGTGTGTAGTGGGTAGATGCCAGGAATACCGGTATAGATGAGCTGGTGAACAGTGCGGGGCGGCCTGAAGAGTAACAGTGTCGACCTACATGTCTCATTAGGAACAGAGGACAGCAGAGAAACAAGAAGAATAACATGACACAAAGCTGCTTCCTCTGCAGTTTGTGAGTGACTATACTTGTGCATGAAACAGCACATGTCAGGTTTATAGAAGAACAAGCTCTTTCAAACCGAGCGGGATATTTGTCAGGTAACAGCACATACAGCGACACAGCAAGCACAAATAGCCTCGAATGTATTATCTTCTTCTACTTTTTCTCTTGCTGCAATTTTATTCTCAAGTCCACCATATCCAAGACACGTTTTTAATTCAAAAATTCCTTACTTATTTCATATAATTGAAATTATCTCAGGGAAATGGATGCCAGTCTTTTCATAATGGAAAGCAGACTTTCTTCCTCAGGCTTCCTCTGCATTTGATCCAAAAATTCAAGACTGGCGTCTGGAAGCAAGTGCATTACAACCCCCATCTATCCGGGGTTAATTGACTCTTAGAATCCATTTCCAGTACTCGTATTTCGCCGTTGCCTGAGCCGTATCAATATCACTTCATTATTCCAGCAAACAAAACAGCCGTTCCAAACATAACAAACCACATAATAATTTCTGAACCCTCGCTGCTGGTAAGAACTCTGTCTAGACTACAGTGTACACTGAGGTGCCATCAGTTTCCAGCGGGTGTTCTCCATCTGCTCACCCAGATAAAACATTCAATTTCATTTGTGTTTGCAAGTGAAGCCGCGCTCCGCCTGTGTAAAAGCTACAACACGCACAGACAAGAGCAGGATGTTGCAAACAAAAGCCCAGTGGGAGTTTTACCACTCTGCCTTGGCTAACCCACTCACCATATAATTAACTATCTGCATCAAATACACCTCGCCAACACTAGTAAAGCACAAGCACTGAGGTAGATATTCTGGAGACAGTGCACTAATCTTTTGGCAAACAAAAACCGTCAGAGGATAACGAAAAGGAAGAGAAATCACTCGGCCATCTAAGCGGTGCTTCCACGGGAACATTTCTAAGCTACCATAATGTTTTTTCTGGAAGGCGTCCATATGGAGCTGCTCCCACCGGCTCTCTTCTTATGAAAATGTGTCCTTTAATTAAATTTATTGGTGGGATGCATCAGGCTCAGAGGTCGACGCCGTCGATGATCAATGTTGGCCGAGATACAGAGCTGCAGCACAACGGCAAAGGTGGAGCGCCATTTTCAGACCTCAGTTTTCCTCTTTGGGCCTCTCGGTTATCTCTCAGCTCCACTTTCAGGTACATCCATCCATCTTTGTGTGTGTGTGTGTGTGTGTGTGTGTGTGTGTGTGTGTGTGTGTGTGTGTGTGTGTGTGTTGAGCAGGGGGGGTGATGATGGTAGAGTTTGGTGCACAGACGGTGTGGTTCCATTTCTACGGCCCATTGTCCTCCATCAGGCACAACGGGATGTTATCAGCCTCAGCCAGGCTCAACCCCCCACAATGCTTCATTACCTGCGTGTGTGTGTGTGTGTGTGTGTGTGAGTGCGTGCGTGTGTGTATTCTCATCTCGCAAACAATGCTTCATTACGTGTCTCTCCCAGAGCTCCCTTAACATTTCTTCCTGTCTCATTACCCAGTGAGAGTCGTGTTATCTGTTCCAGTCATATTTACCGAGCAGACCTTTGCCTTTTCAGAAGCGCACACGCACACACAGACACAGACACACAGAACTGTCATGTTCATTAGCTTTAAAATCCTGACATAAGTGCTCTTTATGAGTAATTACTTAGTGTTTAATCAATATGTGTGTGTACACAAGGCCACAAAATATGAACAAAACATTATATTTTAGAGAATCTGGATCAATTAAAGGCTTCTTGTCATATCGTTAATTTTAAAAAATAGTTTTTCTAATGTCTAATTACTCTAAAGGCCCTTTCACACTGCTGCGTAGTAACCACCCTGACAACTGCCTCCCTGCAAGAGCATTCCCCTGAAAAGCAAATCATTTTTAAAAGAAGCTGCTGCAGTCCAAAGCTGCGATGAAAAGATTGTGCTTCAATGAACGTCATAGTCTTGGTACAACCCACCAAAACCAAAAGTTCTTGCCCCAGCAAATCCAACTGGCGATGGATTCAGCCCACTGCCAATACACAGTACGTTTGTACAATCGCCCAATCCTAGTTCACGTTGGTGGCAACTGCTTCTGACCCCTACCACCATGATCACTTACCTTCTGGTGCCTACCCATCATTGAAATGACCAGAGGCGGGGAGTTACCACACGGCGGCGTGAAAAGGACTCAAGTTCAGTAAATCATAGGTGTCTCAAGAATCTCTGAAACTTTGTTAATGTTCTATAGACTTAATTTTAGATGGTGCAAATTTTAAAACTGAGCCAGAGAGGAAAATATTTACACCAAAGGTTGTTTTCAACCTCGTTTTCAGTTCTTTAATCAAATATATCTAATTACACAGCAGTGATTAATATTTTGTAGTTTTTCTAAGTGCTATGCAAAATGCAAGTCTTATTTACATTTTTTTTTTTTTAAACAATGAGATAATTGACTCTTGTTAAGTGTTGAGGCCGTGTTTACAAAGAAATGAAAGCCCTATTAAAATGAATGTGTTCTTGAAAAGAAATTAAATAAACTAGCTCCAGCTCCAGTGAGTATTTAATATATTAGAGCTGAGCTGACAGCATCTCATGGGAGCAGTTTTTACCCACAAGATAGTCTTTAACTTAAAATGATGAGGTGCTAAAATCTGTCAAATACAGTTGCAGATGCTCGTTTATCTTTGGCCCTGTTTACACCTGGCGTCAACATACATCTTAGGTCTTCCAATCTGATTTGACAGCTCTGAGTACATCAGTTCCCACCTGACATTAGGATGCGCCTTCACATGCATCTTGAGTCACCACTTATGATCGGATTGCACTTCCTTGCTCTATATGCAAGTAAACATTCATAGATCAATTTCATTTGCAAAGATCAAATGCAGCAATGCACTTCCTGCCCTCAGTCTGCCGGAAATGACAAGAACAAGTTTGCATAGTGTCCGTTGTACTGACTCTTTGGCCAAAATGGAAATCGGACAAGATGTTTAGTGTGTACTCCATCCGTAAGAACCCATCTTGCCTGTTGTTGCGGTTCTTACTGTTATTTTGCACTTTAATATGATGCAGTCTGCATGTAAATGAGTATGTGCCTCAGCTTATGCAGAGGACGTCAGTTGCATAGGTGGTCCTTCAGTCTGGCCAGGGACATAGTCTTGCACACACTGTTAAAAGAACAGCCTGCCTCACCAGAAAACACATGCGTGCAGGTTGAATGTACAAGCAGCTTGTTTCAACTCATATTTCAGTTCATGATTAGGCAGTGGCCTCTAGTGCATGTAGTAAGTATGACGAGAGAAGTGTAAAGAAAGAAAGAAAGCAAGAAAGTCTGCATATGGAAAAGGTGGGGTGGATTAGTGGCTCAAACACATACATTTCTTGAGCGAAACACTAGGATTTAAGTCCTTTGTGAAACAAACAGTAAACATGGAGTTATTTAAAGTTTTAGTTTCACTATGTATGTCACTCCCATTGTGTCACTTCCATCATGTGACATACATAGCAAAGTTATTTTTATCCTTACCATTTTTTTTCTAAACCTACTGAAGTAGGTTTTTTGACTAAACCTAACCAAAGTACAACTGTTTTCCGATGTAAAACACTTGTGGAATGTCAAATGACTTACATAACATATATAATCTCCGACCAGCCTGTGGCTGCCAGTACTCTCCACCAGTAATATCTGTCATTTTGGGAGTCATTGACAATCAACCTATTCTGCCATGTAAGCATGAAGATGTGTTAAATCACCTCCAGATGTGGCCATATGAGACCCAGACCACCTCCAGATGTGGTCTGAGCAATCAGACCTCGATGCATCTTAGGTGAATCACTCAAGATGCATGTTGTAAACACGGCTGTAGAGTATGAACAGGTATGTAGGTATGTGAGGTACTTTAACTGCTTGTTTCCCTGCTGGTTTAACAAACAATATACTGTGTGGCATGACAGAGCCAGACTGACTGTTCCTCCTTCACTGTTTCCAGTCTTGATCTTCAGTCTTCAGTTGTCTGTTTGCTGTAGCTTCAGACCAGCTCCCATATAGACACGAGAGTGGTGTAGATCGTCCCAATCTAACTCTTGGCAAGAAGTTGAAAAGACATATTTCCCAAAATGTCGAACTATTTCTTTCAGCACTAGGGTTTTGAGATATCTGCCCCCATATTAAGCCCCATTCAGACCAAAGATTCGCAACAAGAACTTGCAATGCTGCAACTTTCTGAAAATCTGCCAGTTTACACCAACGCAGCTTAACGAGACGGCGTGTCATCTCCACCACAGCTACTCTCTGTGCCTCAGCTTTAACTGCGCCTGTTCAGGCTTTTTTGCAGGAAACAATTTATGAAAATAGAAATGAGCACAGTGATAGTGAGTTACTTGCCACAGTTGCCTTTCTAGTATTGATTAAATGGTGAAAACATAAGACACAATCATATTTGGCAGGGAACGCCAGACCATGCAAAAGATCTTGCAAGAGTGATAACAGGAGACGTTCTCCAACAAGCTGCTGGAGATCCGACAAGCTGAGACACAGACGATGCCACCAGCCGGCTTGAGTCGAGCCGAGGCGGGCAACTTCACACCACTGCAACACATTCCTTTCTTTCATCACTCTAAAACGGTTTGTCTAACTGTTCATGGTCACGTCTGGAGATAACCATTATATTGCAGTTGACACAGAAGTGTCAAGAGGCAGTCAATACGCAGTTTGTGATTCGGGTGAATTAATCCTTTAACTCCTTGTCTGTAGAGTTGTTTCTAGCCCCAAGTATCTGTTTCTTTTTTCACCTGTAGGTCATCACCCTCCTTCCATTTAGCAGGAATCACTCTACATGTCTTCTTTGTAATGCCAACACACAGAGGAAACATTTGTCTCTTCAGGAAACATAGTCAGGTGGTTTAGACTGGATGCCGTCACGGTCCGCTTTGTTCTCATCTGAATATTCAAAGTCAGTCAGTGCGAGTGCTGATGAATATGATGGCAGGGCCGGAGGCTGCAGCCCGTCACGTCTAATAAGAATCTGTCAGGTTATCATAGAAAGTCTATTGATCATCCGCATCTGGCCCAGTTTCTCTCCTCTGCCCAGATTAAGGATTTCACAGTACGGTCTATGGAAAATGAATCACAAAAACAGAGAAATAGTGGGACATGGGGAGTTGGGGGAATGTATAATTAGATGTAATTATTCAGCATTATGCAATCTGTTTTCTTTATTTTAGTTATTTCAAGGAGCTGTGTGTCATACTGGTGTAACATGAGCTTAATGTTTAAATGAGAAACAGCATCCATTTAGGTCTGCATTTACATAATACTGAATATTTTAATTTCAGGTTCCTACCCAAATACAAACTTTATACTTGCGTGCTGATTCCATAGGTATTGCAATTCTACAAGTATTGCAAATAGATATCAGTTTATTTTCTCAGCTTTTTTAACAATAGAGCATGTGAAAAATTTGAATCGTATAAAGACTGTAGATCATGCATCCTATTACCTAAAACACTGCACATCACATGTCCGTGTTTCTGAGTTTAGATTGTTTCCACAGATCAGAGGAAATTTCTCCCTTAGAGTATTCAGCAGTCAAAAAATCAATTCAGGATCATAAAAAGAAAAATCAAGATTCTTAAAGGTGCTATATACATTTACCCAGAGGTCGCTGTAGAGCATCAGGGTCTCAGACCAAAACAAATGCAGACTTTGATTTTTCAATAAAGTTGTGATGGGAAGTGTCATCTGAAAACGTTGCTCATAAAACTCTCATCAAACTGTCAAACTAGAAAGTGCTGATCAAATATGGATCAACATTCTGTTACCACATTGCCTATTTCTCGCTTAAAATGTTTTCAGAAACACATTTTAGTGACTGTTAAGAGCGACTGCAACCAAGTGGCCGCCATTTTGGCTCTTGCCTCTATAAAAGAACCCCAGAGCCATGATCATTCTTGCGTCTTGCGTTGTCACATTATAAGACATATTCAGTTTGTACAATGTGGAGATTTGCATGCACAAGGACACATATGGACGTGGTCGAGCATGCAAGTGCATGAACAAGCACACTCAGACGTCCCGGCTAAACAGAGAAGACTTAATAACAAAAATAACAGTGTGACATCATTCTCTGCACAGGAAGGTGTTTTTCCACTGTATCTTTGCATTGCAAATAGTTGTTATCTGACATCTTATGAGGCTGCAACTTTAAGACTTTTATCACCCTTACTTTACAGTCTGTATTAATGGTTGAAGATATTAGATATTGTTTTCAAATGAAGGTCTTTGTTCTCCATGATATAAAGTGAAAAAAAAACAGATTTTTCTGTTAGAACCTGGCTTTTCTCATAACCCGCATCTGAGGGGGTAGCAGAGCCTCAGCTGATTGTGAATGCATGTTTTTTTAATAAAGGCCAGCTGCCTTCTCGACTGATTATCCGCAGTCTCTATACACAGTGATAAACAAGCACATTAGAGACCAGCACATCTGCTGACACCTCCTGATATACAAGGTCTTTTCAAGAATTCATTTATGTCTAGTATTTTTTCTAAATGGGCCTGGCACTTGTGGGTGGCTGTACCTCTGGGCTGCGTGCCCTCTCCAATTTAAATCTGTTTGCCTAATTGATAAATGTTATCGCTTAATAAGTTGTGACAGAAAATTAATGGTGCTGGTCAGAGCCGGTGTGTGAAGGTCACGGCGGAGGTTGACGGTTGATGGTTTAATTGGTTTTTATTCGGCTCTCAAGTCGTTTCAAACCAGACACGGCATCCGAAAAACCACCCTGATGGCCAATTCTGGCACACATACTGGCACTTTAATCGGGATCCGGTCCACCAAATTACCCAGAAGACTGTCCTGTTGCCTTTAGATTTACTACGTTAAAGAGAAAAGTCTTCCCTTGATACTTTTATAGTATTTTATGCAATATCAGTAATGTGATGTTCAGGGATTTCCCACATTACTCAGAATGCCTTTTAGCAAACCCTGGAAAGGGGCCACAAATGTTCGTTATACGAGTGAATGTGGAGAAAATAAAAGCAATAGTGTAGAAAACTGCAGACAGACAAAAGCCCATTTCACACATGCACAAAAACTCTGCACGTATTTAGACATTACCTGGAGGAGCTGTATGTGTGAATGCAAATGTCCAAATCAGTTGGGCCGGACAGTAAACATATTTGACCCTGCCAGCTCCCTTATCCAAAGTCTGTGTGAGCCAACATGTTAATGAGGCAGAATATTGCCTGGTGAATTCACAGTGATGGCGTTGCCGGTTAATGACGTTGTGTAGCAGCAGGTAAACTCTGTGTTCAGGCAAGTGGAATGCCTCATGCAGTTGTCTGATGTCTTTATTTTTGTTTCCTTCTGACTTTGTGGCAGCTCTGATCCCAGACACAATGTACAGTAGGCTAAAAAAGTGTCCATCTTGTTTTTGGCAGTGTTCCTTCAGCCACCCAAAAGTGGACAGTGCAGAGTAGGGATGTGTGCGATTAGTCGACTACATGATTAAACATCACCACCCTCGCTAGTCAGCACCAGAAATACCAGTCATTTAAACTATTTATCAGTATTTCATTCATGCCCAACGCCAGTTAGCTGTTGCCTCTATGATGTCGGGGCTGTGGCCCCATCAGACGGCAGCCCCTTTCACCATTCACTGTAAACACGTGTCCCGATGGCCCAGACAAGCCCGGATGTTTATATCAGCAAAGTCGGACAGATGACAGCTTGTAAAACCAGTGCGGTTTGGCAGTGTTTTAATCTAGAAAATGGAAATAACATTAACATTAAAATTAACCTGCAAGCAGAGCAGCTGCTGCTGCTGCTAGCACTGCTAACATTAGCCAGACTGTGTAGCAGGCTGTCAGCTACCATCAGCTCCGGGTTGTTTACCCGTCGACAATGTGATCCTTCTCGGTCTGAAAAGTTGAAACATTTAGTGTTGTCATGTTTTGTAGGTTAAAGTGCAGTGTTTTTATCGTACAGAGCAAAGTGGCGCACATTTCGGCGGCATTTAAAGTACAATTTGGCAAGTGCTGACGGTATTTTTTTCGGACGCCGTTTAACATTATATATTAATAAATTGTGCTCAGTTTTAACTGCTTTCTGAGTGCTTTCTTACTGTTAGACTGGTCAACTAGTCTAAATTAAATTTTGTGTTTAATCGACAGGGAAATTAGTCGCCAGGAACATCCCTAATGTAGAGCTGTCCGCTCCACTGAGCTCTAACAGTTACGTGTCAGTGCTGTGTCTTCTCACTGTGGCTGGAAAAAATCTCAAGAGAAAACAAATAATTATGTAATCGGCTGCGGCAGCTCCAAGACCTATTAGGCTTTTTTTTAAGTTATCTTCATCCTGATTAGTAGCTGCTAACTCAACACTCAGCCTTTCAGTAACTATTATACTGTAGCCTACTTGAGCTACACACTTTATGCCTGACTAAAGTGACATAAGTCCCCCTTCACGCACTGGGAAAAACTCACTTTATACAAACCCACTAGACTCCATAACACACACAGACCACCCACAAGGCAACAGTAAAGGGGAAGCCTCTGCCAGTAACACAGGTGCAGTCTGTGGGTTTACTAAAGTAATTACTTAAAAAGAGTACTAATACCGACCCCATTGTGAAAATATTCCATCACAAATAAAGTTCTACCTTCTAAACCTCACTCGGGTTAAAATATGTATAATAAGCATATATTTTAATATAATACAATTGTCCAAATCCTCATAGCTCATAGTTCAGTTCTAAAATCCTGGCACACCACAGAGCTTTCTTTCCTGCAGGGCTGGGTTTGTAAGCCTGCTTGTTGCTCCTGCATTGGAATTTTACAACCTTTTATTAAATCTCTTTATTTTGCCATAGGGTGGCATTTAGAGGTCCAGCGTGGAAAATTTAAGGGGCTCTATTGGCAGAATATGGCGGAAATGGAATATAATTTTCATAAGCACGATTTCATCAGTGTACAATCACCTGAAAATAAGAACTGTTGTGTTTTTTATTATCTTAGAAAGACCCGTTTATATCTACAGAGGGCGCAGGTCTTCTTTTGAGAATGCCGTGATGGAGCACAATGTTTCTAGAGTAGCCATAAACACTGGCGCTAGATATCCCGTTTCAATTTTTTTTTTTTTGCAGCAATCACTGGCTCTCCTAAACACTTGGAAAGGAAGGCCAAAGTGGGTTACATGCACCCTCACAGCTAGATGCCACTAAATCCTACACATTGGTCCTTTAAAACACTTTTTTAGTGTTTTTAAAAAAGTGCTATACACAGTAGAGTGATCATTACTGTCCACTGAGCAGGAAATATCTTGACATGATGTGACACACATCCATTTACCCTGAGAAAAATCATACATACATAGCAAACACCAAAGTAATTCTAGACATTTTGAAACATCCTCACTGGGGTGTTTCACCGCAGTCTGTTAATGCACACACTACTTTACAGCTCTCTACGTATCTTTATTAGATCTCTCGCAGCTCCGTCTCATCTTTCTCCACCTTATTCATCCTTTCAGGAGCTCGATGAAAAATTCATACTTTGGGATGGTGAACTGCCCACTCTTATTTAAAAGAAATCATTCATTTTCACATCTATTGGTATATCCAGACTTGCTCTTTATGTGAATTTGCACTTTACAAAGAGGAGGGGAAAGTTCCATCAGCGGTGGAAAAAAGATCCAAGTAGGTGATTCATTCTTATGCTGGTTCAGGCTTCTCCTACAGCAGATTGTGGATGTCAATACTTTAGACACCTTTAGATTTACTAACCACCCTTTTGCCATTAGCAGAAAACAATATTCCCATTTGTGTTATTCTCTCCCCTCGGTTTCCAAATTTCACAGTTGCTTGAACATGCAATATGGCAATTCATATTTGTAATTATTATTATTGATTTATTTCCATTCTTCATGCTTTAAAGGCACAATATGCCTTTCTAATAAAATAATATATCGACTCATATGAACATAATCCCTTTCAATCACCACTTATGACCCACTAGAAGTGTGTGATGGTGGTTGTATCTGCAGAAACCCTGTCGTCTGCCTGTTATTCCTTATTTTTCTCTTTATTTTGCTCGGCGTGTTTTGTCAACCCAGAACGTCTGTATTTGACATCCTGGGACATTCTGGTGCGTTCACGAACAGCTCAGACAAATTCTACTGATTCTACTTTTAAACATGGTGGACCATTCAAAAATAATGCACTCATTTTTGAGAACTGGGAGTTTTGATTTTCACTCTTCATTGAGATTTGTTGCATATTTTTTCATTTGACAGCATAGTCGTGGTGAGCAGCCATTTTATTTTTTAAAGTTGCGCGGAGTTCTCCTACAGTCATGTGATTTAATGAATTTGTTGAAAAATAGAGAGTTGACCAGTGCTTGAGCAGTATTCCCACCTTTTTTAAACCAGGAAGTGAGACAGGGGTCCTTTGGGTATAGCTAGCCCTTTTTATGCCCAATTAAATCGTGACTTTTTTTTGTTTTCGCTTGTTTGTTTTTTTTGGGACGCAACTTAAAATGGGCAACATTTTCATCAAAAAATAACCTGTAACCTTGGTAAGTGTTGTTAGTTTTAGATTTTGAAGGGTTTTAATGCCCTTTTAAATTGGTTGAAGTTGTGAATTGCTGTCTGGAACAAGGGTGTTTTCTGTCACCGATTAAGTTTAGAAATTAGAACAAACCAAAACATTTAATAAATTACATAGATTTCATATATGCAAGTCCGTCACAAATACATAGAGTGTTGGTATTAATAATTTAATTTTTCAAGTTATTTTTGGTAGTACATTTCTCCCAGTTCTCAAGAATGAATGTCTGCATGAATCTTAATTAAATAGAACTTAAAATCAGCAAAACAGACAAGCAGGGTGGGTCACCAGGTCATACAAATACATTAAATCCACACATACATATGCTTACACACACACACACACACACACACACACACACACGTGCACACCGTGACACTGGGTTAAATAAACACTTAGCTGCTCCATCTGACCACGGGTCAATAATGGCGGTGTGGCTGGCCTTGTCACTGGCTCAGCTGCACTCTTTAATTACACCTCCATTGATTGGCCAGAACGTCGATAAGGCATTTAAGCAGCTTAATCCTCGTTGTATTAACATGAGCAATATGCACATAAGTTGATGTATTAATTCTCAGCCTGAGGTGGAGCACTTGTATTTGTTGGCTCTTGCATTTCAATTCGGCTGCCCGGGGTTTTCATGAAATGTCAATAGAAAGAGGAGAAATTGATCAATTTGACTGCTGGTGGCAAGAGGAGGAGGAAGTGGCAAGAGGATGGAGGGGGGCTGCTGAAGTTTCTTTCTGTTTTGCTGAACTGATGCCAAACTGCTATCCCTGCTCTGTTGTTCTACCCCAACAAATCCATCAGGAAGAGTAAGACATCTCTTAAAGTTAAATTAGAGCTGATTGAAAAAGCTATTTTCAATTGTTCGCTGTAACGTCAGTCCATTCATGCATAGATGCTAGCTGTATCTGCCTTCTCCCCTCTCGTCCTCACCATGCCTTCTGCATCTGTACAGTAGATGAGAGCTGTTGCTGAGGGAGTCACTCCATCACCTCTGTGGCGACCTCCGAGGTTCCAGCCCATGAATGGTAAGCACCTTTGGGTGGAGCTGCCCCCGGCCGAGGGAGGCGAGGGCCGGGCACGGACAGGGAGCGCAGGGCCACCGCTCACCGTGACCGGGACAGACAGAGCGTAGAGAGCAGAGCGGTTGCTTTACAGCTGACTGACAGCAGGTTAATTGACTGAACCCTCCCCAGTGCTGCTCACTAGAGAGCGTTTCTTCCCCAGAGGCATCGCAATTCACCATCTAAGATAAAGACATTCATACTGATCTGTGGTGGGCAAGCAGATACTTATGGAAACGCACTGGGACTGATGACATAATAGTCCTGTGTAATATTAAATATGCTTATTCTCTAGTTTATTTGTGCTAGACTCAGTTTTATATCTTAACCCTCTATGGTACACATTATGATGCCAATGAGGGAAAAAATGTTTGGAGTGTTTTTATGTCTCAAAATAGACTAAATAATCATAATCTGAAGAAATTTTATTTTTATTTTTATTTTTATTTTTGGAAGTTTTTGGGGTTCGTTGCCTGTAGGCAACATTGTACCATAATGGTGCATAAGTGCATATGATTATTTCATAATCATATGCAAAAATATTCAATAACATCAAGAAGTCACAATTAATTTTAAATTTTAAATTTAAAAGAATTATAAAAATAATTTATATATATATGTATATATGTATGTATGTATGTATGCTCATATGTATGTATGCATGGTCATATGTATGTATGTATGTATGCTCATATGTATGTATGCATGGTCATGTGTATGTATGTATTCTCATATGTATGTATGTACATATGTATGTATGTATGGTCATATGTATGTATGTATATATGCTCATATGTATGTATGCTCATATGTACGTATATATGTATGTATGGTCACATGTATGTATGTATGCATGGTCATATGTATGTATGTATGCATGTATGCTCATATGTATGTATGTATGTATGTATGTATGTATGTATGCATGGTCATATGATGACCATATGTATGTATGTATGTGTGTATGTATGTATGGTCATATGAATGTATGCATGGTCATATGTATGTATGGTCATATGTATGTATGTATGTATGTATGTATGTATGTATGGTCATATGTATGTATGTATGTATGGTCATATGTATGTATGATTGTGTGCATGGTCATATGTTTGGCCATATGTATGAATGTATGGTCATATGTATGTATGGTCATATGTATGTACGTATGTATGTATGTATGCTCATATGTATGTATGCTCATATGTATGTATGTATGTATGCTCATATGTATGTATGTATGTATTCTCATATGTATGTATGTACATATGTATGTATGTATGGTCATATGTATGTATGTATATATGCTCATATGTATGTATGCTCATATGTACGTATATATGTATGTATGGTCACATGTATGTATGTATGCATGGTCATATGTATGTATGTATGCATGTATGCTCATATGTATGTATGTATGTATGTATGTATGTATGCATGGTCATATGATGACCATATGTATGTATGTATGTGTGTATGTATGTATGGTCATATGAATGTATGCATGGTCATATGTATGTATGGTCATATGTATGTATGTATGTATGTATGTATGTATGTATGTATGGTCATATGTATGTATGTATGTATGGTCATATGTATGTATGATTGTGTGCATGGTCATATGTTTGGCCATATGTATGAATGTATGGTCATATGTATGTATGGTCATATGTATGTACGTATGTATGTATGTATGCTCATATGTATGTATGCTCGTATGTATGTATGTATGCTCATATGTATGTATGTATGTATGCTCATATGTATGTATGTATTTAGGTATTTATGCTCATATGTATGGATGTATGTATGTATGGTCATATGTATGTATGTATGTATGTATGCATGTATGGTCATATGTATGTATGTATGTATGCTCATATGTATGTATGTGTATGTATGTATGTATGTATGTATGTATGCATGTATGGTCATATGTATGTATGTATGTATGCTCATATGTATGTATGCTCATATGTATGTATGTATGTATGTGTATGTATGTATGTATGTATGTATGTATGTATGGTCATATCCCTCTATGGTACACATTATGATGCCAGTGAGGGAAATGTGTTTTTATGTCTCAAAATAGACTAAATAAACATAATCTGAAGAAATTTTATTTTTATTTTTATTTTTGGAAGTTTTTGGGGTTCGTTGCCTGTAGGCAACATTGTACCATAATGGTGCATAAGTGAAAAAGAACGTTCCTTTTCCAATTTGAACATTGTTTATTTCATAAACATATGCAAAAATATTCAATAACATCAAGAAGTCACAATTAATTTTAAATTTTAAATTTAAAAGAATTATAAAAATAATTTATATATAT